>NC_063177.1:39051397-39351397 GCF_023159225.1 Perognathus longimembris pacificus | reverse complement strand
CTGTGGCTTAAGTGGCAGAGAACTAGCCTTGAACAAAAAAGCTCAGGGACAGCACCCAGGCCTTGAGTTCAAGCCTCAGGACTGGGGTGGGGGAGGGAAGGAAGAGAAAAGATATCTCAAACTGTGGCTTGGCTTTCAGTTTTGAAATAAGATGGTTTAAGGAGGAACCAAACATGCCAGACTCTTTATAAACTAACTGCACTGGGATGTGTTGTTCACTGGTGGGTAAGGCTGAGCAGAGGGTACTGCAAATCTTTGCTCCCTTTCCCTAGACTTGGACCCATTTCAGAGCGAGCTTGCTCCTGCAGGTGCCTTATCAGGCCTATAGTCATTCTGGCTTCCTTTCCTACCTAACCCTTCTAGTAAAATGTCTCCTTCCCCATGTCCACAAAGGCCCCCTGTCCTGTTTGCTTTAGAAATGCTGGCCTCAGGACCTTGTGGAAGGAGAGGGAGAGGGTTCCAGGTTGAATATAACGCATGCGCTGGGGTCCCAGCAAAGCATCTAGTTGAGCTCAGGGAACGTAATTCTTATCCCAGGTTCTTGGTGATGTCCAAAGGCACCTGTCACTCTTCTTCATGTGTTAACATGGGGCAAAAGCTGACCGATGAACCCAAGGGCTTCCCTTGTGTGAGGGACATACTCCCAGGGTCCCCTGAGGCAGGTGACTGCTCCCCAGCCCCCTCCCCAGTCTTCCTTCCCTTGTGAGGCACCTGCTGTGGCCTTCATGTCCACCTGCTGCCTTGGCCAGTCAACTGCCTGAGCCCTCGGCAGTGCGCTCAGAGGAAACGCTGAGTGAACCGGTGGGCCGCCTCTCGCCCAAAGGCCTCTGTTGATTAAAGTATCTTTGGAGCTCCGTTTGTTCGATGCAAATAAGTGAGTTTGAAGGTCATTGGGGTGACAGTCTTCTGTCCAGGACAAACAGGACTTGCCTTGGCCACCCCCTGTCCATTTGTAGTATGGAGAACTCGCTTCTCCACAACACTTTTAGTACACAAATAAGCTGAACTTATAAACTGAAAGAATAGGTGAGACTCAGGCTTGCCATTGGATTTGAACCCTAGGGCACCTAGGGCAAAGGTCTTGTTGGGCTTCTGTGGAACAGGTTTTGTAAATCTCATGGCTTTAGTTAGGTAGCATGCATATCTTGGCTTACTGAGTGTAGGAAGGTTGTAAGGAGTGGAAACTTGTTCCAATTCCTTCTTTGAAGACAGAGTCCTCAGGACCTGCGTGCTTTCTCTCCCACTGCTCACCGCCTGTCCCCAGCCCAGCCCAACCCAGGGTTTACTGCAGATTGCGTGCCACCCCCCCCCCCCATTATAGTGGTTTGTAAACTGCCGTCCTGTCCACTGCACTCAAATTCCAATGTATACTTCCTAGTGTAAAAAAATTTATATTATTGTGTGTTTTTTTTTGTACATTGCTGTATCTACTTTAACTTCCAGAAATAAAAGTTATATAGGAACTGTCTGAGAGTGTGGTAGCTGGGGGGAGGGGGGAGGTGCCCTTTGCTCTGCTTACATTCTGAGAAGGCCTTTTACACAGACCAGCTAGGAGCACGGAGGAATGTAGAAGACTCCAGAGCTGAGGCCACATGCCTGAGGTGACACGGGCATCAGCCTCCAGATGGAGGGCCTAAGGGGACCATGGGTCCGTGGCAGGAAGGTGTCCCAAGTGGCTTCCTCCCTCCAGTGCTGCTGTATCCTGTCTGGGGGAGATAAGCTACTAAGGGGGTGGGGGGGAGCTCGCCTGTAGATCCTGTCCCTCAGGCCTCCCTTCCACAGTTTGGGTCATTATCACTTTCTTTTCAGTTCACTGGGGCCAGGGGAGTGGGGGGCAATTTGCAGACACGTCACTGGCTGGTTGCTGAGAGGCCCCTAGGTGGTGAGTGGTGATAATTCAGAGAAAGGCCACTGACAGCAGAGCCATCTCAGCTTCTCCCCGCCCACCTCCACTCCCAGGCCTGTGCCATGGTGACTGCCAGCATGAGCGACACCAGCGCTTCCCTTCCCCTGCCTCAGAGAGATGGAAGTGAGATTAGGGGTGGCGGAGGAGCAGCAGCAACAGCCCACTTTCACCCTGCCCACCCACACAGCTGCTCTGGGCCAGTCTTTGGTTCTTTGAGTGCTGGCAAAAACCTGCCTTCCTGTGGTTCCTTGCTCCCCACACTGCCCCCTAAAACCTAAGCAAGCTTGGGTTCCTGACTCGCAAGGTCCCATCTCCAGGCTGGGAGTAGCTGCAGCCCGGCCTGAGGGGTCCACGTAGGGAAAGCCGATCCTCTCTGTCCTGGTCAGTCTCTCCCAGTCAAGCCAAAGCCGCAGTTGGAGGGTGCCACCTGCTGGTGTCTGGGAAAAGACCAGGGAAACAGACTGTTGTCCAGGTTCTCTGCTGCCCTGAGGCTCCAGGAGGGCCAGCTATTGCTTTGGCTCTGGCCCTCAGCTTCAGGCTACAAGATTGCGAGTAGCTAATCAGTAGAGGCCTAGGCCACAGCTCTGCCCGGCTCTGGGTCCCTCCCCAACCATTCCCACAAGACCTTGCTTTCCTGGCTATGTGCCCCCACGCCTCATTCTTTAGCCTTTTAAGAAGCACCGATGGGCTGCATTCCAGAGGTGGTGAGCACCCTCATACCATAGAGAAGGAAAACTCCTTGCTCCTTGTTAAAACAGACAGCTGGCCCACAGGACCCAAACAAACAGAGCCTCCGTGATTGGCCACCCAGGAAGATGGCCATCCACTCTGCAAACCAGAAGGCAATTTATGAAAAAAAAAATACTTTATTCAAAACCAGTTTACTCAAATGTGTGGCCTATATATACAAAGTACAAAAGAATCCCTCTTCTTATCCCCAGGTCCCTTGTGAAGTTTTAAAACCTGGGACTCTCAACTTTCTGCCACGGGCTGCCCCTATCCCTATCACATAGCTCAGAGGGAGGGGCCGGTGAGGTCAGAGTGAGGCCTTCCCTGACCACAGCCTATTATGCAACTGTGTGACGCCTCCCCCAGGTTCCACCACCCAGCAGGAGAGACTGAGATCAGCTTCCACTCCACGGCCTGCAGCAGGTAGGCTGGTTTGGAGGCAGGTCCCACCCCACCCCACCCCACCCCCACCTCTCTGCAGGGAGATTATCCATCCTGCAAGTCTCAGACCCCTGTTCATCCACCGTGTCCCAGGCCAGTCTTTCCCTCCTTTCTGGCAAAGCAAAGTTGCAAACAGAGACAGGACAGAAGGCTGCAGCTGAGGCTAGGTGGCTCACATCTGTAATCCTAGCACTTGGAAGGCTGAGGTAGGAGGACGGTGAGTTTGAGGCCAGCTAGGACTATATAGTGAAGGTTATGTCAAGGAAAAGGGGAAGGAGGAGGAGGAAGAAAGGAGGACAACTGGCAGGAATTGATAGATTGGAGGCATGGTTCAAGCGGTAGAACACCTGCTTGAATGAGCAAGCAAGCTGAATGAGCACAAGGCCCAGAACTGGCATAGAGGAAGAGGGTTATGAGAGTGGGCTATGAGCAGGGCACAAGTGGCTCACACCTACAACCCTAGCTACCTAGAAGCTTAAGATGTGAGAATCATGGTATGAGTCTAGCATAGGCAGGAAAGTCCATGAGACTCATCTCCAATTTACCACCAAAAAGCCAGAAGTAGAGCTGTGGTTCAAGCAGTAAAGCACTAGCCATGAGCACAAAAGCTCAGGGACAGCGCCCAGGTGCTGAGTTCAAGCATCAGGACTGGGGAGGGAGAGAGAAAGAGAGAAAGAGAGAAAGAGAGAGAGAGAGAGAGAGAGAGAGAGAGAGAGAGAGAGAGAGAGAGAGAGAGAGAGAGAGACTATGGGAAGGGAATTTCAGATTTGAAGCCCATGCTCTGGTTCAAGGACATGAGACCAAGCAACTCTGTACCAGAGCAGCTCAGACAGCCTTGACTCAAATGAACCCAACTTGAATGGTTACAGCCTAGACACACTAGGGGGAGGGGAGTCCTTTCTGCAGAGGAAAAGCACGAGACCACCACATGTGTGTGAGGACAGATGCACACCCAATGCATACACATATATGCATACACAGGAGCTTCCAGCTCAGGAGTAACCTTTCCCTCCCCCCTCTCTTCTTTCTGGAATAATCTCACTTAAATAGCCACTGAGCAGATAAAGGGTAGGTTTGGGAGGACCAGGTTTGCTTACAATGGCAGAAGCCCTGTGTCTAATGCCATTTAGACCCAGGGGAGACCCTGTTGTTGGAGACCTTGATCAGAACAAAACAATGCCATCACTGCTGCAACCACATACCTAGGAGAGCAAAGGCGAGGCAGACACCCCTTGTGCACAAGCAAGCGTGCACACACACACAAAATGTACTGCCTGCAAAGGCCTAAGTATGCAGGGCAATACTACAAGCATAACTGATAAGGACTCTTCGTGTTGAAAATAGTCGCCTAAGAGAAGCATTCAGGACAGGGAGCTTCTAGCAGGGGTGAAGAGGCCGGCAGGTGGGGAAGGGTGGGGGTCAAGAGTGTCCATGGGCCGCCGTAGGAGTTCTTCCACATGCCGGGCCACATCCATGGTCTCATCCAGGTCGAATTCTCCATCCTGGTCCAGGACAGGGTCAGGGCTGACAAAGAGAGGATGTGAGATTGACTTCTGGCCCGCCCCCCTCACCCAGCCCAGTGGCTAATCAGAGCCAGGAGAGCTCCTGGCTCGCCCCTCCCTGCCCCCCCCCCCCCCCCGCAGCTGGGTAGCGACAGTCACTGGCTCCCTGGGAGACACTCCACTTCCATCTGCGTCTTGAGCTGTCTCACAAGATAATCTCGAGAGTTCATCGCTGCTCCTCTGGCTTCCCGCACGTGGATTCTCTAACGCCCATGTGCGGGGCTATTCGATTGTATGTCAGCACCACATGTTCCCCGAGCATTCATAATGAACAGCTTTTAGCCATCCGAAGGCAGACATCGATTTTTACAGTGGAGGGAACGTAGGCCCAGTCCTGTCAGGAAACTCGCTCTGAGTCACCTGCGGTCAGGATTAGAATCTGGGCCTTTGTGACTCCCACATTGTTGTGGTCCCACTATACCCTGCTGTCTCCCAGACCCCAAAGTGTCTAGTCCAGGCCACTCACAGCTCAGAAGAGAAGTAATTCTTCACGCTGCTTCTACATTACAATCACCCATCACTAGCTACTCTGGGAGGTGTGGCTCAAGTACTAACCTTGAGCTAAAAAGCCAAGAGGCAGCAGAAGGACCTGAGTTCATGTTCTAGTACTGGCATAAAAAACAACCCAACCCAAACCAAAATCTTATTAATAGCTACTCTATACCAAGTCCTTCCAACAGCCTCACCTGTTAAAAAACAAAGCTTTATGATCACCATCTCAATCCTCGTCCCAATTCTATGAGGTGGGTGTTCCTGCCTACCATCCCCAATTTTTGGCTAAAGATACTAGAGAATCAGAGAAGCTCAGTAATGTTCTCAAGGTCACACAGCACCAGAGGGAGGACGAAACCCTAGTATATCCAGTAACGAAGTGCTCCCGGCTTTTTCCCACTGACCTTGCCCTACCTGTACCTAAGCCGGACCGCAACCCGGGCCTCCCTGAGCGGTCTCAGACCCCAGGACCTTTGATTCCTTTTGCCCACCAGCCCCGCACTTGGGGGACCAGTGGAGGCCAGGCTCCCAGTGGCCCCCCACCCCCCATGGGCCCCCACAAGAACACGACTTACTTCTGTGGGTACATGTTGTAATGAGTCTGGGGGCACACTGCGGGGGAGGGCGCCTGGTCCATGTATGTGGGGCCGGCCCCGGCATCTGCAGACGCGTTCACAAACCTGCAGAAGGGGGCAGAAGGAGGCCAGGGGCGCTGACTTGGGGCGTCGTGACGTCATTTGCAGGGTGTGTAGAAGGACAAGGTGCCCCACGGAGCCCTGGGGATCTGGCTGTAGACACGGGGTCCTGGGTGCTGACTAACTATGGCTAAGTCTGGGGCTCCAGAAGGGCTGAGCAGGCTCCCAGGGGCTCAGCAGGGGAGGGTGGCCATGTTGGATGCTGGGGACAGAGAAGAGGGGGAGAAGGAGGCCCGCAGTGGGCAGCACTTACTCGGGAACCACTTGCTTGATCTGCGGCTTCACGTATCCGTCAACTGCTTTAGCTGCCAAGGAGAGAACCATGGTGAGAAGCAAGTAGAAGAGAAAGTACCATTGCATGCCTCTGGACAGATGACCCTGACAACTGCATAAACTTTCCCCCAAACTCTCAAGGATGGCTTCAGCCCTCTCCCTTCTCCTTTACTTCCTCTCTCCCTTCCCCCGTCGCTGCCAAGGAAACGGCACAAGAATGAGAAGCAACAATGTCACTGTCCCTAGAGGACTGTGACAGGTGGAGAAGACATTTTGCACTGCAGTAGGAGGAACAGTGAAAACCCTTGATGAAGATGGAGCAGAAGAGAGGTGCTGGGGGCTCACACCTGTAATCCTAGCTACTCAGGAGGCTGAGATCTGAGGATCATAGTTCAAAGCCAGGCTAGGCAGGAAAATCTATGAGACTCAAGTGGTAGAGCACTAGCCTTGAGGGACAGGGCCCAGGCCTTGAGTCTCAGCCCCAGGACCAGCACAAGAAACGACAAACAAACAAAAGAAGGAGCAGAGCCAGGCACCTTAATTCATACCTTAAATTCTACCAATTCAAGAGGCTGAGATTTGAAGCCAGACCAAGCAGAAAAAAAAACACACAAAAACCTATGAGACTCTTAATTTCCAGTTTAGTAGCAAAGAGCAGGAAGTGGAAGAGGTGTGGCTCAAGTGGTAGAACACTACTAGCCTTCAGTGACAAAGCCGAGGAGGGGGTGGAGCATTGCCTGTGGGTGGGAATTAGCTAGGCTCCTCCCCCAACTTTGCCCCCTCTTCCTCTAGGGTCCAGGAGTGACAACCCAGCTTTTGGCTGAGCAGAGGAGAAGGCTGGGGTGGATTTCACTTTCCCGCTGCTCAGGTGTGAGCCCCCGACATCATCATCTCCACCACAGGCATTAGAACTCACAAGAAACCAGGCCCAGGACCCACCGAGCACAGGAGTGTAGTACTTAGAGAAGACCTCATCCTTGGGGCGGTCAGGAAACACATAGATGAGATAGTTCAGGTCCCCCAGCCGATCCGCCAGGGAGCGGATGGAGAAATCCCTCGTGGTGAATGGCTTCAGGTTCCACAGATTGCGGTCCGCTATGGAAGGCACAACTCATTCCCACAAGCCCAGCCACGGCAGGGGGAGAGGGGGACCCCACCCAGATCACAGGTGTAGGGAAGGCTTGCTGCAAAACGGGGCTTTTTCTAGTTGACCCTGGAAGCCCAGCCTGCATGCTCTTCTGATCATAGGAGTGGATCCTAGAATATTCTGCGCAGCCAACAGGATGAGTAGACACCCCAACAGGCTTGTCGTGGCTGAGGGCAGACAACATGAAACTTGCAAGGGACTTGCCCAGTATTTCTACAGTCTTAGGGGAGGGTCTGGTGATTTTAAATTCTCTGACATGGGAAATGACAGGAAGGGGCTGCGTATTCAAGCAACATTCTTCCCACACTCCAAGCTCCACTCTTGCCTTCCCCCACCTTCTACCTGGTGGGTAGTGGGAGTGTAGGAACAGCAAACAGGGCCCCTGGGGTGAGCCACGGGCAAAACATGCACTCACGTGAGTCAAACTTCCAGGCAATGGTGATACCCCCGATTTCTGAGTCACTGAAACGTAACAGGAAGGTCCCATCTGGCTTGTTGATGAGCAAGTCATGAGCCTGTTGCTTATTCACAAAACCTAGGATGGCGCTGGGTGCACAGAGCATTTGGTGTCACTGCTAGGCTAGAGGGTACTGTCTCTGGCATCCCCCTCCACACACATACCTGTCCTCCCGAGCCTGTGCCCCAGTCCTTACCCATCATTCCAGTGGGGTTTGTGATGCTTCTTTAACACCTCCATCACCCCGTCGAACCACTGCCAGAAGGTGTAGTTCCAGCCAGGCAGGTTCTCCTGAGAGCCCCAGGAAACCCAGCATCAGGAGTCACAGAGGCCCACAGGTTGGTGCCCTTTGGCCCTTACCAGGCCAGCTCCCTGTTCCTCTAGCCGGCCCCCAGCCATCCATACATAGACACAGCCCCTACTGGTGTTCTAGGGAGCCAGAGTGAACTCTCCCCATGGTTCTAACACAGGAATGTACCACAGTCTCTTGGGTGGGAGCTGTAAAGAGTTGCCCAGGCTGGATAGGCCTTTTAGAGCCATTGGTGCACCATCTCCTCAGTGACAGATGGGGAAACTGAAGGGACTTTCAAATGAGTTCCTAGACTAGGATTAGACCGAAGTTCTGGGTTTCTTCCATCATTTTGCTATGGCTCACACCAATTCCTTATGATCCTAACCTTATATTTTTTCTTTCTCTGTCTCTCCTTTCCTTCCCCTTCCTTCTTCCCTTCTTTCTTTCCTTCCTTCCTTCCTTCCCTTCCTCCCTCCCTCCCTCCCTCCCTGCCTCCCTCCCTCCCTGCCTCCCTCCCTCCTTCCTTTCTGCCTTTCTTCCTTCTTATGTGCCAATACTATTGCTTGAACTCAAGGCGTGGGCTCATCCTTTAGCTTTTCTGCTGAAGCCTGGTGCTCTGCTACTTAAGCCATGCCTCCACTTCTAGCTCTTTGATGGTTAATTGAAGATAAGAGTTTCACGGACTTTCTTCCCCAGGCTGGCTTTGAATCTCAGCCTCCTTCCAGAATTACAGGCCACTGGCTCTTGTCTTTGGAGTCTGAGCCCCCATCTCTCCTGACTCTGGGAGAGCGTGATTGGGGGTGGAGGCTGGGATACTAGCTGTGGACATGGTTTGTCTGCAAGGTCAGGATCGCCTGATGGAACTCTGGGGATACACCGGCAGGCAGCTGGCAGCTGCTGGCTCACCCTGTTGAACTGGGACCAGGATACAGACATGCTGCTGTAGTCGTCCAGGTGGGCGCTGCTGCTGTTGAACAGTTTCTGTGCCAGGAACACGAGGTTCTCCTTGGTCAGGCCCCGGTTGCTCTGCACTTCGGCCTTGAATTTCATGTTGAGCGCCTCGCACAGTTGCGGCCACAGCACTTTGTCGGGTACAGCAAATGGCACCCTGCCCTGAGAGGGCGGGAAGATAGGGGAAGAGACGACAGGTGGAGGGAGAAATGTTTATACCCATGTCACACCCACCCAGGAAGACATGGGAGATACTCAGAGACCTAGAGACAGGATACAAAGGAGGACATAGGAAGAGGAAGTGTGGACCAACAGGGATAAAGACCTAGACCAGGACACTTGCACAGGGATCAAGGACTTCAACGACATCAGCCACAAAGCTGAGCATAGAACAAAAGCCCAGAGCCCCAAGGACCAGGCTCCTACACCTCAAAGAGCCCAGCTGAGAACTCTGGAACTTAGCCAGACCTGGGGGCAGGGGGAGTCATCCTCAGCTGCCCTTTGCAGCTCATCTCTCAGCCCTGCTCCAATCCTGGGGTCTGAGAAGGCTATTCAGCAGGGCCCTAGGGAATTGGGACCCTTGGGAATGTCCTAAGGCCTGGGGCTGGGGAGACGAGGTGGAGATTCCCTGGGGACTCACGGGCTCTGCAAAGGCGTTGTCCCACAGCACCGTGGCAGTAGCGTTGTGGTCTTGGCTGCCATGAACAATCACAACCACAGGTAGGGACAGCGTCTATGGAATTCCAAGGAATGATGGTTGGTGAGGCGTGAACCGCAGTTTACCCTCATTCTGTTCTCTTGCCATTCCAATCACAAGCTCTGCCCAAGAACCCAATGTACAAGCACAGCCAAAGAACATGCTAGTTCTTCTCAGCCCACGTGTCTAAGCGGTGTGGACTTAAAAATAGGTTTCCCGGCAGCATAGTGGAATCAGAGCATGCCGGCTTTCCCAAACCTGCCAGAGGGTCTCAGACTGGCTGACCCTGGGGGACGGAGGGCTTGGCGGCCTCACCTTCACCTGGAACACAAGCTCATTGCTGCCAACACTGAACTGAGATTCAAACAGGACGGTGAATTTCTCCTCTGTCACAGACTCCGCCCCTCGCCGGTCAGCACGCTTGATTCTCTTGAGAGACTATAGGGCAGGAGGCCGGAGGGGGACAGGGAGATGGAAGCTAGTGACCAGGACGCAGCTCTGGGCAGGCCTTCCCAGTGAGCTGAGGCTGGGCCCTGGGCTCACCATGTTTCTGAAGTGGGCGCTGAGGGTACCCGTGGCCTGGTGGTATTCCATGACGCAGCAGTTGTTCAAAATCTCGCCACTACACTCACTGTAAAAGAGAGGGGAGGTTCAGCTCCACAGGGGAGCCAGGCGAGGAGCTTGGTTCTGTCCTGTCCCTGGGCTGGGGCCCTCACTCTGATCAGCCTTGTGACAGCCCAGGCCCCTCAGTCCCTACCAGTATCCTTTGGTCTCTCTGGGTTTTTAGCTTTCCCATCAACTGGAGGTGCCAAGGCTAGGACTCTGAGGATGAAGTCTGGGTCTCTAGCTATAAGTCCTTCCCTCCTTCCCTCCCTTCCTTCCTCCCTCCCTCCCTCCCTCCTTCCTTTTTTTTTTTTTTTCTTCCTTCTAAGGCCAGGACTTCAGCTCACTGTCCGATGCCTGCTTTTACTCATTGGCTGGCACTCTACCACCTGGGCCATACCTCCAGCCCTCTAGCTCTGTAGGTTAGGTACTCCTTAGGCATTGAGGTTCAAGTCGGGGATTTAAGCGCCTCTGGTAGTGTCCACTGCACTTAAAATGGCCTAAGCCATGTCCCAGTGGACCATGCCTATGATCCTAGCTACTCAGGGGGCTAAGACCTGGAGGATTACAATTTGAAGTCAGTCTAGGCAGAAAAGTCTTCCTCCATTTGACTAGTAAAATGCTAGACTGGGGGTATGACTCAAGTGGCAAAATGCCAGCCATGAGAAAGCAAGCGTAATGAGAACATAAAGCCCAGAATTCAAGCCCTAGTGCAAAAAAACAACAACAAAAAACCCAAAAACAAATGTACAAGTATTCCAGATCAAGGCTGCTTTGCTCTCTGGTCTCATTTGGTTCCCTTTCCAGAACTCAGAACTCAAAAGCAACAATGGTCTTGATTGTATGCTCAACATGCTACACTAGATTTCTATGTTAGGACTTCAGCACATGCTCTTTGCGCTACCGCAAATACTCAACTATCTCCTTGATTTATCTCATACTCAAATGTCTCCTTAGAATAGCCATCCTCAGGGCTGGGGATGTGGCTTAGTGGTAGAGTGCTTGCCAAGCATGCATGAAGCCCTGGGTTCAGTTCCTTGCACCACATCAACAGAAAAAGCCAGAAGTGGCGCTGTGACTCAAGTGGTAGAGTGCTAGCCTTGAGCAAAAAGAAGCTCAGGGACAGTGTCAGGCCCTAAGTTCAAGTACAAGCCCCAGAATTGGCGAAAAAGAAAAAAAAAAAAAAGCCATCCTCAATCACCTATCTGATGTTGCTAGCTCCCGCCTCAACCCTCCTATACCCACTACAGTCTATCACTTTGGGGACTGTCTTTTTTGTTTGTTTTCAGTATATTGTTCAGTGAGGTGCCAGCAACTCAGGAGGCTAAGATCTGAAGATCTTGGTTCAAAGCTAGCCCTAGCTGAGAAATCTAAGAGACTCTCTTATCTCTAACTAACCTGCAAAAATCTGGAAGTGGTGGTGTCAAAAAAGTAACAGGTGGGCTGGGGATATAGCCTAGTGGCAAGAGTGCCTGCCTCGGATACACGAGGCCCTAGGTTCGATTCCCCAGCACCACATATACAGAAAACGGCCAGAAGCGGCGCTGTGGCTCAAGTGGCAGAGTGCTAGCCTTGAGCGGGAAGAAGCCAGGGACAGTGCTCAGGCCCTGAGTCCAAGGCCCAGGACTGGCCAAAAAAAAAAAAAAAAAAAAAGTAACAGGTGCAAGGCCCTGGGTTCAAGCCCCAATACAGGCACCAAAAAAAAAAAAGAACAACAACAACAAAACACCCAACTATTTATTATACTCAGACTCCCTAGCTACCCAGAGAGCTGCAGGACAGTGGGGACCACCTTCATCTCCTTCCTCCTGCTAGCCCCACACCCCAAGGAAGGCACACAGGAAACAGTTTGTATTCGGGTACACACTAGCTCAGGCACTCCTTGATCAGCCGCACACTCTGTGGGCGGCCTGCTCTGACGCTGCGCTTGCAGGCCCCCTATGCCTTCTCCACACTCTTCCTTCAGAACACAGCACATGCTCTCTGCCCACTACAACCCCTGTCACTAGCAGCCGCCTGAGACCAATGACTAGTTTTCCACCACCTGGAATGTGACCCCCTGTGTGACCCCCCGATTCAGGTCTCTGCTCACACGGCTGTTCCAGTAATCACTTCTCACAGCCTGCGGCCTGCATGGCTAGTAAGCAGGTAGACTGAGGAGATGGGTAAAGCCTGTCCCCACCGGACGACCACCTGACGACACCACACTGGCTGGCCTACTATGTGCCGGGGATGGGCAGGAATGGGGAAGGTTTCTGGGCAGGAGGACTAGGCAGAGGGACTTGGAGGTACCATCCAGGTGGAGGGACCAGCAAGAATGGAGGGAGAGAGCGGTACCCAATCCCAGACCAGGAGAGGCAAGTAGGGTGAGCACACTCACTTGCGCGTGTTCTCGTTCTTGAGCAGGGACTTGGCCTGCTGCTCGCTGATGATGGTGGCCTTCACCTGGGGCGGGTTCATGTGCACGTTCAGCTTCCCGCCCACCAGCAGGCGCACGGTGGCTGCGAACTTGGTCTGGGTTTTCAGGACCTGAGGGGGTTGCTTCTCGATGATGAATGTGCTGCAGGGGACACAAGCAGCAGGTGACCAGGGGTGGCTCAGGGGAAAGGGGGGGGGGGCACGGGGAGAGGAGGGGCTCCCCACTGGCCTCGGCAGAGACACATGCAGCTGTGTCTGTTCCAGGGGAGCCCCCCTCCCCACGATGATCAGGCCAGAGGGTGGGAGGGTAGACCAAGTTCCAGGGCATCTCCCACACAGTCTCCAACAGACTGTGGGTGAGGGCAGCCCCAAGCAGCCAGAGCTACTAGGGACACTCAGGGTGGGGAGTGGGGAGAGGGTGGGACTGAGGGAGGTCCCTGTCTGGACAGCACCTGGGCCCCACACGTCCACCCCATGCATGGACCCTGCTCCCCCCCGCCCCCCAGGCTGGCGGAGAGGCAGCAGTCACCTGGTCACCAGGGCTGAGATGATGTCTGTGATGGTGGCATTGACCTCGGCCAGCATCTCCTCCACGGGCCCGGGGATGGGCAGCTGTTGGCAGAGGTGCTCGGCCCTGCGGATCTGCTGCCGGTTCTGCCAGATGATCTCAGCCAACTTCTCACACCTGCAGCACACCCAAGGCCCACAGGGGCTCGGCAATGGCTTCGTCTCCAAGACAGGCCAGGGGCAGGCAGACCCCAACACCGCTCCCCCCCTGAAGCCAGGCCCAGCCAGGAGGGCGCGCTCACGCCCCCCTCTCCCGTCAGCTGCTGGGAAGCAGAGCTCTGCCTTCTAGAAAGAGAGAGCTGCACAGGAGCGGCGGCCCCGGGTTTTCACTGCACCCCACGCCCTCCCCCACTCCCCAAGAGGGGCCTCATTCTTTAGGGGGAGGCGGTGCTGGACAGGCAACCAAAGTCTTTCAGGACCCACGATGCCTGTGTGGTGCGCTGTCATGGACGGTGGAGCCTGCTGCTCAGGAGGCAGAAGCGGCAGCTGGCACCCCTGCCCCCTGCCCCCCGATTCCTCCCCCAGCCTTACCAGGACTGCAGCACATCCAGGCTGCCCTCGGGGGGACCCCCATTCCCGGCCAGCTGCTGCCGCCGCTTCCACTGGATCAGCTCGTCGTCCAGGATGACCGTCTGCTGCTTCCTCAGCAGCTGCAGGGTCTTCTGGTGCTTCTCGGCCAGCTCCTGCGGGAGGGACAGCGGCCCTGCTGTTCTCCCGTGCACAGCCCTGCAGCCTCGCCCCCAGCCAGGCCCAGGAGGCTGCTTGCTCTCGGGGACGGCTCTGCCTCACAAGCACCCCCCACCCTGAAAAGACAGGCAGGCCTCCTGCTCGCTCGGGGCCTGCCCCCACCCCTTCTCTGGTCCCCGAGGACTCAGGTCACGGGGCTGCCTCCCGGGAGGCCAGGGCCCCAGGACCCACTCACCACGCGGTACTGCTGCAGGGTCTGCGCCTCGCGCTGCAGCCAGGCCTCCAGGGACACCTGCTTCTGCTGCAGCGCTGTCTCCCGGCTCAGACGCTCCTGGGGGTTCAGTTGGGCCAGCTGGGCAAACTGAGCTACAGGGGGGACAGGACACCCAACACCATCATCTCCCCATGCCAGGCAGGGGGCCCCGAGGATGTCACCCCCAGGGGCAGGCCACCCACCCGTGGCAAGATGAAGGGGGTGCTGAGCCGGCAGCCTCGGGGCCCTGCCGCCGTCCCTGCTGCCCTATGGGCAGTGGGCGCACACCTGCCCCACACAGACACAGCCTGGCCTCCTCACGGGGCCTCAGGCTTGAAGCCACATGGCCAAGGTACAAGGGTGCCTGCAAGCCCCTTTCTTTCCTGGGCCTCGGTGTCCCCCATGTATGAAGCTGGGGGATCCTGGCACCCCCTCAGTGGGCTGATGGGGAGAGGAGTGAAGTGATGACACAGGAGATGCTCGGGGATCTGCCTGGCCTGGGCACGGTCCCTGAGGTTCCTTCCCCACTGGTCAGCGGGTGGCAGGACAGGAGTGAAAGGGGGACAGAGACCAGGAGCCCCCCAGCCCTACCCTCCCAGGGAGTGTCCCCCAGGAGGCCCCTGCTCCACTGGCTTCGCTCCATGCCCTGGACTCGGCATCCCTCCTCAGGACCACAGTCCTGCTGGGGGCTGGATGCTGCCTTACACCACCAGCTCGGCTAAGCAGCCAGCGGGAGGGAGAGGAGACAGATGGAAGATGGAGACAGGGCCCCAGGGTCCCAGGGCCCCTGGGTGCACAACACAGCAAGCTTTCCCTTAGGCTGGGCAGAAAGAGGAAGCTTCCCTCCTCATCAGCGCTTAGGTGGAAAGAGGAAGGCAAGAACACCTAACCCTGCTTAGAAATCCAGTAATGCAGAGTTGAAGCCACCTGTCCACCCTCCTGCTTGAACCCCACCCCCAACCAGTGTCCACCCCACCCCCCAACCCGTGTCCTGAGTGCTGGGGCCATTGCTCCTCCCCACAGCCCTCCAGCACTGGCAGCCTCGTTCAGAGAATCAGGACCACGTGTGCCCGGACATGTCCTGCTGGATTCCCTGGCTGGTCTCTGGGTACCATGTCACACTGACCCAGTCCCTGCCCCAGGCATGGATGAAAGCAATGCTAGACAGCCAAGAAAAGCCCAGAACTGGGGCTCAGGAATGGCTGGAGTCTTATTCAGACTCAGAACATAGCAGAGAATGCTGACGGTTCCCTCTGCAGTCCTGCCCTTGTCCCCTCCTCAGGGAAGGAGTGGTGATCCCAACACCTGAGCCCAGCCTACCATACAAATGGCCCTGGTAGGTCCCTGCTGGCCACGTGCAGGCAATCTGGGAAGGAGGCCAGGGCAGCTCGTGGTTACCACTGGTGGAGCTTGCCCTGCCCTTGTACAAACAGATCCATAGTCTGTGTTTTGTTTGCTTTGGTTTGCAGTGCTGGGGATGGACCCATGATTCTTGTGCATGACAGCCAAGTGCTCTAGCACTGGGCCACATCCCCAGCCCTGGTCTCTGTGTGTAATTGTGAGCTTGATAGAGACAACCTGACAGCACATGCAACCAACCCCAACCAGAATCCAAAGCCAAACCCACACAGGCTATAGAAACCGAGGTCCAGGATCATAAATGCTGGGGCTGGGGATATGGCCTAGTGGCAAGAGTGCCTGCCTCATATACATGAGGCCCTGGGTTCGATTCCCCAGCACCACATATACAGAAAATGGCCAGAAGTGGCGCTGTGGCTCAAGTGGCAGAGTGCTAGCCTTGAGCAAAAAGAAGCCAGGGACAGTGCTCAGGCCCTGAGTCCAAGCCCCAGGACTGGCCAAAAAAATAAATAAATAAAAACAGGATCATAAATGCTGTGAGAGTGCTTAAATCTCCTGTTCCCAGTGCAGGAAGAGGCCATCATTTTCAGACAGAAGCTTCTAGAACCCTCCTGTCAACACTGACTCAACATCTACCTCCTGTCAGTCATTATGCTTCCTTGGGGTAGAGAAAAGCACTAATTAGAGTAAAAAGAGAACTTAAATCGCTAAACTCAGACCTGGGGGTGTGGCTCAATGGTAGGTAGGGCATCTTCCTTTAAGCATGAGACCTTGAGTTCAAAGTATAGAACTGCCAAAAAAAAATTAAATCAAAATGGAATTCTAGAAAAAAATAGTAAATACATGCAGAGGAACAAAAACTGAAAATGGAAATAACATAAAATTTTAAATGCTATAAAATGGCAGGAGATCGAAGGCAGCCTGGGCAGTATTGTTTCTGAGACTGTGTGTGTGTGTGTGTGTGTGTGTGTGTGTGTGTGCCAGTGCCAGTCATGGGGCTTGAACTCAGAGAGCCTGGGTGCTGTCCCTTAGCTTCTTTGCACTCAAGACTCAAGGCTATTGTTCTACCACTTTGAGTCACAGCTCCACTTCTGGTTTTCTGGTGGTTAGTTGAAGATAACAGTCTCATGGATTTTCCTCCCCTGGCTGGCTTTGAACCCAGATCCTGAGATATCAGACTCCTGAGTAGCTAGGATTAGAGGTGTGAACCACCAGTAACCAGCTTCTCTGAGACTCTTATGTCCAATTAATCACCAAAAAGCTAGAAGTGGAGCTGTAGCTAAAGTCAAGGATATGTACATATCTTTGTTGTTGTCTGTAGTGGAATTTGAATTGTGTGCCTCATGCTAGGTAGAAGCTTTACCACCGAATCATACTTCTAGCCCTTTTGTTTTTGTACTGATTATTTATTTATTTTTGCCAGTTCCAGGGCTTGATCTCAGGGTTTGGGCTCTGTCCCTGGGACGATCTGTGCTCAAGGCTAGCACTCTACCACTTGAGAGCCACAGCACCATTTCCGACTTTTTCTGAGTAGTTTACTAGTTTATTGGAGATAAGAGTCTCATGGACTTTTCTGCCCAGGCTGGCTTTGAACTGGGATCCTCAGATCTCATTCTCCTGAGTAATGCTTCCAGTGCCCCACAGTCATCACCCTACGTATTTTACTTTGTTCTGTAGTTACGATAACAGGTGCCCACCTACCCAGCTTGGAATAGTTCTCCAATTTCTAATGAAGTAAATTTACCAGATATTAAGAAAAACATCTCAGAATACTATATGAATCTATGAGAAGGTCATAAGCACAAATGTGTCTATATTTAATATCAGTTCAAACCATGTAAAGAAGAAAGTAGGCAGTTCCGTAATTATACTAGGAATTGTTTTCCCTTTTCAGTAACTGACAAAACAATTAGGAAAAAAACTAAGTAAAGGCCAAGATCTGTGGTTCTCAAAGTATAGTCCAGGGAATCCCTGAAAGGTTCCACACAGCAAAAATATTTTTTTCCCCAAGAATTCTGAAGACATCATTTACCTTTTTGTGTGTGTGCATTTTTGAGGCAGGATCCCACTACATAATCCATACTAGCCTTGAACTCTTAATCCTTCTGCCTTGGCCTCTAGAGAATTGGGATTACAGCTGCCACCATGCCCAGAAAATCATCTTAATATCTAGCAAATATATAGTGGAATTTTCCAGGCTACAAGATAGTACAACATTTTAACAATAAGACACAGCTGTCTTTTATTAAGCCTAATACTAAAGAGATTTGAGAATACAATCACACATTGCTGAAGGATGGGGATAATTCTGAGATGTGTGTTATGAGGTGATTTTTGTCGTTGTGCAAACACTAGAGAGTGTGTATGTACATCCATTGCTGGGTGTATACTTATATACCTAGCTAGTACAACCTGTTACACACCTAGGCCACAAGATATATAATGTCATATATATGGTCCACTGCTGACCAAGATGCCATACAGCATATGACTGAATGAAAGGCAGCTCATTCTACTCACTAAATTTTTCTTGGAATTTTACATTTCCCATTAACAGTATTAACCTTATTATTGACATTTATGAATGAAACAACCACAGAACATATATTCTTTTCAATTATAAGATGTATTACCAAAGCAAGCAGATCCTGAGCTAGTCATAGTCTCAAGCTGGGCGCTAGAGGCTGAAGTCTGTATTTCTAGTTACTCAGGAGACTGAGATCTGAGGATCAGGGTTTAAAGCCTATCTGGGCAGACAATTTCAAGAGACTCTTATCTCCAACTAACCAGCAAAAAGCCTGAAGTAGAGGTATAGCTCAAATAGTAGAGTGCTAACCTTAGGTGAAAAAGCTAAGCAAGAATGTGAAATCCTACAGTCAAGTCCTAATAATGGCACACGCACGTGAACACGCATGTGCGTGCACACACACATACACACTGTAAGGGCTGAAACCACATAGAGCAACTTCTCCAATCATAATGGAGTTCAATAAGAAGACAGCATTGAAATTGGTGACGGTACAGCATGTAGGAAATAATAAGTGGAAATTAAACAACACATGTATAAACAACATACGGGTGGAAGAATTAATCACAAGAAAAATGAGAAGCTGTGCATACTTGCATACTGGCTCACTTCAGTAATCCGAGCTACTCAAGAGGCAGAATGTGGGCAAAAACTTCAAGATACTTCATGTCAACCAATTAAACAGCTAGGCAAGCTGTCTGTGCCTGTCACCCCAGCTATTCAGGAAGCATACATCATATTGCTATCTTAGGAGCCTGAAGGAGAAGCCCCCTAGACTTCCATGCCTCCCAGTCTGGGTTCACCTGGGTCTACTACTCCAAGCCTTCCCTCTGGCTAGGGAACACTTTGCCCATCTCCTTTCATTGTCAGATTTCAATGGCTACCTGGGAGAGAATATGGGTTGGTAAGATACAGAGGTTTCGTGACAAATCTCTACTTGGGATCTGGTTCTATGATTTGTAGGCAACCTAGGCCAAGTCATGAGCTCCTCCAAACCTCCCCGGTGCCATCAGACAAATAGGAACAACAAGCTATCTAGGCCACAGGCTTGCTAGTAGAACTGAGTTGAATTATACATGCAAAGAGTTTAGTAGAGCTTAGTCCATAGCCAGCGGCAGGGCCAGGCAAGGTGGCTTATTTCTGTTAATCCCAGTTCCTTGGAAGGCAGAGATCAGGAGGATCCCAGTCGGAGACTGGGGCAAAAACACAAGACTCTACCTGAAAAATAGCTACAACGAAAGTGAGCTGGAGGTTTGGCTCAAGTGGTAGAACACCTGCCTAGGAAGTTTGAGGCCCTCCCGAGTTCAAACCACCACAAGAAATGTAACAAACAAAACAACACTGAGGGCCCTGACACCTACCTGGCTTTGAGGAGATGGGCACTGACCTTGTCCTGGTTGATCTTGTTAAGGAGTCATAGAATATTCCTTGCGGGGCTGGGGATATAGCCTAGTGGCAAGAGTGCCTGCCTCGGATACACGAGGCCCTAGGTTCAATTCCCCAGCACCACATATACAGAAAACGGCCAGAAGGCGCTGTGGCTCAAGTGGCAGAGTGCTAGCCTTGAGCGGGAAGAAGCCAGGGACAGTGCTCAGGCCCTGAGTCCAAGGCCCAGGACTGGCCAAAAAAAAAAAAAAAAAAAAGAATATTCCTTGCTCCCCCTCCCCCTGGTCAGGACGCACAGGGCTCCCTCGCCTGGCTGCCTGGCCTCACCTTGGATCCTCAGGCTCTCCTGGTACTGGATGATGAAGTACTCCTGGGTCTGCTGCAGCTTCTTCAGCTCGTTCTCTGTGTCCTGCGTGACCAGTCGCAGCTCCTCAAACGTCTGGTTGATCTGAAGGTGCTTCTGGGACATGGCGTCCACCAGGATACCTGCCGGTGAGCTGCACTGGGGATAGGAGGGGAAGTGACAGGAGCAATGTGCTGGGCAGAGGGGAGGGGAGCAGGCCTTGGGGGACACCAGTCCTACAGACCCCAAACTCCAACTCTGGGGTGGGAAAGAAGGCTTCTTTGTGTCAGAGGACTGGCATTTTCTAGAAGTAGAACCCAAAGGAGAGAAAGAGAGAAGAGAAACAGGTAATCTGGCGGATATAGCAAGAATTTCTACTGGGCAAGGGGGTAGGGGCTTGGGTTTGGTTTGACTTTCTTTTTCTTGTTTTGGTCAGTCCTGAGGCTTGAACTCAAGGCCTGGGTGCTATCCCTGAGCTCTTTTGCTCAAGGCTAGTGCTCTGCCACTTTGAGCCACTTTCGGGTTTCTTGGTGATTAATTGGAGATAAGAGTCTCACAGACTTTCCTGGTCTGGCTGGCTTTGAATTGTGATCCTTAGATCTCAGCCTCCTGAGTAGCTAGGATTATAGGCGTGAGACACCAGCATCCTGTAGCTTAAGGAACTGGGGAGAGGACCCTCTGGGGATCCCAAAATGAAGCATAAAGGAGGCTTCTTTAGATTTCAACATTGCTTCCATTTCTAGCTGAGAAGAACCAGGTATTTGGGAACTTTCCAAATAACTGCTCTTGGAATAATATCTAAACTCCTTCACCCAGCTGGCTTAGCAAGGCCTTCTGCTGGCCTTCACCCCAGCTCCCCCACTGTCTCTGCTCTTTGAACACACAGCCTGTTGCAGGACCTGGGTCTTTCCTGTTCCATCAGTTTGGAATATTCTGATACCAAATCTTCTTAATGCCATGCCACAGACTCACATTTCTCAATTAGGCCACATTTCTAGGTAGCTGTGTGATGGCAGGAAGCCAAAGACATGGGGGTGGTGCTGGAAGACCTTCTGTGTCCCCTCCAGCTTTATCTACTCTGACTTCCCGCTTCCCAGCTAGACCACGACTTGCAGGTTTGGGGATGGGAGGCCATGATTCCTGTCCCCCACATAGAAGCTACAAAACTCATCCTTCTCTGTGTTCCAGAGGCTCATGCCTGTAATCCTTGCTACTCAAGAAGCTGAGATCTAAGGAACTTGGTTGAAAACCAGCCCCAGCAGAGGAGGAAGAAAGGGAAAGAAAAAAAGAAATGAAGTCTCAGAGACGTTAAGTAACCCCAAGTCACACAGCTA
The DNA here is from genome assembly GCF_023159225.1 of Perognathus longimembris pacificus. Classification (NCBI taxonomy): domain Eukaryota; kingdom Metazoa; phylum Chordata; class Mammalia; order Rodentia; family Heteromyidae; genus Perognathus; species Perognathus longimembris. The sequence continues at coordinate 39,330,278 of NC_063177.1, read as the reverse complement.
AGAAAGCTAGGGACTGAACCCAGGAGTCACATTACACCAGCATGCAATACTGTTGCTCACATGGCCCAGGCCCCTTCCTTGGTACTCTCCTCGTGCCATTGTTACATAACCACAGTGGTGTCCAGAAAGCAAGGCACATGGCAGGATTTCCCTGCCCCTCTGCACACCAGGGACACTCACATTGTTGGCTTCTCGGACCAGCCTCTGTTCGTTGTATAGAATGTGCCGGATGCAGCGGACCAGCTCCATAGGGCAGCGGACGTATGTGTTCTGAAAAGAATGCAAGAGCTGCCTGCCACTGGTGGCCACTCTGTGTTCTAGCCATGTTGGTCCCCATGCCAGGGCCACCCCCTCCTCTCCTTTAACCTCTGCTCAGCTTCCCCTTGGAAGCCTCAAACAGCTCTGTTGCTTCTCTGCTGTATGTTTCTTTTTTTTTTTTTTTTGGCCAGTCCTGGGGCTTGGACTCAGGGTCTGAGCACTGTCCCTGGCTTCTTTTTGATCAAGGCTAGCACTCTGCCGCTTGAGCCACAGCGCCACTTCTGGCCATTTTCTATATATGTGGTGCTAGGGAATTGAACCCAGGGCCTCATGTATAGGAGGCAAGCACTCTTGCCACTAGGCCATATCCCCAGCCCTCTGCTGTATGTTTCTCAAATCTTCTTCCTTGCTTTGAAGTGACTGAAAACCCACAGGCTACAAAACACTTCCAAACTTACTGTCAGCTTTAACTCATAGCATTGGAGACCCTACAACGGAAGCAGAAATGACTCTTCCCATTTTATTTTTAATAGAGGCTTGAACTTGGGACCTGGGCACTGTCTCTTAGCTTTTTTACTCAAGGCTGGCACTCTACCACTGGAGCCACAGCTCCATTTCTGACTTTTTTTTGGGGGGGGGGGGCAGTGATTGGAGATAACAGTCTCATGGACTTTCCTGGGAAGGCTGGCTTTAAGCTGGTTTCTCAGCCTCCTGAGTAGCTAAGATTACAGGCATGAGCCACAAGTGTTGGGCTACTCCCTTCATTTCACAGGCAAGAAAATGGATGCCCAGAGAAGGTAACAAGTAGGAAAGTGATGACTCAAGACTCAGTACATTTGATGCCAATATCTGAGGTACTTTCCACCTGGCTCTTCCCTCTGGTTTTCTATTTTGCTTCCCCTCAGGTCTCTCCTGTTTCCTCTCTCTTCTAGGATGGCCTTTTTATTTCCCTGGCATTTTGCCGCTTGGATTTAAGAGGAGTTCTCTAAGAAATACAAGGGAATTCCAATGAATTCTTGACCATGATTACCACCCACACCCCTTTCCTGTTGCCATAAAACTCCCCCTCCTATATAAAGGAGAAGGCAACATCTTAGTTCTAATCCCCTAATTTAAAGTATTTTATCTAGCTCTTGCCTTTAGGGCAACTCTGACTTTCTTCAGCAGCTCCCTTGCCTCTAAAAGGGCTCCAAGAAGGTAGGGGTATCTGGTTGCTTCCTTCTCTCATTTCTTGAACCTATCAGTCTCTCCTGCTACCAAAGCAATCTTGACTCTTTCTACCTCCCTCCCTTTTTCCAGTTAACCCATCTATCTGCTGCTGTTGGGGACAGAACCCCCCCCACACACACACCTCACACACACACTCCTACCATTTACTTTTGTAATAGGTTAACGGAATCTGACAGGTCTGACTTAGAAGGAGGAGGTGGGGGAAATTGAAGAAAAGTTATCAGAATACTATGGTCATATGGTGAGTCAGTGGCCAGGCCAGCAAAAATCCCAAGGGTGCTGATGCTAGAAGAAAAGGCAGATACCTTGCAGATGGCCCCGCCTTCGTTCACACCCACCTGCAGCTGCGTGGCATAGTGCCCCAGCTTGATCTTCCGCAAAAACCCATCTTCCCCCACCTGGTGCTCCGCCTTCTTCTGCAGCTCCTGCACCAGGCCCTCCAGGAGCTGGGTGGCCTGGCCTCGGTCCTGGGGATTGTCCAGGTCAATGGCATCCCTTAGGATAGATAGGGCAGAGGAGAGAAAAGAATGTCCCGGGGCAGCTCCTCGGGCAGGGAAATGCCAAACGGGGTGACACAAGGCACTCTAGGGGCCCACAAGACTTGTCCCTGGCAGCTTCCATAAAGCATGGAAGTGTAGGAAAGTCCTGTCTCCCTTCGGAGTGGCCCACTTCCTTGTTCTCCTCTCCAGGGACAGAAGACAGTCAGGATCCGACTCACTTCAAACCACAAAGAGGACATCTTGATGGTGGGGAACCAGCCACAGTAGAAGGCTTAGGAAAAGGGACACTTACCATGGCTGGCTTTCAATCCACTGTGCCAGGTAATGCCGCACCTCGATGGGGAAGTGCTGTCCGTACAGCACTTGCATCTGACGAAGGGCATCTCCTTGCAGCTGCTGGGCCTGAATCCAGCCCGCCATGGCTGCTTACCTAGGGTGAGCACAGGGTCCATGAGGCCTCTTCTCTTTGGAGGCTGGTGCCCACCCTGCCTTGCCCAACCCACGGGCCATGGTTATAGGTCAGGATCTTCCCTACACACACTTTCTTGTGCGGGAAGAAAGATGGTGAGGAGGGGCAGGCAGGCCACTTTTTCCCTCCAACAAGCAACCTGCCAAGGTTTGGAGGAGCAGTTTGGAGAGGCAGGTGCCCTCCCCCTCTTCCTCTCCCTTTGCCCCTTTGGGGCTTCCCCAGAAGTGGGGCTGGGGCGGGGAGGGGTGCTAGAAACTGAAAGGAAATCTTGATGCCAGAGGCCCACAAGCCCACTCCAGAGAGGGCTGCAAGAATCTGCACCCCCTTCACCCCACACCCGGGACTCCGAATGGGAAGTTTTAGTAGGCGGGTATTTTCTAACCCAAAGTTACGCCGAGAGAGAAGGAGGACGGCCTGGTCCCCTCAGGCACGTGGACGGGCTGTCAAGGGGAGAGGGTGGGGGAGAGAGATGCTCCCCTCGGTAGGCGGTTTCCCTCGTGCCGGGCCCGGCCTGACAGTGCCCCCTTTCCACTGGGTGCTAGGACGGGTGCCTGTCCTTGGCCACTCCCCACTCATCCCCGTCCCCGGCCCCTCGTGCCCGCTGCGGGCCCCCAAGCGCACCCCCCCCTCCCCCGCACCCGGCTGGCCGTCGGGGTCCGGGGACCTGGGTGCGGGGCGGTGTCGGGGTCGATGTCCCCCTTCTCCCCGCGCGCCACCCGCCATGCGCCACGCGCCCCGGGCCACCCACCTGGCGGGGCCCGGCCGTCGGCGGCGGGCCGGCTGTGCGCCCGCGGCTCGCGCTCCCGGCCCGGCCCCGGCTCCGGCGGCAGCGGCGGAGGCTGTTACTACAGGAAGGAGCCGAGAGCAGCGATTTCCTCCTCAAAGGTCAGCTGCCTCCGACAGACCAAACACAGCGCGCGAGCTCCCGCCAGCTCCCCGCCCCCGGCGCGCCCGCTCTGCCTCCGCCCCCAGCCGCTGGCTCCCCCGGCGGGCGGCGAGGGCTGGTCAGGCGGGCCAGGCCGGGTGGTGCCCCGATCCATCGTGGGGTCCCCCTTATCTCCCCCGGTGGCTCCTCGGGAGCGTCCCGGGACTGCCGGCGTGACCAGGGGCACCCGAGCAGCCAGAGGGGACTGGGAAATCCCAGGCCTTGGAAATCCCACAGCTGGGCCTTTTTGTGTGTATGTGTGTGTGCCAGTCCTGGGGCTTGAACTCAGGGCCTGGGTGCTGTTCCTGAACTTTTCCTTCTTTCTTTCTTTCTTTCTTTCTTTCTTCTCTTTCTTTTCTTTCTTTCTTTCTTTCTTTCTTTCTTTCTTTCTTTCTTTCTTTCTTTCTTTCTTTCTTTCTTTCTTCTTTCTTTCTCAAGACTGGCACTCTACCACTTGAGCCACAGCTCCACATCTGTATTTTTTGGTGGTTGTTTGTTTGTTTTCCCAGTCCTGGGACTTGAACTCAGGGCCTGGGTACTGTCCTTGAGCTTCTTTTTGCTGAAGGCTGGCACTCCACCTCGGGCCACAGCACCACTTCTGGCTTTTTCTGTTTATGTGGTACTGAGGAATCGAAGCCAGGACTTCATTCATGCCAGGCAAGCACTCTACCACTCAGCCACATTCCCAGCCCTTTGTTGGTTAATTGGAGATAAGAGTTTCATAGACTTTCCTGCCCAGGGTTGACTCCCCACTGTGATGCCCAGGTCTCAGCCTCCTGAATAATTAGGAGTATGAACATGAACCATGGGTGCCCGGCTAGAGCCTCTGTTTTTGTCATCAGTATAAATAGCAAGAGAAGAAGGTGGGTTAGTTGCGAACACCTCCTAGATCTGGGGGGGTGTCAGCTTTTGAGTCTCTAAGTTTTAAAAGTATGCTCTGTGTGTGTGTGTGTATGTGTGTGTGTGTGTGTGTGTGTGTGTGTAGTGTGGGGATCACAGCGGTGACCTCAGAGTCAAGATTTTAGATAGGGAAAGGCATGGGGATTCCACCAAAGCCAAGCTCCCCACCACCTGCCTTCCTCCCTCTCTTTTTCCATAATTGTTACCAGCTGAACTTTCCCATTGAAGGAGCACCAGGAAACACCTTGGGCAGTCACATGTTCCAACCCTTCACCACTACCAAAACCCCCATTCTGACCTTTTCAGGTAAGAAATGTCAGTCCAAGCTGGTTTCTAGCGGTTCACAACTATAACCCTAGCTACTTAGGAGGCTTAGCTCTGAGGATCACAGTGTGAAGCCGGCTCCGGCAAGGACGCCCGTCCGTCCGTCCATGAGACTCTTATCTCCAGTTAACCAGCAGAAAGCCAGAAGTGGTGGTGTGTCTCAAGTGGCAGAGCACCAGCCTTGAGTGTAAAAGCTAAACAAGAATATTGTGAGGCCCCAAGCTCAAGTCCCAGTACCAACCCCCACCCCCACCCCAAACAAAAGAAAAGAAATATCAGTCCACTGGTCCATGAAGGATACTGGCTTGCTTCAGAGCCATATAGCTGGCATATGTCCTCTTCCATAGACTATCTATGATCTACAAGCTATCCAGCCCTTCCTTTCACCCACCCAGTCTCATCTGAAGCTGGTCCTACCTTAAGAAAGGTCTGTAGAGGGGCCATCTTGATCCCTGTAACCTCACATTTGCCCATAGGTCTCCTGACAGCAAGAAAACCTCTCTAGAACCCTGTCTGGTCATAGTCCCCATCCTTAAAATTTCCCTTGCAAGGCTCCAGGGTTGGATAAGGTCAGCCTGGAAGCCTGCCATCCCCTTTGCCCAACTTCCCGCTCCTCTGGGCCTCCTCTCTGCCTGGCAGCTGGAATTGGCAGTACCAACGGAGGGGCCAGCCTGGCTTCCCACTCACAGTCCGGCCTGGCCAAGACTCAGTGTCCTGTGGGAGTCATTTTCTTTGTCTTCTCCCTCCCCAATTCCTTCTTGGATCTACCCTTTTCTCTCCATTCCTCATTCTTTACTCCTGGTCCTGCCCTTTGCTACCTCCCTTAGTTTCATTCTTTTTACTTCAGAGGAGGGAAAAAATGTTTTTCTGCAGAAGTTGGGTTCTCCCCACCTTCTGTGTGTAGTCACAGTGATTTAGTTGGCAAGATCATGAGGAAAGGAATTGAAAACTGTAAGAGGTACCATGGACAATTTGGGGAAACCTTGCTCTCCAGATGTTGAGGTTGGAGTGGCTTGGGAGGAGGAAGCTGGAGTCTTCTGCTCTCTCTTATTCCCCCACCCACTGTGTTCAGTGGGAGAGGGACAGACACACACCAGCTAGGCGTCATCTGGAGTGAGAACCATGTATTAGAGTTAGAAGTGACCGTGTGTGTGTGCACGTGCATGTGCACACACACAAGCGCTTGTGCACTCAACAGTCTTGGGGCTTGAACTCAGGGCCTAGGCACTGTCCCTGAGCTTTTTTGTTCAAGGCTAGCACCATACCACATGAGCCACAGCTCCACTTCAGGCTTGTTGGTGATTAATTGGAGATGAGTCTCTTGTAGACTTTCTTGCAAGGGCTGGCTTTGAACTATGATCCTCAGATCTCAGCCTCCTGAGTAATTAGGGATGAGTCACTAATGCCTAGCTATGAAGATGGTTTAACAAATGGGAAAAGCAAAGGTCAGACAGGGGAAATGACATGCCCACTGTACAGCCTGTCATTAGCAGAGCAAAACCTCCTGGCACATAGTTGTGGGGAGCCCTCTTGGCACTTGTGCCCACTGGTGTTTCACTACCAACAGGAGAAAGTTGAAGGAAAACAGTTCATGGAAACGGATTTCTTGGATTTCTGCTTTCTCTGAGCCAAGTCTGGACACAAAGGACCACCCCGGTCATGCATTTCATCTGGGACCCTGGAAGACAATGGTGTGTGTGGGGGGGTACCCATCTATAAGTAGGGGCCCTACTTGCCTGCTTTCAGACAACTGCCCCTCTACACTCTTGCAGGGCCTGCAGAGGCCTGCTGCTCCAGCTGGCGGCCCCACCCACCCATCTGGCTAGGTTGGGCTTGGCTTGCCTAGGGGGTGTGTAGGTGAATAGAGGGTGTGAGGTGCCAGGGTACAGAACTGGAAGAGCTGGCTTAAAAAGGAGTAGAAGGGTCTCCCGCCCCATCTTGCTCAGAAGCAACTCCCCAGTAGGCTTCTGTTTCTCTTCCAATTGGGGTCTTTTTTTTTTCTTTTCTTTTTTGGTCAGTTGTGGGGCTTGAACTCTGGGTCTGGGTGCTGTCCCTGAGCTCTTCAGCTCTAGGCTGGCACTCTACCACTTGAGCCACAGCACCATTTCCCATTTTCTGGTGGTCAATTGGAGATAAGAGTTTCATGGATTTTCCTACCTGGGCTGGCTTTGAACCACAATCCTCAGATCTCATCCTCTGGAGTAGCTAGGATGACAGGTTGTGAGCCACTGTGCCTGGCTCTCCCATGGGTCTTTGCAAGGCTCTGAAAGCTTTTGTCTCTCACTGCTATTTCCTTTTCTTGCTTTGAGTCTCTCTAAGCCTGGCACTCTCATTCTACCTGGGTTTCTCTGCCTTTCTTTGTGCCTCTGTGCTCTCTCTGAGATGGAGTGGGCAGGGGAGGAGCTTTGTAGCTTTCCCAGGATGGGCAACCTCCCTCCCCCCATGAGGGAATGGAGAAGGGAAGGGTGTCAAAATTCAAAATTGGGTTGGGGGCAGAGGTGATTATGATCATGATTCCAGATAACCCTGCTGCCTGGAAATGTCAAATTTGGGGTTTCCTTTTTACTTCCAGTACTCTGGTTTGATCTCTGCTATATCCCACCACAAAACAAAAAGCATACTGGTGATTTTAGGGTACTAGGCTCTAGAGAAACTTGAGGACTCAAGGATGGGTTTTGGGAAAAGTAAAAGCTTCCTTGGGTCTGGACTGAGCTGAGGTTAGAGCTTGACCACCTTGTCCTTAACCCCCAATTCAAGTTTGCAGCATTAGATGGGGAGTGGGAAAGTATTTTCAAAAAAATCAGTACAGGAATACATTTCCCAAAGAAGACTGGTTGTATTTTATCAGGAATAGTAATAACCTACAGCCTAGTCTGCGGTCTGAACACAATACGTATGTTTTGAATCAAATCACTAGCGTGATGGGGACTCAACTGATTCTAGAAACAACTTGGAAGGCAGGCAGGGCAAGAATCATCCTGCTCAATTAATCCAGAGGGAAAAAGAAAGAAAGAAAAGCTGGGTGCTGGTGGGTAATCCTAGCTACCCAGGAGGTTGCGATCCAAGGATTGCAGTTCAAAACCAGCCTAGGCGGGACTGGGGATATGGCCTAGTGGCAAGAGCGCTTGCCTCATATACATGAAGACCTGGGTTCGATTCCCCAGCACCACATATACAGAAAATGGCCAGAAGTGGCGCTGTGACTCAAGTGGCAGAGTGCTAGCCTTGAGCAAAAAGAAGCCAGGGACAGTGCTCAGGCCCTGAGTCCAAGGCCCAGGACTGGCAAAAACAAAACAAATAAAACAAAAAACCAGCCTAGGCAGGAAAGTCCAAGAGACTCTCTCTCTAATAAACCAGAAAAAAGAAAGAGCAAAAGCTGAAGTGGAGGTGTAGCTGCAGTGATAGAGCATCAGCCTTTAGTTAAAAGGCTGAGAACATGAGGCCCTGCACACACACACACACACACACACACACACACACACACACGTTCAGGAAAAAGGCCTGTCCCAAAAAGCTATGCAGCCTGTGAGTATACAGCTAGCACCAGAAGCCAAATTTCAGGGCTTCTGTGAGCAGTTACAGTGCTCCCTCAGTTGCATGAGGCAGTGTAATCTATGTGTCACATGAAGGTGGGTTCAAGGTTATGGAAGAATATTCCCAAGACTTTCTGCCCTGACCTTAGAGACCAGGCTAGCAGAAGGCCAGGTAGAGGTCACCTCGCCCTGGCTGTCCCTGCTGGAGGGAGGTGGTACAAGGTGGTACAGAGTCACCTTTGTTTCTTCTGCCCCAACTCCCTTCTTCAAGGGGAGTTCCTGTTGCCTTGGAGCCAGAAGTGAGGGAGTTCCCAAGAAAACTGGAGGTGTCCCAGGAAATGTCACTGTGCCCTGTGGCTGACACCCTGGGGCTTTTAAACATCCTGCTTCACCCACCTTGCCTCTGCTTGGACTGCTTGCTTCCAGCTCCACCTGAACCTCCTAATGCAGGGCCACAACCCTATGCTCAGTGCTCACCCCGCCTCTGAAGTCAGTGTCCAACTCCTGTAGAAATGCTACTCTGTTCTTGTCCATGAAGACAGAGCAGGAGCTGGGAAGGGCAAGGTGTGTGAAGGTGTGTGTGTGTGTGTGTGTGTGTGTGTGTGTGTGTGTGTGTGTAATTCTGTATGGATACAAGGGGGGAGGGGAGGAGAAGGAGCTTCAGGGTGGGAGTGAATCCTGATCTCACCTCTGTCTGCTGCCCTCCACCACCACCGTTCAGAGAAGCCAGTTTACAGTGAAGTCACCCAAAGAACACAAGGCCATCCTGCCTGAGGCATGGTGACTGTTGCCTGTTTCTGGGAATAGAGGGAGGGGAGGAAGGGGTGTTGGACTAGACAGGGAGTGGGGGGGTAGGGTGGGGTGGGGAAAAATAACCTTTTGCCCAGCTGTGTGCCCACCTGCCTGGGGGAGAGGCTGACAAGCTAGGTTCTCTCTGGACATAGAGACCCGCAGGCAAGGGCTGTGTTGGGTCGTCACCTTCTACCTGGCCAGGTAAGCAGAGAGAAGCCCACTCTTGATGTGTTTTGCTCAGTGCAGGGTTGGCCAAGGAAGCTCGTGGGAGAAAGCTGAGTGGGCTTGGCCCCTGTCCTGAGCAGCACGGATCTGCCTGGCTTCTCCACCTCATCCCTGATAACTATCAGGCCCCTCTTCCCGCTGAGCTAGTTTCACCTCCTGCCAGCCCAACAAGAACTCTTTTGTACCTTGGCCAGCCCAGTCCCTAACTTCAAGCCCTCTGGGGTGTGTGGGAGCAGGCTGCCTCGGTTGCCTTCCCAGCCATCCACTCTCCTTTGTGATGACTCCAGGGGTTTTCTTTCCTGCTGTCTGTTTCTCATTGTTCCTTGGTTTCTTAAGTCTCCAACCCACCCACATTGTCCCTGGTGGCTCCCCTGCTCAAAACCTCAACGCAGGGCTTCCCAGCTCCGGGAGCAAATGAAGAATACAAAGTCAAAATGAGGGCTGAGCTGGTACCCAGGCTCCTCCTCTCTCTACTGGCCTGGGCTTCATTTACTGCTATGACTGGCTCTGCGTAGAGGGCTCAACACATCCAGTTTCCCCTTAGGTCGTCTCTCAGCCCTCCACTCCACTCACCTGGAGCACCATGGCTGCCTTGCCCACCTAGGCGGCCTCATCTTCCACAGGGTACTGTGGCCTAGAGGAAAACACAAAGCCTTTGGGGTCCTAAAGACCCTAATGCAAATCCTGGTTCTGCTGTGTGGCCTGGGGCAACTGAGATGGCCTCTCTGAGTTGAACATGGCAGAATCTGCCTCTTTCATTCGTAAGACAACAGTAGAACCCACCTGGCAGGATGGCTTTTCAGACTCAGTCTATGCCCAGCACATAGTAATACTAGCAGAGGGCTAGGGACTTTCTATTGTCTCCTCTATTCATCATTCCCTTGTGTATCATGGGCTCTTAAGGCTCACATTAGCCGCCTATAGGCTGTTTTCATATAACAGAGGCTTTGTAGGTATTTGTTAAAAGAGTATAGAATGGGCTGGCAATGTGGCTCAGTGGTAGAGTGCTTGCCTAGCATGCATGAAGCCCTGGGTTCAATTCCTCAGCATCACATACATAGAAAAACCTGGAAGTGGCTCTGTGGCAGAGTGCTAGCCTTGAGCAAAAAGAAGCCAGGGACAGTGTTCAGGCCCTGAGTCCCAGCCCCAGGACTGGCCAACAAAACAAAACAAAACAAAACACAGCATGTCTTGTTGCTCTGAGAGTTCAGGGAAGACCTCCTGTTCATTCTCTCCAACCCGCCAGCCCTGGAAGGTTCTGCCCACCCTCCCCCTGGTCCCTGTCTGCTCCAGTCCCACTGACCTGCTTTCCATTCATGGCAACAGCAGCAGCAGGAGTGCCATCTTTGCCTGGTACTGGGCTGACTTTTGAGTTCTTCACCTGTGCTGCAAGCCAGCAAGGTTGGATGGGGTGGCACTCTGCTCTCCCCTCTGTATCAGCCGCACCCTCCTTGGATAACCAAGGCAACATCCCCGCAGGACCCTGGGTATAGAGGACGAGGTGACCTTGCCCCAGGAAGGAGAGGGGAGGACTTGAGCTTTCCAGAGAGCCACCCCGTAACTGTGGCTGGAAGGAAGCCCAGATAGGTGAGGCACCCAGGAACCAGACAAGAGAGCAGGGGAATCTTGAAAGGATCTGCACATCCTTTGCTCCATTTCTGTCCCTTCTTATCCCCTCCTCTCAACACAATGCCTGCTCCCTCCAGGCCCAGCACACTCCCCAGGTCACGGTTGAGAGCAAGAAAGAGGAAAATGTTCTTCCATTGTTGTATTCTTCCTCAAGCCAGGTATAATGTCTAGTTGGCTTCAAAAGCATTCTCTATTTCCTTTTGTAAATGGCCATTTTACTAAGCTTTCATAGGTGGTACATGTGCATTGTACAAAATACTAAAGATTGGAGAAGAAAGACAGTGAAAAGTTAGACTCTCTCTTTTTCTGTCCCCCATACCCTGTGAACAGCAGTTACTAGAATCCTGTGTATGCCCCCAGAAAGATTCTGCTAGTTCCTAACATGCGAAGGGAAACTGAGGCTCTCAGAGATGTTAATTCCTTTGACCAGCCAAGGTTACAAAGCTGTAAATTGGTAAGCTGACATTTAGAACCAGCTCTACCTGTAAATCTCAGCTTGCTTTTTTTTTTTTCCTGCCAGTCCTGGAGCTTGAACTCAGGGCCTGAGCACTGTCCCCAAGCTTCTTATGCTCAAGGCTAGCTCTCTACCACTTGAGCCACAGTGCCACTTCCAGCTTATTCTGTTTATGTGATACTGAGGCATCGAACCCAAGGCTTCATGCATGCTAGGCAAGCACTCTACCATTAAGCTACATTTTCAGCCCAGCATTTTTAAAAATCACCTATACTTCAACAACTCACAGAACTCCCTCTCAAACACTGGCTTTCATGGACCTCCATCCTGTGTCTGGGAGACCTAGAGTCTCTGTTGGCTTGTGTGTTGTGTATCTTGTCTCCTCCCCATGGCTCCAGGGAAGCCTGTACAGACTTATCCCCATACAGAAGAAGGGAAGTTCCCACAAGCACCCTTCCTTGCCTAATGTGTGACAGGTGGTTCCCCGGAGGCCAGTCCAATTCCTGGGATCCAGGGAGGTCTACAGAGGGAAGCCACGTGAGTGTGGGTCTTTGGCTAGAGGGGATCCTGGCTGTGGTTTCAATTATGTTTCCAGAGAATAGCCTCATGAGCGTCCTGTGGCTGGGCAGGAGGAGGGAGGATGTGAAATGAAGGAGTTGTTCGTGTGGCAGCCACATGGTTGGTCATGAGCATGAGGGGAGGAGGCTGCAGTCAGTCCTGACTAGGAGTAAGGGATGGCATATGGCCAAGGCCCAGGAACTAGGTTTCCAGGCTCTTCCTCAAGCCTCTTTCTCTCCTAGTTAGGCCTGGGGGGGGTTGAGAGGTGTCCCCCCCAGTGGTCATCTCTGCATCTCCCGGGATCTTTCTGGATACGAGCTTCCTGTCCAATTTCTTTCCAGCGCTCTTTCTGTCTGGTATCTCCACATCTTAGAAGATTGTGGCTCTAGGGCCTGAAGAGCCTCTTATTTGAACTGTCAAGCAGAAAGAGGTGGGTGTTGGACCTTTCTTCCTGTCCCAGGATGACAACTTTCTGTTTTGCTGAGGTAGCCACAGAACACTCTGCCCTTCATGTCTGTACACACAGGACTAGCTGGATGCCTATGGATCGGTCAGAGATGGGTTGTGATTTTCAGGAATAAAGTGTTCCACCTGCTTGGGGATTTAAACTGGCATCATTTTGGAGGTGGCCATGGTAATTGGGTTGAGTAATATACCTGTCAGTCTTAAAAAGACAGGTAGAAACCTTAGCTGTTACTAAAAACAACAACAATAACACTTAACTACATAGAGTGCTTCACAGTGTTTGAAGTGTCTCAACGCATATTAACCCACTTGATTCTCATTATGGTATGAGCTAGCTGTTGCTACTTCAATGTGGAGATCAAAGTCAGATGCTCACAGAATTGGTAGTCTGGTTTTAGATCCTACACTTTTTTTTGTTTTTGTTTTTGGTGCTGGTCTTGGGGCTTGAACTCAGGGCCTGGGCACTATTCCTTAGCTCTTTTGCTCAAGGAAGCTCTACCATTTGAGCCATAGTTCCACTTCCAGCTATTTGGTGGTGAACTGGAGATAAGAGTCTTACAGTCTTTTCTGCCCAGGCTGGCTTCAAACCTTGACCCTCCCATCTCAGCCTTCTGAGTAGCAAGGGTTACAAGCATGAGCCATTAGGCCTGGCTCCTAGACCCTACCCTCTTAATGCCAACATAATCCTTATGTTTCTTTTCCATTCCCTCAGCATAGCAAATTTATTGGGGTCTACCCAGGGCTGGGTATGGGTGGGGGAATTTTAAGATGAATGAATCTGCAATCTGCCCTGGGTGGGAGGTAGACACATGTTAATAAAAAAATGTTCTTGAACACAAGAGGTATTGTAATTAAGACAAATGATAAATGATGTGGGGTGGGAATAGGCAGAGTATACATTCATGCTACTTAGAGGCAATATCACAAATAGGCAAGCAGTGAGAGGCCAGGAGGACATTCCATGCAGAGGTGTCAGTGGTGTGTGTGTGTGTGTGTGTGTGTGTGTGTGTGTGTGTGTATGTATGAATTCTTACAAGAAGGAGAAATGTGGGACCAAGTGTCAACACACCATGATCACTGATTATCAGAGAGGTTTGCCTGAAAGCGCAGGGCTGTGGCTTCCAGCCAGGCTTCTGCTCCATCCTCTAAGCTTCCTGCTCCTCTGCAAAGCATTGTGTCAGGTGTGGGCCCAGTGCTGGGGTCAGGAGTAGTAGCCTGTGTAGGAAGAAAGGTTTTGTGAATAGCTATAGAGCCAAAGACCCTTGTGGCTGATATTATTCTAGAGGTGAAGGTCAGCTTCTGAGAAGAGGTGCCAAAGGAGGATTATGGTAGAGCCAGCAACCCTTGGTCATCTCAGGCTATGAATTTTTTTTTGTCAGCTGAACAACCTATAGAAGACTGTAGGGTGTTATTTTGTGTGACCCTGTGGGGCTGGGATTGGGGTCCTTCTCTTTTGCTCCGGCAGCTGGTTTTCTGGAGCTCTGATATGCCTTGCTTCCTGCTGGCCCTTGGAAGGTTGCCAGGGAAACCACTGCCCAGCTCGGGAGATGGAGAGTGGGTGGTTCAGGCAGCCTTCTCTCACACCGCAGCCCCTCCCCACCGCAGGGGAAGCGATCTCAGGAGGCCCCCTGGGCACTGAGATCCCAAAGGGGCTAGCCTGAAGCTTTTCTCATCCGGATACGACCGTCACTCAGGCAGCCCAGCCTGGTGCCAGCTAGCACGATTTCCCCTCCCTGGGAAACCGTCTCCCCCGTTCCTCCTCCATTCACCCCCGGGCACTGCCAGCTTCCAGTGGGGCCCTGGCGGGTGCAATCTCCAGCTGTGCCCATCAGGCTTGGTGCCCAGCTACCCTCCAGGGAGCAAGCCCAGGATAATTATTGATCAGGGCTACAGTGGACTTCTGACCTCGGCCTGCGAGGGGAAGGACCGGCCACGAGGGGCCACGGCCGGCCGGGAGGGAGGTGGGCGGGTCGCGGGGGGCAGGGGCCATCGCCACGACCACCGGGCCCGCCCGAGCCCCGCTAGCGAGGGGTCGGATCCGACCCAAACAAAGCTGCCTGTGCTGGCTCTCTGCGGGCCCGGCTGGGCAGCCGGAGCTGCGGGGAGCGGACGGGAGCACGCGGCGCAGGCCGGGCCGAGCGCGCCCCCACCCGGCAGGGCGCGCCCCAGGGGTTCCGGGTTCCCGCAGGGCAGCCGCGGAAGGGGCTCGGGAGACCCCAGGGCTCGGGCGGGCGCGCGCCGGGCGGAACCAGGAAGCCGGGCGCGCTCGGGGCTGCGGGCGGCGCGCGTCCCCGGGCCTCCGTGCGCGAGCGGCGCGCGCGCCCCCGCGGGCCCCGACGGGCGGAGGGAGAGTCGGCGGCCGGAGCCGTCACCCCAGGCGGGCAGGCAGGCGGGCGGGCAGGCGAGGCGGGCGCGCGAGGACCGAGCCCGGGCGACGACGCGCGCGGCGGTCCGGCCGAGGGAGGGAGCGAGCAGGCGAGCGAGCCGGCCGGAGCAGCCGCTGGCGCCCCAGGGGCCGACGAGGTAGGAGCTGAGCGGGGAGCCCCGCGGGGCCCCTGGGGGGGGAGACCGAGGGAACGAGGCCGGGGAGCCCGGCCCGGGTGGGGCCCCGCGCTCCGGCCGCGGAGACTCCCAGGCAGGGCCGCGCCGCCGCCATCGCTCCCCGGCCGTGGGGTGGCTGCGCGCTGGGTGAGGGGCGCGCGGGGGGCGGGCGGAGGCCGCTGGAGCCCGGGCGTCTGCAGAGCCGACCCGGTTGTGTGTGTGTGTGGGGGGGGGCGACAATGGGGTGCAAAAGCGGGGTGGTGCGGACGCGGCGGCGGGGCGGAGGAGGGTGTCGGTGTGAGCCCCGCGTGCGCTCGTGGCCCGGTGGGTGGGTGAGGGACCCCCCGGAGCCACGGGGCTGCCGTCGTCCGCTTCGCACCTTCCGGATGCAATTCCCACGCGTCCCCGCTGTTGTTTGCTTTCCCTCCTTTTATCCTGTATTAATTCCCTCCCGGAGAGGCGCCTGCGATTCTCGGGAAGACACTGGAGCCCGGGGGTGGGGGTGGGGGGGGGGTGCTCGATGGGGAGTCCGGTGGTATTAACAAAGCTTCCAGAAA
The DNA here is from genome assembly GCF_023159225.1 of Perognathus longimembris pacificus. Classification (NCBI taxonomy): domain Eukaryota; kingdom Metazoa; phylum Chordata; class Mammalia; order Rodentia; family Heteromyidae; genus Perognathus; species Perognathus longimembris. The sequence continues at coordinate 39,314,918 of NC_063177.1, read as the reverse complement.
TAGCGCCTTATAAGGAATCCAAGACAACAAATACGAACATTTTGATAAGGCTCTGGGCCGCGGGATCGCACCTCGGGACCCGCCAGGCCCGAGCCAGTACGTGTGGCCGTGGGATGCGGGTTGTTCTTTTTATTTTCTGTAGCCCAGGGATCAAGAGTAAAACACACACACACACACACACACACACACACACACACACACACACACACACACACACACACACAGAGCCCCTGGTGTCGGCGGTAGATAGGGGGAGTCGGAAGAGGTGCCCTCTTATCACAACAACTGGCCCGAGCCTCAAGGAATCTGGCAAGATGGTCAGGGTGATCGGAGAGGAAAGAACTTGTTGTATGCAGACACTTGTAGCCCAGCCGTGATGGAAGAGGCAAAGGAGAAAAACAAACCAAAAAACAAACCGGGGAGGGGGAGGGGGACGGTGGGAGAAAAATGAGGGAGGAGGTAACAGTGGGATGAGAAATGTACTCACTGCCTTATCGATGAAACTGTAAACCCCTCTATACATCACTTTAACAGTAAGGAAATCAATTAAAAAAAAAAAAAAAGGAGCCAGCCATTAGGGAGATAGGATTAATGAAAACACACGAGCACACACACACACACACACACACACAAATTTAAGAGCAAAGAGAAATAGATATCTTCTCTTCCTCCCCCCCCCATGCGACATTCTTTTATTGTACAAATGAGGAAACTGAGGTCCAGATGTGTGGAACAAGTGGCCTGCTGCTTCAGGTCACAGGGCTGTTTTGTTTAGTAGTTCAGAGACTGAAACTTCCATCCAAGGGGTCGCATAGGGCTTTATCCAGAGCACTGGGAAATAAAATCTATAGGTCTTTGCCTAAATTCAATACTACTTGTGATCTCTGGAATGTCCCTGGGGGGGGGGGGAGGAGGAGTGCCCCTAAAAGCACTAGCATGTCACTGGCTAGTGTCTCCTATTTTCAGTCTTCAAGTGCCATTTATCATGTGTCCAAATCTTACCTTTCCAAAGTAGGTGGATAGCTGCCTGGCCTGTAATCAGCTTTCAGCTGCTTTTTGTTGTATTATCTCAAATAATTTAGTTATCATTCAAGACAATTGATTGATATCATTAAAAGAATAGATCTTTGCCTCTTTCCTTCCACATTCTGCCATTGTTCTTTTTGTGTTCCATTGTTTCATATTCCTTTCCTATAGTTCTTTGAAGAGAATGTGTGCTTGCCTTTTGTGTTTCTCTTGTTTTTCTTTTTGTAGAACTAGAAAGATTGGATTGGTTCTGATCATTTTAAAGGTGAATCTGTGGGGGGAGATAGATTAATTGACTTTGTTTTAAGACTGTGGACATTTTGTTTTCGTACCAGTTTGAATGTTGTGGAGGAGCACAGTTGTTAGAACTGCTTATGTTAAAAGAGAAGAGGCAACTGATGGTAAGAAAAGTTTGTCATATAGCATTTTATGATTTTTCATGCTTAACTGGCTCAAGATAACCCCATGGGTCTCTTGGTGGATGTCATCTGGTAGGTAGATGACCTGTTTTCTGTAGACTCTGGAAGATGAAAATTTCAAGCACCAGGGAAGGAATCAAGAGTTTTCGCTTTTAAGAGCAAACCATCAGAGAACAAAAGAAAAAAAGTTGATTTCTATCACCAAGTAGTTTGGTTATTGCATAACTTGGAGTTAAAACCCATGAAAATCTTTGCTCTATAGTCAACTAAATATATTACCTGCCTTCTCACTATTCTAGCACTTTTCAATTTACCTATTTTTTAAAGGTGGATGTGTTAAGCCATTTTATGTGGATATGTTTCTTAAGTGTAGAGTTTGTGATATGTATGACCATAGGGGAAAAAAGTGCTCTCATTGTTGGGAGTGTTACAACATAAATATTTTGGCCAACACTTCCTATTGGGCTTCCACTTCTCATTTCACCTCCATTTTCTCGATTTTGTTTTTGTTTTATTTACTTAGGCAGAAGCCACATCAAGGTGTCACTCGTTGCCTTTCGGCTGCTCATTTCAGTTCATTTTTTCCCCCTTCAAATTATGTTTTTAGTAATTAGGTTGTTTGTAATGTATGTTAGGCTGGTGCTTCTGAATATACTTGTCTTGGTTCCTTTGGCTTGTTATTAGGCAGGCAGTGCTACAGGAGGTCTTACTGTAAAAGGCCAATAATGTGTTCAAGGTTAGCTGCTGGTTGGAAGTGAGAGCCCAGGTCGCCTCATGGTTCCAGTACCCTACAAGGAGTGTGCATCTCGTACAATGTCCACAGACTCATGGATGTTCTCTCAGTTATGCATTTTCCCTCTTCTGATAGAATGGAGACTGCCATCATAGGCCCTACAAAAGAAAGCATAAGAGCTTTTTTTTTTTAATCTGTTTTTTTTAAATTGTTTGGTTGGCATTTCGTTTGAAATTTATTCTTCGAAAAAAAAATTACCTGACACAATTCTAACCTATTGAGTTCTTTAGAAAGAAAAAAAATCCTTTGATTATACAATAAAGTATCAAATACCTTTGGGGGAACTTCTTTTTTTGCTGGTCCTGGGGCTTGAACTCTGGGTCTGGGGCGCTGTCCCTGAGCTCCTTTTGCTTAAGGCTAGCACTCTACCACTTGAACCACAGCCCCACGTCCAGCTTTTTTCCGTGATTTCATTGCAGATAAAGAGTCTCACAGATCTTCCTGCCCAGCTGGCTTCAAACTGTGTTCCTCAGATCTCAGCCTCCTGAGTAGCTAGGATGACAGGGCTGAGCCACCAGCGCCCAGTTTTAGGGGAGCTTCACCAAAATGATGTTTAAAATTTAGCTCTAAAGTTGAGTGTCATTCCAACTACTTGGGAAGCTGAAGTGGGAGGTTCAGGCTGGAAGATCACAAATTCAGATCTGCACTAGGCTACGTCGTGAGACCTTGTCTAAGAATAAAAAGGGTTAGGGGTAGAGGTCAGAGGGAGAATGCTAGCTTAGCGTGTACATGGCCCTGGATCCCAGCTCTAGTACCACCACCCAAAAAACCCTCCAACAACAGTGAAAAAAAAAAAAACACAAAAGTGTCTCCAAATATGCATAGTGTTCAAAGGATTTTCTTAAAAATCTGAGTTTTATTAATAGAACTATTCTGAAACCAGAAGTATTTTTACCCCTCTAGTATTGTAAACTCAACAGTTTTGTGCTTAATTTCTAGGAATAAGAAAGTCAAATTTAACAATCTCGTTTCTATTGATCAGACAGGATTTTGGGGGGTACACCTAAATCATAAGCGTCACAGCAGTTTTTTCTTTAGTTATACTACTCTGAATCACAGTAACCTTATTTGAGCAAAGTATTGACATTGGATGTTTTATTAAGGATGATCCTTTGCCACCAAACAAAAGCAACAACAACAACAACAAAAAAAAAGCCTAAGCAGCTTGAAATTTTTGCATACTGAAATCTACCCTGTTTTCACTGAATAAAAGGAGTAATTTGCAGATGTCAGATTTTCCAGTGAGACCCTAACTTTGGGTAGTTTCAGGGTTTTAGATAACATTTTATTACCTTTCTGTTCGTTTTGGTCACACCCAGGACTTCCTTGGAAAGTATCTTTGAGGTTTGGTTTCCTTTTATTTTAAAATGGTAATATTGGGGTAGGGGTGCTTCCTGTTTATATTTTCAAAATTAGGTCCACATGTTAGCCTTCTGGTAGTGCCACATTTTTATTTGAAACTTCCATAAACATCAGATGCCATTTGCTTTGCCTTTCTTTGGCCCATTGTACTGCTTCAAAATAACTTCACTAAGCAAAACCCCAATACCCAGTTGGGGAGGCAATACATTCTCTTATCTTTTCCTATTTCTCTCCAAAGTTTAGCAGTCTTGGAAGGAATCTTAAAACAATAGCAGGAGTGAAGGCACAATCAACAGAAAAATGGGGCCACTGCTGCTGTCTTTCCTTCCAGGTATGGCAGTGGTGCTAAGTTAAGGGTTTGAAACAGGTTCCACAGAGCTTTGAATGTCGGCGCCTTAAATAGGATCTGTCAGGGCCTCCAAAGATGCAGAATCTAAAAGCCATAGTGTCACTGAGGAGTTAAATAAGAACAAGGAGAAAATTAGGGAAGGTCGTAGAACTCAGGAGGAATCACCCTAGCTTTAAAGCTCTTCTCTGACCCTCCTGGGTGATTTTTAAATGGTAGGTCACTTTGAGTCTAAACTGGGAGAATGAAGAGTTTCATGGAGCCTTGGGGGAGAAGTAGGTATATAGTATGTTTCTATGATTAAAGCAAGTGGTGTTTTTCTTGCTCTTTAACTAACTTCATTCTCTTTAATTAATAAAGAGATTCCAAACTGAATGGACAGATAGATAATTTTGCAGTTTCAAGACAGTTTGCCTCTTCTGAGTTTTCTTTTAGATAACTGTCCTAAAAACAATAGTGTATTAGTATTGGGCACAGTTGCCCACAGTGTAATTTGTAAATGAAGAGAATACTTGGAATATCTTGACCATCCATTCTCTTTACTTCAATACTCAAGCAAGATACTAAGTTTGTCTCACACAGGGTATATTCTTCTTTGAGCCCTCCCCTCCCCCAATTAGGGCTTGAATTCAGGATCTGGGTGCTCTCCCTTTTTTTTTTTTTTTGGTCAGTCCTGGGCCTTGGACTCAGGGCCTGAGCACTGTCCCTGGCTTCTTTTTGCTCAAGGCTAGCACTCTGTCACTTGAGCCACAGCGCCACTTCTGGCTGTTTTCTATATATGTGATGCTGAGGAATCGAACTCAGGGCTTCATGTATACGAGGCGAGCACTCTTGCCACTAGGCCATATTCCCAGCCCACTCTCTTAGCTTTTATACTCAAGGCTGGTACTCTTGTCACTTGAACCAAAGCTCTACTTCTGGCTTTTTGCTCATTTATTGGAGATAACAATCTTATGGATTTCCCTGCCTGGGCTGTCTTTGAACTGCAGTCCTCAGATCTCAGCCTCCTGAGTAGCTAGGATTCTAGGTATGAGCCAGCCACCAGTGCCTGGCTTCTTCTTTGATGCCCATTTCTTCATGCACTGTGCCCTAAAGATGAAGAATATATGGATGGAGTCATAAAGAACAGAGGTCTTTTTCTATCTGCTTTTGGAACCTAGATTGTGAAATCTACCGCAACCCTCACTCTCCACTTTCCCCCTTCCATTACCTTTTCTGGCACTCTTGAATAGCTCTTGTTCAGATTTTTGCACATGCCTATTATGAAGAAATATAGCTGTCTAGTCTATGAACTACTACTTTTTTTTGAGGTGCTTGTACTGACTCATTTTAAAAATCATACTAAGATAGAGAGCATGGTTTGAGAGCAGTAATGAATTTCTCAGAAAATGTGAAAACTTCCCTTTCTGACGAGTTTAGAGTAAAGGTTGGGGAAGACAAGGGAAAATACATCCATGAGCCAATCAATTATTGTTTGTTGGGATTAATTTGGTGACTAATATTTTCAATGCCCATCAGGCTAGTAATTGTGAATTTGATTTTACACTGCAGTGATAACAGGACAAACCCCAGGGTTTTCTAATACTGTTTTTCCCTGGCAGGGGATTTCTTTGCATACAGGAAACCAAGCCAAAGTTACCAGTAACAGTTATGTCCAGGATTATATTAAAAATGATTCTTAAGCTGAGCATCGATGCCTTACACATATAATCCTAGATACTCAGGAGGCTGAGATCTGAGGATCACAGTTCAAAACCATCCCAGGCAGAAAAGTCCCCATGAGACTCTTATCTCTAATAAACGACTCAAAAATGTCAAAAAGTGGGCCTGGGAATGTGGCCTAGTGGCAGGAGTGCTTGCCCCTGGGTTCAATTCCCCAGCACCACATATATAGAAAATGGCCAGAAGTGGCGCTGTGGCTCAAGTGCTAGAATGCTAACTTTGAACCAAAAGAAGCTAGGGACAGTGCTCAGACCTGAGTCCAAGCCCCAGGACTGGCAAAAAAAAAAGCCAAAAAGTGGTGCTGTGGCTCAAGTAGCAGAATGCTAGCCTTGAACACAAAGGCCCGGGCCCTAAGTTCAAGTCCCAGGGCAAAAAAAAAGGGGGTGGGGATTATAAGCCAGGTGCTGATCCTACCCACACAGGAGCCTGAGATCTGACGATTGTGGTTTGAAGCCAACCCAGGCAGAAAAGATTATGAGACTTGTATCCCCATTTACCAATAAAAAAGCCAGATGTGGCGCTGGGGCTCAAGTGACATAGCGCTAGTCTTGAGTGAAAATGTTGAAGGACAGCACCTAGGCCCTAAGTTCAAGTTCTAGTACCAACACAAAAAATAATTATCATTTTAGGCTATAACATGGTGCCCTAGGGCCTGGTTTATCTGGATAGACAATCCAATTATATATATATATATAATGTATATACATTATATATAATGTATAATATATATAATTACATATATATACACACACACATATAATTATTTTGGCATCTTTCAAGATGTGAATGGAAAATTAATTAGAAACTATCTCAAATTATGCCCAAACCCAGAGTTTGGGAAAATGTCCCAAAGCCTGCTAGCCTAAAGATAATAAAAACAATACCTAATACTGTTTCCTTTCAGTGTGCCAAACAGACACTGTTCCCACCTCTTGCCCTGTTTTATGGTCCTCCAAGGAGTGGGTATTATTCCTGGTTAAAAATTAAGAAATGGCCACAGAGAAGTGAAGTAACTTGTCCAAGGTCACGCTGCTGGCCATGGCAGGGCTGGCTTCACAGCCTGGTGGGGCCGTTTCCCAGAGCGAGGCTGTACCCTTAACCACTGCCCTGGGAGAGCTCGTGGGCAGCTGTAGCCTTGTAATGAGCTGTGTTGCTTTCCTTAAGGCTTCTGTTTTTTCTATTCCACAGAAGAGCTGAAGGCTGTCTCCTTTACCTCCACATACAAACAGAAAGACCACTGGGGCTCATGATGGATTCAGTTCATGTGACAGGCCCATCTCAGTGGAGAACTCAAGTATCCAGTGCATTGTATTTACGACTTTATTTTGAAGAGACTTAGGACCCTATTCTTGTTTGACTGAAGCTTTTATAAGAGCTATTAGGATTTCTGATTTTCAGAATTTTGCTTATCTAGGCAACATTTTAAGGCCGCCAAATGAATTACTTTGTGCCTAGAGCTAGGCAAAGGCTATTAGATGGACATGGTGGCTACGCCTGTAATCCTAGCTACTCAGGAGGCTGAGATCTGAGGCTCATGGTTTGAAGCCAGCCCGTGCAGAAAAGTCTGTGAGAGTCTTATCTCCAATCAGCTACTAAAAAGCTGGAAGTAGAGCTGTGACTGACATGGTAGAGCAACAGCCAATCATGAGCAAAAAACTTAGGGATAGTGCCCAGGCCCTGAGTTTATGCCCCATGACCACACACACACACACCACACTATTAGAAATTAGTTTCAGAGGGTATTTATTAGCATGTATAATTCTTTTCTCAGCATTTTGCTCTAGGGGCCGATTTTGAAGTTAAGTCTTAAAGACAAAATTCACAACACTAAAGGGTAGTGATTGGCATTGGAGAGATGAAGTCATGGTCAAGAAAAACATTAATTCCTTGTACACAGAGCATACATAAACACTTGTTCAAACAAACAGAGGATGTTCTCTTCCAGGATTGTCTAACTGTCACCTTTGACCAGGGTTGAATTTTCTCTGAATGTTGACAGAAGTTACAATGTCAGTGGAAAAAGCTTTATGTGAGGTATCTATAGCTCAGAATTTCCCTATGTTTGTGTCAGTGAGATCCTATAGCTAAAGCAGTTTTTTGTTTTTTCCTATGTCTAATGAGATTTTGAAGCCCTCAGTGGGGTTTTCCAGCCCCTTAGGTGAGGGTAAAATAGAAAGTTTGTGAAAAACTACTTACACTGTTTAAAATGCAGAGCCTGTAGCGGATAGCAGTTTGAAAAAGAGTAAGATTTTTAAAGTCCTTCCTGGGTCAAGTGTTTGAAATAAGCTATGGTCACAAATGTCCTGGTAGCATGTAAAAAAGAAACTTAGGCACTGAATGTGTTAAAGTACTGATCATTAGATATAATTGGCCTTATAAGGTGCCATTTTACTAGGTATCTGTAGTTTTAGATAGCCAAAATGTAATGCTAATTTTATTTCTTGCTTTTGTTGATTGTTTCTGAAGTCTTTTGCATTTTTATGCCAGTACTGGGGCTTGAACTTATAGCCTCGAGCTCTCGCTTCGCTTTTTCACTCAGGCAGCTCTACCACTTAAGCCATGCTTCTACTTCTGGATTTTTTTTTCTGGTTAATTGAACCTAAGAGTCTCATGGGTTTGTCATCCATGCTTGCTTTAAGCTATGATTCTCAGATCTCAACCTCCTGAGTTGCTAGTATATAGGCATGAGCCACCAGCACCCAACTTTTTTTTAGTCTTTTTTTTTGCAGGGGGGGGGGTTGGGGGCTACTGGGTGTTAAACCCAAGGTCTTGAATATGCCAGGAGGGATCTGTTATTGACCCCTTCCCAGGCCCTTGTGGTCTTTTAGTTTTTGTTGGTGTGTGCCTGTCCTGGGACTTGAACCAATAGCCTAGGCAAATCTGTCAGCTTTTTTGCTCTCGGCTAGTGCTCTACCACTTGAGCTCCACTTTCAGCCTTTTGCTGGTTAATTGGAAATAAGAGTCTCACTTACTTTCCTGTCTGGGCTGGCTTGGAACCTTGATCCTCAGATCTCAGCCTCCTGAGTAGCTAGGATTACAAGTGTGAACCACTGTTATTTTTTCCTGTAGCAATATATAGCTCTTTACTAAATGAAACAGTTCCTTCTGTGAATTAGTGTTTTAGGACTTTGTTTCTAGTAGAAAGCAAAGAGGAATTGTGGTGATAACTGGTCACAGGGCATCTTATCCCAAAGGGATATAACAACATAGTGGGATATAACACAAATAGTCCCTCCTTTTAAATTGTTTAGTTATTGTTTCAGTTATAACTTGTAAACTCTGAATGTACTTCTGTCTTCAAGATGACTTTATCTCAAAGTGAATTTAAATAACAAGTAAAACTAGTAATTTGATTGTAATGGGCTTAGAGATTGACCTCCTCCCTTAACTGTTGACAATATCAAAACAAAATAGAAAACATTGGCTTCCTGAATGACATGACTAAATTTACATTGCTGAGTTGGTGATGCACACGAGCCCTTGATTTTGCAATACCAGAGCAAAGCACATAATTCTCAAGGCATTGATGCTGAAGTAAGAGCCTACTACTCTAAGCATGCACTTAAATTTTGTCCTAACAATATGACATTCGGGGCTGGGAATGTGGCTTAGCAGTAGAGTGCTTGCCTAGCTTGCATCAAGCCCTGGGTTTAATTCCTCAGCACCACATATACAGAAAAAGCTGAAAGTGGCGCCGTGGCTCAAGAGGTAGAGAGCCAGCCTTGAGTAAAAAGAAGCCAGGGACAGTGCTCAGGCCCTGAGTCCAAGCCTTAGGACTGGCAAAAAAAAAAAAAAAAAAAAAAAAAAAAGACATCCTCAGAATTTGTGGTTTTGAATTTCTCTTCCCAAATATGAAGAGGTTTTGGTTTGGATACCACTTAGCTCTGTGTTCCAGTTATGTTGGTAAATTTGAACAGGACAAGTAGCTTTTGTGAAAACAAATCATGAGTGCTGAGAATAGGCCTTAGTGGTAGAGTGCTTGCCTACCATGCATGAAGCCCTGGGTTTGATTCCTCAGTTACACATAAATAAGAAAAAATTGGAAGTGAGGCTGTGGCTCAAGTGGTAGAGTGCTAGCCTTGAGCAAAAAGAAGCTAGGGACAGTGCTCAGGTCCTGAGATCAAGCCCCATAACCAAACCAGGGGAAAAAAAGAAAAGATATGCCTAAAATGCCAGACACCAAAGGTAAATGACAAAGAAAAAATATTTCCTCATTTTTAACAAGTTATTTTAAGAAGTTACATTTTAACATGAATATAATTTACAGAAATAGTAAGTTTCCAACAATAGGAACATGAACAAAAGAAGAAAATGACCAATAATCTTGCAAAATGATGTGCAATTATACTTGAAATCAAGAAATGAAAAAAAAAAAGCAAGCAAACAAGAAAAGCCAAAAGTGAAGCTGTAGCTCAACTAATAGAGCCACCTCTGCCTTTAGTGCTAGATGAGGGTTTCTAAGAAGTAAAGCTGTATGCTGGGCCCAGGTAGCTCATGCCTGTCATCCTAGTTACTCAAAAGGCTAAGATCTGAGGATCAAAAAGTTTGAGGCTGGGCTGGGAATATGGCCTAGTGGTAAAGTGCTTGCCTCATATACATGAAGCCCTGGGTTCGATTCCTCAGCACCACATATATAGAAAAAGCCGGAAGTGGCGCTGTGGCTCAAGTGGTAGAGTATTAGCTTTGAGCAGCTCCAGGGCCCTGAGTTCAAGCTTCAGAACCAAAAAAAAAAAAAAAAAAAAAGAATTACATTAAAACATCCTAAGTGTACTTAGTATTTTCAGAGTTCAAATCAACAGCTTTAGCGCTGAGTTATTTCCTATTCCTGTTGGAATGCTCTATATTTTATATAGAACTGATAAATCATACTGTTTAATAAATGTAATAAAGACATCATTTTACCTGTGTATATTCTACTGTGTTACCATTCATTTCATATTGAAGATATATGTAGTATTTATGTTTTTTTAAGTCTTGATGAAAATGGTCTAGTTTATTTTTGTTTTTTAAAAATTAATTTACTTGTAAATAGTCAATAAATATTGTATGCAAATCCGTAACTGTTGGCAATGTAATCTGGGAAGAAGAGATAAATAAAGTTTATTTCCTGTAAAAAAATTAATTTACTATATTGTTATTATAGAGGTGATGTACCAAGGGATTACAATTGCATGAGTCAGGTAATGAGTACTTTTCCTTTCACACGGTGTTACCCATTCCCTCCCTCTCTCCCAGCCCCTCCCTCCCGTATCCACCCACAAGTTGTATAGTTCACTTTCATCAATGTCCAGTGAGCTCCACGGCTGCACTTCTTCATCCCTTTTCTCTCAGTTCTGTGCCCTCCCACCTCCAAAAGATACACACTTGAATACACCATACGTAAGGTAAAGTAGACAGAATCATCCAAAACTAAAAAAAGAAACCTCTTGTTTCCAGAGCTTGGAGTTCGTCTCAGTATGTATATTATTTTATATAAATAGGAAGAGGGACTTAGTTATTGCGCCTTTGGGTTTCTCTCCTAAGAGTATCCTCTTTGCAACCCTCAACATTGTATTCTTAGGATACTTTTTTTTTTTTAATATTTGTTTTTATACAGCTTTCATGTTTGTCACTATCAAAGCTGCCAAGCTTACTGGCTGCTTTTTCTTGTAATTCCATTAGTCAGACGAATGATTTCTCTAGGTGTTTATTTTGGGGCTCACTTGGGAATCTCCCTCTTGCAAAATACTTTCTCTTGGGTCTGTGTCATTGCTAACACTAGAGATTGTTTTCCGCTTTAATTAAATCTAAGTTAAATCATTCTTTTGTAACTAGCATTAGTGTTGAAAAGCATTTGAACATCTTAGGGAGTTTAAAGAGAAGGTTTGAGACTAAATTACAAGTTGGTGTTGTAGAAGAATTTTGGAGCACAGCCTTAGTAGGTCTTATCACGGTGGAAGCAAACACAATTTCAACCTTTTAAGCACAGAAGATCAATTTAGTGCGTATAAAATATAATTAAAAGCCTACCATAACTTGTGTTATGCCTTATAATTTATTGTAATGAAATTTTCAATACTAGAATTTTATTTTAATCTAGTTTAGACCTAAAACATAAAGAAATCCCATTAGTTCCACAAGGTGCCTTTTAAACCTAACTCCTTAAGTAGTTAATTAAAATATACAAGGACAAATAAATATTTTTATGTATTAAAGATAAAACTGCAGCTGTACGTCTATGTAAATAAGCCCTTCTGTTGACTTTTGTGTGTCACTTCTTCCCTGCTCCACCACCTGAACATGTGATAATCCCCAAATCTCAGATTCTTTGAGTAGCTAGGATTATGGGTGTGGACTGCTACAAACATTTTTTTTCTTTACAAAAACATTTTTTTCATATACTATAAGGACTCAGGTTAATGCCCCTAACAGCAACAGCTAGCTGTCCACTAACAAAGGTAACAGAGCTGAGAGATTTGGAGAAGTGATAATAAATCCAAATTTGCCAGGCACAGTGGCTCATGCCTCAGTAGCTATAATCTTAGTTACTGAGGAAGCTGAGATCTGAGGATCACAGTTCAAAGCCATCCCAGGCAGAATAGATTACTAGGAATGCTACTTCAATTAACCACTAAAAAGCCGGAACTGGAGATGTGGCTCAAGTGATAGAGTGCCAATCCTGAGCAAAAAAGCTAAGGGACAGCAGCCAGCCTGACTTCAAGTCCCCAGTACTAGTTTGCAAGTACACACACACACACACACACACACACACACACACACACACACCCCAAAAATTAATTCAAAACAAACCTCAAATTTAGTCTTGTTATCTGGGAAATCAATAAATATCAATATCCTTCAACATTTTAAAGATCAGTATTCCTGGGCCTAAGGATAGAACTATTAGCCTTGAGTTTGATCTCTAGCACTGAAAGATCTGTATTCTGGGCTGGGAATATGGCCTAGTGGCAGAGTGCTTGCTTCGCATACATGAAGCTTTGGGTTCGATTCCTCAGCACCACATATATAGAAAAGGTTAGAAGTGGCACTGTGGCTCAAGTGGTAGAGTGCTAGCCTTGAGCAAAAAGAAGCCAGGGACAGTGCTCAGGCCCTGAGTCCCAAGCCCCAGGACTGCCCCTCCCCCCAAAAAAGAGATGTATTCCATTGTATAGCCCCACCATTGATAGATTATGATCAATATATAACAATTGCTATTCAGATGGCTTCCAGTTTTTCACTTTTGTAAATAACATTTTTGGGGAGGGAAGACTTAAGCTGAGTAGGGCTCCCCCTCCCCCCCCCCCCCCATTTTTTTATGTGCCAGCACTCAGGGCCTGAGTGCTGTTCCTGAGCTTTTATAAAGCTCAAGGCTAACACTGTACCACTTTGAGCCATAGCACCACTTCCAGTTTCCTGGAGGTTCATTGTATATAAGAGTCTCACAGACTTCCTGCTCAAGCTGGTTTTGAACTGTGATCCTCAGATCTCAGCCTCCTGAGTAGCTAGGATGACAGGGCTGAGCCACCAGTGCCTAGTTCTTTTTAGCTATCCGTTTTTTGTTTTTGTTTTTTTTTCCCCTTGTGCCAGTGCTGGGGCTGGGCCTGGGAGCTGTCCTTGAGCTTCCCTTGCTCTTCCTCCCCACTCCTTCAAGGCTAGAACTCTCACTTGAGCCACAGCTCTACTTCTGGCTTTTTGGTAGTTCCGTGGAGATAAGAGTCTCAGAGACTTTCCTGTCCAGACTGAGATTGAACTGTGATCCTCAGATCTCAGCCTCCTAAGAAGGTAGGATTACAGGTGTGAACCACTGGTGCCTGGCTAGCTCTTTTTTTTTCTTTCCTTTTCCTTTTTCTTTTTTTAAAGCTATTTTTAAGTAGCAACTTAATACTATATCATATTGCTTACATCATTTACCACACATCTCTCATCCCATAGACATCTGCCTCTCTTATTTCATCCCAAGAAGGGTGAGTACAGTACCATAAGCAACTAAGAGAGAGTGAGTGGGATACTATATTCATGTAACATTTACAGTTGTGTATTGTTTTAATTTTTCTAGTTAATTATTGTTGGTTATCATGTGCTGTACCAAATTTGTTAATTAACCTTAATTATAGGCATATGTATACAGGACAAAACAGAGTAATACATTCCAGAGTTAAAGCACTGAGATTCAGACATCCACAGGCAGTGTTGGAATGTATCTTCTGAAGATAGGAAGGGACTACCATGAAGTGGCACACAGTCTGTCTCCTGCCTTATGACATCTACCTTATAGATGGAAAATACCTGTAGAGTCTCTTTGTTTTGTGGGACCTGAGGCCACTGTTCTCTAAAGATAAACAGAAGCTACTCTTACCTGAAGGACACCCCTCAGACCCCCGTCCCAAAGCAGTCATGCACAGGTGCCTGCTCTGGTTTAGAACCCACTGCCCCATTGCACCCAGCTACCAGGGGTCCCCCTCATTTCCCAGAAGAACTTGATCTTCAGGTGGAGGGGGATTGGTCCTGGGGAACAACTGGGAGAGGGATTCATGTGTTATTTCTGGTATCCCTGGCTAGAAGTTCTGATATGTTTTCCTTCATAAATACTGTAATGGGTAATTAGGTTTTGTCAGATTGTAGAGTGAACAGGGCTCACCAAGGACTCCCCTAGGAATTTTTCATCTCTTTATAGTGTTTCTGTAGGAAGATGCTGTTCCAAACCATGTGTGATCCAAACAATATCTGTGCAAATGCATTTTAGTGTATGGTTCCATTTGTATGGAGACTGAGGACAGAGTGAAGGAAGAGGAAAGGGATTTTCTGATGTTTTAATTACAGAAAGGTGTGGGGCCTGAATATTGGACTTGGTGTACCAGTTTGAACTCTAGTCTCTTGTTACCTACATGACCTTGCTCATACTGGTATAACTAGCAGTCAGGTCATTTATAAGCTGGAGACATAGCTCAGTGGTAGATCATGTGCCTACCATAGGCAAGGTACTGGGTTCAGTCCCTTACAAAAAGTAAAAGAAACAAAAAAGAACATACTCCTGTCACTCCTTGTGCGTGTGTGTGATCACTTTTTTTGTTACTTTTGTTTTCTTTCAGATTATGTATGTATATTGACATTGTTTTTCTTTGGGTTGTTATGATTAGTTTTTTTTTTAAGCCAAGTTTGCTCGGAAACAAAAAGAATCAAATTCATCTTTTTGATCTTAGCTGCTACTTCATGCTTATGTAATATATAAAGTTGGTGCTTGAAATTTGAGATGTTGTTGCAGATGAAATTTTTTCCTTTCAAAAGAGATTCTCCTTTGGGCTGGGGATATAGCCTAGTGGCAAGAGTGCCTGCCTCGGATACACGAGGCCCTAGGTTCGATTCCCCAGCACCACATATACAGAAAACGGCCAGAAGCGGCGCTGTGGCTCAAGTGGCAGAGTGCTAGCCTTGAACGGGAAGAAGCCAGGGACAGTGCTCAGGCCCTGAGTCCAAGGCCCAGGACTGGCCAAAAAAAAAAAAAAAAAAAAAAGAGATTCTCCCACCTGGTGTTGCTTTAGTCTTAGGGAGAGGAGTGAAGGAACCTTTGAAGAAATAGGATTTCTGTGTTGCTTCCAGTATTGTTTGTCTCACATGTAAACCAGATTAGTTGGCCTTTAAAATGTTAATAAAATAAATGTCAGCCTTAGAGGCTCTATTTATTTTAGTAAAATGGGCAAAGCAGGCTCATTGTAACATTTTAAACATCCTGATGCAGTTTATATAAGATTTAATTTAGATACAAGATAGATAGTGTAAGTTATGTGTTCATAAAAATGAAGGATAGAGCTGGGTGCTGGTGGCTCATACCTATAATCCTAGCTACTCAAGAGCCTGAGGTTTGAAGATCAAAGTTAAAATCCAGCCCTAGCAGAAAAGTCCCTGTGATACTCTTTTTTTTTTAAACCAGTCCTGGGGCTTGAACTCCGGGCCTGAGCACTGTCCCTGGCTTCTGTTTGCCCAAGGCTAGCACTCTACCACTTGAGCCACAGCGCCACTTCTGGCCATTTTCTATATATGTGGTACTGGGAATTGAACCCAAGGTTTCATGTGTATGAGGCAAGCACTCTACCACTAGGCCACATTCCCAGCCCCCTATGAGACTCTTATCTCCAATTAACCCTCAAAAGCCAGAAGTGACACTGTGGTTCCAGTGGTAGAACGCTTAGCCTTGAGCACACAGAAGCTTAGGGACAGCATCCAGGCCCTGAGCTCAAGCCCCACAATAGACCAAAAAAAAAAAGGGACAGTTTCTAATATTCTTTCTCTTCCAAATGTGATGACTTATTTTAGAATATTTAAAACATTTCCCTAAAGATGAAACTTTATATAAAAGTTGTTTTGCAGCTTGGTGCTGGTGGCTCAGGTGTGTGTGTGTAATCCTAGCTACTCAGGGGATTGTGAGCTGAAGATCACAAGTGGAATCCAGGCCAGATAAGAAAGTCCATGAGACTCTTACCTCCAATAAACTACCAGAGAGCCAGAAGTGGAGTGGTAGAGTGCTAGCCTTGAACAAAAACCCCAGGATGGGCTACTGACTCCATAAAAGTGTTATCGAATTGAGAAACCGGGTGGTCATTTTTAGTATTTCAGAACATTTTCATTACACCTAGCCTTTCACTATGGTATTTGTTATGTTGGTAGCATCTGACCTATATTTTATTCTATGGGGGGGAAAATGGAAGAAATTAAACATTTGCTCAAGCTGCCTGTCACCTAGTATGGCTGTTCATTTAGGGGTAGGAGCTCCAATCCCATTTTGAATTTTAATTTTAACTCTGTGCTCTGTTTCTTAGTGCCTTGTGCATTGAACTGCAGATGATCTTTGAAAGGCAGAGGATTGGATTTGATTATGGAAAGTTACCCTGAGTCTAAAAACATCGTGGAAAGAAGCTGGGCTAATCCACCCTGTGGGATCTTTGGTTGACCCTTGTTTTATGGGGCTTTAGCTCCCTAAAGATGATCAGCTTTCACCTGGAATGGACAGATGTCCTGATTTTTGTCAAGAATGGCTTTCATATAGCCAAGGCTTCACAAAAGCCAGTAATCCCTCTATTAATAATCTGACATTGTCAAAGTACTTCTAAAACTCCTCTTCAGATATTGGTTTGAATGCACAGACGGTGGATGTTTACGTGGAAAGTCAGACAGTATTCTCTTTCCGCCAGCAGAAATAAAGAGAAGAAATAAAAAAGAGGAACTTAATGAAGTTATAATCAAAGCGTTTATGTAAATCTCAAAATATTTAATATTAGATGTTACAATCTAAGTTCCTTGCAGCCATGTTATTGCTGTAGTCTCCATACCCGGAACAGAGCCTGGCATGTAGTAAGTGCTCAGCAAACACTGTCTCTGTGTGAGGCTTGATGTGATCCCGCTTGTTCGTGGCAGGCAACTATTTGTCTCTGATAACAAACATTCCTTGGTCCCATATATTTCTTCTGTCACTGTGGGGACAAGAGAAGAGATGGAAAGCCAATAGCTCTTTGTTTCCTTGGGATTTCAGTTAAAGATGGAAGAAATACTAGGGGGGGGAAATGACCCTTCATTTTTGAAATTGTGAAGTTACATACAATGAAATGTACCACCACCACCACCACCACCACCACCATCATCATCATCATCATCATCATCATCATCATCATCATCATCATCCCAGTGCTGGGGATTGAATCAGGGCCTTGAGCATGCTGGGCAAGTGCCCCATTTTAACCATTGTTAATGATATAGTTCAGTGTTGTGCCCACCATCCACAACAGAATTAAACAGTCATGATTCATTTGCCTCTTCCTCATCCCCTGGCAACCTGCATTCTACTTTCCATCTCCATGACTTTGGCTACTCTAAATATCTGTTGCAAGTGGTGTCTGAATACTTTATGCCCCTTTATGTCTGGCTCCTTCCTCCCTCCCTCCCTCCCTCCCTCCCTCCCTCCTTCCCTCCCTTCCTCCCTCCTTCCCTCCCTTCCTCCCTCCCTCCCTTCCTCCCTCCCTCCCTCCCTCCCTTCCTTCCTTTTTTTTTTTGGCCAGTCCTGGGGCTTGGACTCAGGGCCTGAGCACTGTCCCTGGCTTCTTTTTGCTCAAGGCTAGCACTCTGCCACTTGAGCCACAGTGTCACTTCTGTATGTGGTGCTGGGGAATTGAACCCAGGGCCTTATGTATATGAGGCAAGCACTTTTGCCACTAGGCCATATCCCCAGCCTTCCTTCCTTTTTTTTTTTGGTCCTGGGCCTTGGACTGAGCACTGTCCCTGACTTCTTCCCGCTCAAGGCTAGCACTCCGCCACTTGAGCCACAGCGCCGCTTCTGGCCGTTTTCTGTATATGTGGTGCTGGGGAATCGAACCTAGGGCCTCGTGTATCCGAGGCAGACACTCTTGTCACTAGGCTATATCCCCAGCCCCCCTTCCTTCCTTTTTAACATGACCCTTTTCTTGGAGACGTGACAATTTTCCCCCCTCTGGTTTACTTTGTTTTTGCTTTGTTCCTATCTATTGCTATTCCTCACCAGTGGTACACACACAGAAAATATTCAACAATGTGCTGCATACCACTAGGGGGGTATTAAAGCTCTGAAAATGTGATTCCTCATCAGTATGTCTGCAGGCTTATCCACTCCGAGTCTTGCCGGCAAGCCTGTGCTGATAGTAATAATGGAGATTAGTCTTTCTTCATGCTTCCTAAACCAAATTGTTCTCCTCCTTTATAGCCTGATTAAGAACTGAGAAATTACCAGTACACCACTGTAATTGTTTATACAGATATTTAGACATTTTCTACATGGGGGACCTCAGCTACAAAAGAGATTTTGATTGCAGCTCTCTTAAGAAATTATATATGGGGCTGGGAATGTGGCTTCGTGGTAGAGTGCTTGCTTAGCATGCATGTAACTCTGGGTTCGATTCCTCAGTACCACATAAACAGAAAAAGCTGGAAGTGGTGCTGTGGCTCACGTAGAAGAGCACTAGCCTTGAGCACAGAGAGGCTCAGGAACAGAGCCTGGGCTCTGAGTTCAAGCCCCAGGACTGGAAAAAAAAATTATATACGTATACTCCTTTTTCTCTTTTCTCAATTCCTGTTATACTACCTTTCCTTCTTCCCTTTCTTTCCCCCTTCCTCCTTTCCTTTTCCTTTTACCTACCCTCCCTTGTCTAACCTCTTCCTCTCTTTCCTTTCTTTTTTTGCTTTATTTTTCATTCTCTCTTTTCTGAGTAATTGGTACAGAGACAACCTGATCCCTGAATCCAAATAGAAGTTAAATGAGCCAGGCACCAGTGGCTCATGCCTGTAATCTTACTCAGGAGGCTGAGATCTGAGGGTCATGGTTTGGAGCCAGCCTGGGCAGAAAAGACCTTGTACAAGACTCTTATCTTCAATTTGCTACTCAAAAAACTGGAAGTGATGCTGTGGCTCAAAGTGGTAGAGCATTAGCCTGGAGCACAAAGAGGCTCAGGGACAGTGCCCAGGCCCTGAGTTCAAAATCTACAACCAACCAAATAAATAAGAAGTTAAATGATCACAGCTTTCTAGCAGTTCACCTGGAAGGGCAGAGAAAAACAGAACTAAGAGCACTAAAATTAAGGCAGAAGTAACTGCACATATTTTTCTTTTCTTTGTGTCAGTTGTGGGACTTGAACTCTGGGCCCGGACATTGTCCCTGTGCTCTTCAGCTCAAGGCTAGCAGCACTCTACCACTTGAGCCACAGCACCACTTCTGGTTTCCTGGTGTTTCATTGGAGATAAGGATCTCATGGCCTTTCCTGCCCAGGCTGGATTTGAACCGCCATCCTCAGATTGCAGCCTCTTCAGTAGCTAGGATTACAGGCATGAGCCACCGGATGTCTGGCTCACAGATTTTTCTTGAAGGACAGAAACTAGCTTGTTGAAGAAGAGAAATGTGCTTAACTGATTGGCAGAAACTAGAAGAGAGAAGAAGAGCCTTGAAAAGTGACTTGAAAAGCAATCTGTAGCAGTCAGGATCCTGGGATCTTAAACAGAACATTAGACATAGAGCTAGTGATTCTTTTCTCATTCTCCTGCTCATTTACATCCAGCAGGTGAAATGACACTTTTCTTCACTGCATTTGCTTTTCAACCTGTAAAACAGAAGGTCAGCAATTAGATTTAGAACAGTCAGAGTTGGAGTCAAAGCTATAAGAATACAATTTTTCTTTTTTTTTTTTTTGCCAGTCCTGGTGCTTGAACTCAGGGCCTGAGCACTGTCCCTGACTTCTTTTTGCTCAAGGCTAGCACTCTGCCAACTTGAGCCACAACACCGCTCCTGGCCTTTTCTGTGTATGTGGTGCTAAGGAATTGAACCTAGGGCACTCTTGCCACTAGGCCATATTCGCAACTCTCCCACCTCCCAGTTTTTTTTAATCCAAGTTCTGAAAAAAATTTTTTTTGTTATTATTAAGATTCCCTGCCTACAAGTTGCACAGTTCATTTTTTTTTTTTTTTTTTGGCCAGTCCTGGGCCTTGGACTCAGGGCCTGAGCACTGTCCCTGGCTTCTTCCCGCTCAAGGCTAGCACTCTGCCACTTGAGCCACAGCGCCGCTTCTGGCCGTTTTCTGTATATGTGGTGCTGGGGAATCGAACCTAGGGCCTCGTGTATCCGAGGCAGGCATTCTTGCCACTAGGCTATATCCCCAGCCCCAGCACAGTTCATTTTTTAACATAGTGTTTACTGAGTACCGTAACTATAAAATCCAGTGTTAAAATGCAGATGTTAATGTGTCAGAGCCTCATGCTTACAAGACAGGCAGTCTACCATTTGAACCATGTCTCCAGTCCTTTTTGCTTTAGACTATTTTTTTACATTGAGTCTTGCATTCTTGCCCAGGCCAGTGTGGACTGAGACTCTTATTTACACCTCCCACGTAGCTGGAAAGGCAGACATGAGCCACCAACACTTACCTTCCTCGTTGAGATGGAGTTCTCACTAACTTTGCTCAAGTTGGCCTTGAACCATGATCCTCTCGATTTTTACCTCCCAAGCTTCTGAGATTATAGGCATAAGCTTCCACAATGATACTGGGGATTGGATCTAGAGCACTTGTTAGACCAGTACTCTAGCCAGTACTCTTATCACTTGAGTCATGTCCTCAGTCCCAGAGTCAGAGGCTTTAACAATGAAAAACCATCCAACACCAAGATTGGCTCCTCTTGTGGTTCAAAGCCAGCCCAGATAGGAAAATCCATGAGATTCCTATCGCCACTTAATTACCAAAGAGCCAGAAGTGGAGCTGTGGCTCAAGCAGAGCTCTAGCCTTGAGTACAAAAGCTCAGGGACAGTGGCCAAGCCCTGAGTTCAAGCTGTAGGATCAGCATGAAACAAAACAAAAACTAAACAAAAAAAATCTCACATTGACTCCTCATGGAAAGGTAGAATTCACTTGGGAGAGTAACAGAAAGACAGCATGCCTGTGTGCATCTGATCATACAAAATAATATTTACCAAAATGAATGCCAGGAAATGGAAACAAGAGGTTTTCTTTTATTTCTTTTTTTTTTTTTGCTGTTTTTGTTTTGTTCTATATGTTTGTTTTTATGTCTTTGGAAGTGTAAAGGGAGGTATAGAAATTGAGGGGACAGAGGGTAGGTGAAAAAAAGAAAAGAAAATAGAAACAGGCACAGGTGGCTCTCACCTGTAATCCTGGCTACTCAAGACTCTTAACTCCAATTAGTCACCAGAAAACCAGAAGTGGTGCTGTGGCTCAAAGTGGTAGAGCCCTGCTAGTCTTGAGCAAAAGAGTTCAAGAACAGAGCCCAGGCCCCAAGTTCAAGCCCCTTGGCCAACAGAAAAAAAGAAAGGTAGAAGTCAGTAATGTCTGTATCATGGCATTTCCATACCTGTCAGGATGCTATGCTGAGAGAATCTTCTAGTTCTTCCTGTTTAAACAGGAGTTGGCATCTATAGCCAGTATTGCCCTGCCCTGACTTTCCCCAAATTTAGATTGCCTGTACTTACATAGTTCACTGATCACAAATAGATCCTCGCATTTCCCTATCCCTTGTCACAGGACCCTCTTGCAGTTCAATATGCTTTTGTTGGCACTCACTCTGGTTTTCTTTAGAGAAGCAGCTGCTAATTAGTGACAGCTTTTGAGTAAGCAGCTTGTCATTTTTGGCAGGGATAGGGGGACATCCATGGAAAGTCAAGATGGTATTTTCATTCTAAATTTACTTTGCCACATTTGAAAATACATCTTGAATGAAACAGAGTCTGAAACTAAAGGTGGCTGTATTTATCGACATACCATCTTGAGTTGGCATTCTGTCCTGCAGTTGAAGAACTCTTGGGAGATAGAAAAGAAAATAAACCAAGTTTTTGTATGTATCAGTCCTGAGTCATCCTTCTAACGTTCTACTCTGGAGGTAGAGCCTCATCATCTTGTTTTGGCACAATAATAAATCCTTCAGGGTGGCATTTAGTGGCACACATGGTAACCGAGGGAGCGGGTTGTTGATAAATGATGTGCTTTCCATTTATACTCCATTTCTTTCTGAAGACATAATTAAAGGAAACAGTTTTGTCTGCCTGGAGACGAGGCTTTCTTTGGAAGTTCAGCTTGTATCTGCATCGTCATATTTCATGTAATTCTTCTCTTTGGAATTGCTGCAACGAGGTGCTAGCGCTACTTCACAAACTTGTCATGATGTTTATGGATGGTACAATGTGCGAATAGACTTACCTTGATTAACCTCCATGATGAGTCAAAACCTCCATTAGTTGTGATCAAATGTGATTCACTCTCATTATTCCTGTAAAAAAGATTCAAGTTAATGACCGCCATGGTGTTCAAAATAACATAAGGAAGGAAATAATTGACCTACCATCTAGTTCCCCCTATTTAGGTTCTTTTTTTTTTTTGTCACATGCAAGTCCATCAAAATTGTCTTTAACAAACAATTAGTGAATACCTACCATATACCAAATGTGAAATCAAAGTGAAGGCAGTGTGGTTCTCACTGTGGGATGGCATACAGTCTGTTAGTTGAGCATCAAATGATTGCTTTGGTATCCTCATCCCGATTTCTCCTTGACACACACACTACACACGCTATAACCTCCAGAAGCTGTCTTCCGGGTGTGCATCTCTGTCACCTGGCTTGGAGAACCCACAGAGTCGCCCAGCACTCAATTGGTAGTTAGTGTACACTGACTATAGTACATGGACACTTCTGCAACTTTCATATTGATGTTCGTGAATGTCCACAGGGATTTATTGTTCATACCTCCTGCAGATAAGGTGTTCATCCCTTTCGCTTCCTGTGTGCTTCAGCCTTAGATAAATTGAGCCTGGATTACTGTCACCATCCCATCATAACTGTCTCCTGGAATATTTCACATATCATGTGAATGATATTGTCCCTTTCTGAGAGAGTTTTTCTGCCATTAGAAAACCACAGTTTAGGAATGATCAATATTGGAGACAGATAATAATGTAACTACTGAAAACCCAACAAGGAATGTGACAAGTATCACCTACCTGCTGCTTACAGGAAATAGCACATTGCTCATTCTGACCACACGTGGCCAGGATTCTAGGTTTTTGGCCTTATTGGAAAAATCACCCACCCCTGGGACAGTTCTGATCCTCCTCCTCCTCCTCCTCCTCCTCCTCCTCCTCCTCCTCCTCCTCCTCCTCCTCCTCCTCCTCCTCCTCCTCCTCCTCCTCCTCCTCCCCCTCCTCCCCCTCCTCCCCCTCCTCCCCTTCCTCCCCCTCCTCCTCCTCCTCCTCCTCTCTCCCTCCTCCTCCTCCTCCTCCTCCTCCTCCTCCTCCTCCTCCTCCTCCTCCTCCTCCTCTCTCCTCCTCCTCCTCCTCCCTCCCCCCCTTTATAATCTCAAACTTTTAGCCAACTTCTTTTTTTTGCCAGTCTTGGCTCTTGGACTCAGGACCTGAGCACTGTCCCTGGCTTCTTTTTGTTCAAGGCTAGCACTCTACCTCTTGAGCCACAGCACCACTTCTGGCCTTTTCTGTTTATGTGGTGCTGAGGAATTGAACCTAGGCAAGCACTCTACCGCTAAGCCACATTCCCAGCCCCTTAGCCAACTTCTAATGGATGTAGAAGAGTGAAGGCAAATCACCAAACCCTCCATGGCTCCCATTGGTTGTGTTGGAAGACTTGTCATCCTGGTTCTTGCAACACTTTGGGGAGGGCATATCATGTGAAATATTTTGTTTTGGATTGTAAGGTAAGCTTTTGTATTTGAGAGTTGTACTTGGTGATGTTTCACTTAGTAGCTTTTGTCATAGTCTTCAGCTGTAGGTACACTGTCAGGGAAAAGGCATTTGGCTAGGTGAGGGTTTCTAAGTAAAGCTGTAAACTGGGCACCAGCGGCTTATAATCCTTGTAATCCTAGCTACTCAGGAGGCTGAGATCTGAGGATCAGAGTTTGAAGTCAACCTGGGCAGGAAAATCTGTGAGACTCAATCTCCAATTAACCACCAAAAAAAGCCAGAAGTGGAGCTGTGACTCAAGTAGTAGAGCATTAGCTTTGAGCAAAAAACCTGAGAGACAATTCCTAGGCCCTGAGTTCAAGCCCAAGGTCTGGTGTGCGGATGCGCGCACGCGCGCATGCACACACACACACAGCTATGTGCCTGATGCAAGTAGATCTCCCCCCGTGAGTCACCAGTCCCTTTACTTCCCTGCTGCAGGACTTGAGGCCCATTGTAGCATAGGGAAGATACTAGCATTGCCTTGAGAGGCCTCAGCAAGGACATCTATAAAGTGCACACAACCATGTATGACCTATGACAATAACTCCTTCCTTCTGAACTCTCACTCCTGTTCCTCTGCCCACAGTACTAAAGCTTTCTTCTCATCTCTGTTGCTAATCCCTTTGGTACTGTGTAAGGTTTGGCAGTTAAGCACAGGAAACACTTGGAAACTTAAGTCATTTAATTTGTGTCCAACCATGAAACAGTTTCTAATGCGCAGCTTGATTTGGCCTCAGCAATACACTCAGAAGTTTTTCCTTGAACCCTAAATTCTCTTCATGTCAAACTCAGAGTGTTTTCAGACAGGAGTGAAGCGTTTTCCACCATCAAAGCCCAGACTGCTTAGAACAAGGGCTTGTCTCTCAAAAGGCCTGGTGTCTCTGTTGCCACCACAACCTGCCAGTGACGTGATAGAAACCACACTGAGCCCCATGGCCCGCGGTGGCCCAGCGCAGGGACCTATCACAGCCTCGTACAAGTTGTATGTAGACAGTTAAGGCAGGAATGGATCCGGTTGAGAAAATTTTAAACCTTCATTTTCCCTTCCTTCACTTTGATACTCAGAAGGACCTAATGTGGCCGCCTCTAGGAAAATTGTAGTCTTTCTTGTCATTTAACGTTCTCTTGATTTTAGCAAGTCCATGAAAGAATATAGTGTTGTTCCTTTGGGAGGGGGCAGGGGCTGATGTAGAGTCTTCAATATTATTCCATGTTTGCTACCCAAAGAAGAATTTTAAATCTTGTTTTCTTTCCAAGGCCTTTTCCCATTTGGTTATTTGTTTTATATGTCTTTTCTCCATGCCTTGACCTAGGATACTATATATTCATTGGTTGTCAGCACTGAGGCTCGTGAAGGACTTAAAATATGAGACAGCTGTTTTTCGTTTGAGAAGAAGAATGGCTGAAAATGTATTTTAAAATGCCAGTCAACTAGAGCCCTAATATGTTGCACTTATTATCATCAAGATACTATCTTCTAGATGGAGGCTTGTGGAACATTTGCGTGAGAATCTAGGGAGGCCTGTTCTTTTCCCTCATATGTAAGCTCAGGCTAGCCTGGCGATCTGTCACACTTCTTCTGCCGTTTCAACTGTGTAGCTCACGTGATCGTGGCCGCCTCTAACTTAGGCTAGTGATATATACTTAGATAGCATGGGCTCTGAGTCTCACATTGGCTTTGTTTTTCTTTGGAGCTTTACTGGAAACCAAATGCTGTTGCGTACTAGCTGCAGAGGCAGGAGAGGAAGTTGGCAAGAATTTACTGCTTTCTGTTTGGGCTGTTGGAGGCAGCTGACCTTTCGGAAGGAAATCGCTGCTCTTTGGTTCTTCCTGTAGCAGTGCAGCCTGTAAACGCGCACATGCACAGAGGGTTCGGCCGCTGCTGCCGGGGCCACGAGCTGTTTAGTTAAGACATGGGAGCTTGAGTGCTGGGCAGTAAGGAGCGGGCACTCGGGTTCACGGACCTAAGTTGTGTTCAGATATCCTAGTACAAGTGTAGAAAGAGCAAACATGTTTTTCAGAATAGTCAGTTTTGGCAAACGTGGCTGCTTTTGATTGTCAAGACCTAGTGTTAATGGTGCAGTATATGAGGACACCTGGTTGGTACAATTTTTAATTCATGGGAACACTAAATGTCCTGATAACTGTATTGTTTCATATACCTAAATAAACTTTTTGTTTTCCCTGACAGGATAAACTTGTAGATTTCTAAGACACAAGCTCTTATTCAAATGTTATTTTGTCCCAGAATTAGAATGAGTTGTTGTTGTTTTAGTTTTTCTCTTTTTGGGGGGTGGGGTGGGTAGGGAGATAGCATGCCTCAGGCATGCTAGGCAAGTGTTCTACTCTACTCGTTGGGTCTACTTTTTCTACAGGACTTGTTTTACTGAACTACTTGATAGTGCTGGGATTGTGTACCGAATGCTGTATTCAATCAGAGCTAGGAGCCGGTGGCTCATATGTAATACTACGTACTCAGGGGGCTGAGATCCAGAAAATCATAATTAGAAGCCAGCTAAGGCAAAAAGTTTATCAAATCCCATCTCCAAAATATCCAGCAAAAAAAAGCAGGACAGGATGGGGCTGGGAATGTGGGCGTAGTGGTAGTGTGCTTGACTACCATGCATGAAGCCCTGGGTTCGAGTCCTCAGCACCACATACACAGAAAAAGCCAGAAGTGGTGCTGTGGCTCAAATGGTAGAGTGCTAGCTGTGAGCAAAAAAGAAGCTCAGGGACAGTGCTCAGGCGGAGTTCAAGCTCCAGGACTGGCAAAAAAAAAAAAAAAAAAAAAAGCACAGGACAGAAAGCATGACTCAGATGGCAGAGCACCACCTGAACAAAAGGAACTGAGTTCAAACCCCACTACTGCAAGTAAGGAAATAAATAAATAAATAAATAAATAAATAGAAGAAGAAAGAAAGGTTTATTCATGCTGCGTAAGTGGAATACCTCCTAGTAAGCAAAGGAATTAGCCCATGAAGCATTTCTTTTTCAAGGAAGATATTGTAGTATTTTGCTATTTTAACCAAAATATATTTAGGCTAATTTTTAATCTTGTTAGGTGCAAGGTTTTATATTCTTACAAGTTACTTACATACTGTCTTTAGGCAAAAATGAAGTTAGATAATTCAGAGTAAGTGCACAGAACATGGCTGTTAGAAAAGAGGGCGAAATGCCATATTCTGCATTTGGTTTGGGCTCAGTGGCTAAATGTGCTTTTCCATTCTATTATTGGTCTCTTTCCTGGAGTTACTGTCAATGGCAGAGGTTGCCGGGCAGTGGTTTGCAGTGCTGAGCATATGAGATGGCAGGAAAGTCATCCGAGGGCTTCCTTAGCCCAACCTCCCTGTGACTGAACAATCTAAGGAGCCTCTGCCTCGATTGTCCAAATAAGTAAGTAAAGCTGGCACAATTCCTGCCAGTTCTTTGGCCTTTGAGTAAGAGCTAGGTTAGGAACTAGCTTAGGGTTTCTGTGATTTCCTCTTGTCCCAACAGCTTTCTGGAGGCCTTGAATTGTTGAGCTTGAACTTTCCAGGGCCTTCATGCAGGCTTGTCATATCCAGGGGTGGCATTCCAGGTGCAGGAAGCTGTCTGTCTATCTGTCTGTCTGTATCTGTCTGTCTATCTATCTGTCTACCCACCCACCCATCCATCCATCTATCTTTTAAAGGAATTATTGTACTGTTATAAGTGGTTTTCTTTGTATTTTGTTGTTTTTATAGTTAGTTTAGTTACACCAGAGATGAGAAGAGATCCACAAATAGATGTTAGAATTACAAATTAACCATAGCTATGAAGAGTCTTCAGTCACTTCAAGAAAGTACGTTTAATTGGTGTATTTGAAAGTGTTAGAAAATCATTTCTTTTAAATAATAGCATATTTTTACTGTTTCATGTCCTGCTCTAAAGGCTACGTAGTTTGTAAGACAGTTTCATAAACTGGGAAATACTGCTTCCTATGTTTTTGCATGCCCCTTTAAATCTGGTTCAGTAGTACCTATCGTCGTGAAAATTAATTATTTATCTATTTAATTTTTTTTTGCCAGTCCTGGGCCTTGAACTCAGGGCCTGAGCACTGCCTCTGGCTTTTTTTGCTCAAGGGTAGCACTCTGCCACTTGAGCCACAGCGCCACTTCTGGCCTTTTCTATATATGTGGTGCTGAGGAATTGAACCTAGGGCTTCATGTATACAAGGCAAGTACACTTGCCAGTAGGCCATATTCCCAGCCCCATGAAAATTAATTTTATATTTCAAATTATACATTTTTTTGTTGGTTGTGAGGCTTGAACCCAGGGTCTGGGTGCTGTCCCTGAGCTTTTTTTTTTTTTTTTTTTTTCCAGTTGTGAGGCTTGCACTCAGGGCCTGAGCACTGTCCCTGAGCTTCTTTTTGCTCAAGGCTAGCACTCTACCTCTTGAGCCATAGTGCCACTTCCAGTTTTTTCTGCTTATGTAGTGCTGAGGAAATGAACCCAGGACTTTTTGCATGCTAGGCAAGCACTCTACCACTAAGCCACATTCTCAGTCTCCGAGCTTCTTTTGATCAAGACTAATACTCTACCACTTTGAGCCACAGTGCCATTTCTGGGTTTCTTTTGTTTTTTTTGTTTTTTTTTGCCAGTCCTGGGGCTTGGACTCAGGGCCTGAGCACTGTCCTTGGCTTCTTTTGCTCAAGGCTAGCACTCTGCCACTTGAGCCACAGCGCTACTTCTTACCGTTTTCTGTATGTGTAGTGCTGGGGAATTGAACCCAGGGCTCCATGTATAAGAGGCAAGCACTCTTGCCACTAGGCTATATCCCCAGCCCCCATTTCTGGTTTTTGAGTGGTTAATTGGAGATAAGAATCTCACAGGGACTTTTCAGCCAAGGCTTTGAAACACAATCCTCAGATCTCAGCCTCCTCAGTAGCTAGGATTATAGGCAAGAACCATTGGTCCCCGCAAATTATACATTTTTAAATTTAATGGTTATGTAAAAAAAAAATACCTCGACTTCTCCTTCCCATGTTGAACACACACTGTATCCCTAAGCTACATCTCCAGCTCTCATGTTTTGCATTTTGAATGAAATCAAATAAATTGAAAATCAAAGAACTTTACCCAAAAAAGCATACCCAAACTCCCTCACCTAAGTAGAAAAGAAGACATTTCTCTAATACCTTTCTTTAATATGCATATTGTACACATTTCTTTATTTAACATGCTCCTAATGATACTGTAAGAAGATGTGTCTAGGGTTGGAGACTTGCCCTAAGTGAGGGACAGCCACAAGCAAGCTGAGCAAAAGTGCAAGACATTGAGCTCAAGGTCAGGAAATAGGAAGGAAGGAAAAGAAAGGAAGGAAAAAAGGAAAGAAAGGAAGTATGGAAGGGAGGGAGGGTGGTAGAGGGAAGGGGGAAGAAGGGAGGGAGGGAAAGAAGAAAGAAAGAGAGGAGAGAGTGGGGGAAGGAGGGAGGGAAACAAAGATGTGTCTACATGCCCTTTATATTTTAGCACAGCTTCTATATTTCATTTAGGTGCATACACATTACTTCTTTATACTAATCAATTATGATTTCACCATTCCCCTGTTTTGGATATTTAAATTGCTTCCAGTATCTCTCAGTTGTATATTATGCTATTCAAGTCATTAGTGATACAATTTAAGTAGTTATACTATTTAACTAGTGAGTGTTCCTGGGAGTTGACCTGGTGTGAGACATTGCTCAAAGCAAACTTTGCTAAGTGGAAACTTAATGCTGTAATTGTCAGTGGTAAGAAGGAGGCTGTGGACTTTAATGAGGAAAACATTGGGAATGTGTTTATTTTTCCATAACGCACATAGTCATTATTTGTGGGCTACAGCAAATGTTTTCAGTCATCTGGAAAATGGTCTTGTTGCAACTTCTTCACTGATGGATTGTTCAAGTGGCTGGTTGGATAGGAAGCAGGGACTATAATGTATGTGTAGGGATGCTGGCATCACCCAGCTGCAACCCCACTGCTGACAGGTCTGGATTTATTTATTTGTTTGTTTGTCTATTGCCAGTCCTGGGGCTTGAACTCAGGGCCTGGGCACTGTCTCTGAGCTTCTTTTGCACAAGGCTAGTGCTCTACCACCTCAGCCACGGCGCCACTTGGAGCATTTTCTGTTTATGTGATACTGAGGAATTGAACCCAGGGCTTGATGCATGGTAGGCAAGCACTCTTACTACTAAACCACATTCCTAGTCCAGGTCCAGATTTTATGTGCTGCTAGGGAACATTTCAAGATGAGAGTCAAGTCCGCCTCACCGCTTTTATTTATTTTTTTAATTCTTGTTGGAATTTTTCCCTTCATTTTGATTTAAAAAAAATTACTGTCATAGGAAGCTGAAAGAGTAAAACAAGCAGCACTCAGATTTTGCCTTGATTGACCAACTGTGAGCCGTTTTATTTGCCTTGCCTCTCTCCCCACCACCACCATGTTCTTCCCTTCTCCTTTAAAGGAACCATGCAGACACAAGAGCTCTCTCCAGTCAATCTCAATGCCTTCACCACCCTCAAGAAATTAACACTGATACAGGACATATTTAAATGTTCTCCACTTATGCTTTCCCTAGTTATTGTGCCTCTGTGGTCTCTTTCTTGCTCATTCATTCTCTGCGCTGCGGCTTGGACTTAAGGCCTCGAACTTGAGCTTGCTTGCTCAACTTCCTTGTGCAACTTCCACTGCCACTTGAGCCATGCCTCCCGTCAAGCTTTTTTTTTTTTTAGTGATTTTGGAGATGGAGTCTAATGGACTTTTTTCTCATTCTCATGAGTAGCTAGGATTATAGGCTTTGTAGTCTCTTGTTTACTACAACAGTACTTCTGCTTTTTGTGTTTGTTTTGGGCATTCATGTGAGTTCCATAATTTGGATGATTCTGGTATTTAGTTGATTGTTAATTGTTTCTTCATATTTCTCGATAATTTGTTTTTTTGGTGTGTGTGTGTGTGTGTGTGTGTGTGTGTCAGTTCTGAGGCTTGAACTCACAGTCTCCTGTGTAGCTAAGATTTTAAGCCTGAGTCACTGGCACTTGGCTTATAATTTGGTTTTTGTATTCTTTTCCACATGTCACCTGGTGTCCGTTTGTCTTGATTGGGAATGTCTGATCACTTGGTTAGGATATTGTTCCCCACATTTATCCACTTTTCCCTTTTGTGAATCATTAAGGAACGTGTGAGGTAGTTTTGCCAGTATATGAACATCCTGTTCCCAACAACTGTCAGTCACTGCTTGGTCCTCGCAGCGATAATGTATTCCTGTGTGGCTCCACTCTGTTTTTGAGATTGTACATTTTTTCCCCCAAGGCCTTATCTTTAGGTGGGAATTGAATTGTGAGAGCCCACTGGTGAAAGCCTGATTTTTATATTTAGCAAGAAGCTCTCTTTCTCCCCTCTCATTGGGCCCCCTTGCCTCCTCTTTCGCTCCTTCCCAAAGCAGTGTGCAATGACTCGGCTGTGACGAGAAGATTTATGATTGTCTTCACAGAATGCTTTCATCTTTAAGTTGCTTGGGCAAATTTCCTTGTTTGTTGTTGTTGTTGTTGTGTGTGTGTGCCAAATACTTTATTCTTTCTGTTCCTTTCCCATCTGTTTAATAATATGATTCTTTATTTTTTTTTTAAAGCAGATGGGCTTCCTGATTGTTTATAAGGCAGTGTTTAGATCTTTTTCTTTCTTCTTCTTCTTTTTAAGGCACAAATGGCTCCTGGTGTTGACCTACTTTTAGATGTGGTCATTTTACTCTAACCTTCAGTTTTGATGTCAGGCCAAGTTTAGAATGTGTAAAGTCATAATCCTTTATTATTGAAATTTAATATTCTTCTGGCCTTCAAGGCAACCACCACATAGGAGCTTACTGTGACACAGTCAGCATGTCCAGGGACCCGGCTCCCAGCGCTCTGTTCCAAGTCCTTCAGTCATCCGTGGGTGCTAGTATGTGCAACCGCGCTGGGTGCTGGCTCCTTGCCTTGGGCTTTGCAGACCAGAAGCAACATTTGTTCATCTATTTCATCTGCAAACCAGCCCTAGCTTTGCCAGAATCAAAGCCTTGCAATATTAACGCGCTTATTCAAATTTCTTATTGTTGTTCTTCAAATTACACAATGCAACAGAAATATGGAAGAAGTACAGAAAATAATATGACAGGTCACCACAAATCCTCAGGACCCAGGCGGTGTGGTGCAGGGGGTTCAGATGCAGGCTCTGGGGTGAGGTCAGCCCCACCTGGGCCTTAGTATATAGGACTGGGGACAACTGCTCACCTTTCCTTTCAGGAGTAACTTCACTGGGTTAGAATTGCATATCACGTACCTTGTTTTTGCTTTTATGTTTGTTTGTATGTTTGGCACAGGGATTTGACTTCAGGGCTTTGTGCTTGCTAGGTAGGAACTCTATGGCTTCAACCTATTTTCCCTGGTTATTTTCGAGGTAGGATCTTACTTTTTTGCCCAAGCTAGTCTCCATTTTATATACCCCACTGTAACTGGGATGACAAATATGTGCCAACATGCCAAGCCTTTTCTGTTGAGAGAGTATCTTGAGAACTTTTTACCCAGGCTGACCTGGAACTGTGACCCTCCCAAATCATATACCATTTTGATACACATACAACCGAGTGGTTTGTAGTATGTTTTCAGAGTTGTACAACCATCACCACTATTTAATTAACTTAATTAACATTTTTATCATTCTCCCCAAACTCTGACCTGTTAGCAGTCACTCCCCATTTCCTCCTCTACCAAATCCATTTTCTGTCTCTCTGCATTTGCCTTGTAGACATTTCATGACATGGAAACACAAAACATATGGCCTTTTGTGTCTGTCTTTGTGTGTGTGTGTGTGTGTGTGTGTGCGTGCTGGGGTTTGAACTCAGGGCCTGGGCGCTGTCCCTGAGCTGCTTTTTCTCAAGGTTAGTGCTCTACCACTTGAGTTATAGCTCCACGTCTGGCTTTTTTGGTAGTTTATTAGATATAAGAGTCTCATGGACTTTTCCTGCCTGGCAGGCTTCAAACCTCAATCCTCAGATCTCAGCTTCCTCAGCATCTAGGATTACAGGCATGAGCTTTCAGTGCCCAGCTTTCCTCCACTTTTTATAATGTTTTCAAGGTCTGTCCATATTTTTAGCATATATCAGGACTTCATTTCTCTTTTTGGTTGTTGTTTTGCTTTATGGTGCTAGGGATTGAACTCAGGGCCTTGCACATGCTAGACAAACTCTCTGTTCCTGAGCTACATCCCTAGTCCAAGACTTAACTTGTTTTTTGTTACACTGGTGTTTGAAGTCAGGGCTTCATACTTGTTAAACAGGTGCTGTACCACTGAACCACGCCTTCAACCCTCAACCTTATTTTTATGTTTGTTGCTAATGATTCATAGAGGAGTATAATAAATGAATGGTTCAGCTCTCACTGTGTGTCCATGATACTGTGAGTAGCAGGATGCAGATGTGATCTCATCCTTGGGCAAAGTGAGTAAAGGCCTGGCTCTCTGGCAGCATGATCTCTGCTGCTACAACACACCTGAATGGGCGTTCTCTCTCTTACACACACACACACACACACACACACTTGTGCTTAAACTCAAGGCCTCATGCTCTCACTTGTTTATTTTGCAAAAACGTTGGCACTCTACCCCTTGAGCCATAACCTCCACTTCCAGCTTTCTGCTGGCTACTTTGACATAAGAGCCTCACAGACTTTCCTGCCCCCACTGGCTTTGAACCATGACCATGATCCTCAGATCTCAGCCCCCTGAGTAGCTAGGATTACTAGCATGAACTACCAGCTTCTGGCTAGTGTGTGTGTGCGCACGCACGCGCATACATGTGCTGTTGCCAGGGCCTGAACACATGAGGTCTCTTTCTTTTGGGGTTTTGCACATGTGTGGCAAAGCCTTGTTCTTGGTACACTCCCTTCACCCTTTACAACTCTCACTTCTCTTGTTCGGAGGACAGAGAACAGAACTCCCAGTGCCTTTCTTTACCTCCCCATGGTTCTTGTCTGTAGAAGTCCTTGTGCCAATAAATTAATTCAGAAATTAAATTCAGAAAAATGAATTCAGAAATTAAAAATAACCTATGAAAAAGGAGCTCAAATTCATCCTGAAGGTATTGGTTAAAGACAAGGATGGCAAGGATGGTAAGAGCTGTTCATCAAAGGATTGATCTGGGAAAGAAAGTTCATTTTGCTTAGTGAAAATTGGAGGTGTTGGGGGAAGAAAGCCTTTTTTGTTGGGGGGGGTGGGTGCCAGTCTTGGGGCTGGAACTCAGGGCCTGGATATATGCTGTCCCTGAGCCTTTTCTGCTCAGGGCTAGCTAACATTCCACCACTTGAGCCACAGCTCCACTTCTAATTTTTTTTTTTTTCTTGGCCAGTCCTGGGCCTTGGACTCAGGGCCTGAGCATTGTCCCTGGCTTCTTTTTGCTCAAGGCTAGCACTCTGCCACTTGAGCCACAGCGCCCCTTCTGGCTGTTTTCCATATATGTGGT
This sequence comes from Perognathus longimembris pacificus, assembly GCF_023159225.1. Taxonomy (NCBI): domain Eukaryota; kingdom Metazoa; phylum Chordata; class Mammalia; order Rodentia; family Heteromyidae; genus Perognathus; species Perognathus longimembris. The sequence goes on along the minus strand of NC_063177.1, from coordinate 39,280,539 downwards.
GCTGGGGAATCAAACCGAGAGCTTCATGTGTAGGAGGCAAACACTTTTGCCACTAGGCCATATTCCCAGCCCCCACTTCTACTTTTTGATGGTTAATTGGAGATTAAGAGTCTCATGGATTTCCCTGCCTGGGCTGGCTTTGAACCAAGATCCTCAGATCTTAGCCTCCTGAGTAGCTAGGATTGCAGGCGTGTGCCACCAATGACCAGCCAGGAAGCCTCTTTAGAACACATTAAGTAAAAGGATCACAATGAGCACCCCCAGGCACCCTGCTTTAAGTGTTTGTAGAATCCACTCCTTCTTGCTGACACCTCTCAAGTGACTTGTAGAGTACTATTGCCACTACAAGTAAAAAAGAAAAAAAATGGAGACGCCTAAGAGGTCAGACCTTTGCAGGCCTGTGTTTAGGTGCATTGAGCATGAACCCCTGTGTAGAGATGGCAATGAGTTGTGGTGGATAAGGATGAAGGGATGGGAAATAGACATTCTAAATGCTTTGAATGATGTGTATGAGTTCAGCAAACAAAACCTCTCCCTGTACATCTCAGCCCCGACCCCTATGCTAAGATGGAGTCCACCTATGTAGTTAGTTGCCCTGTGTTCATTGGGAGCAGTTGACCATCAGGGCACCCCACAACAATGTCAGTGAGACCGGTCCCAGGAATTCTGGGAATCTTCAGGGAGGAGACAGAGTAATTCTTTGTGAATGTTTATATTTTACTTGTAAAAGAGATAAAGAGAAATGACTGACCCAAAAAAAGTGTGATTGAGACAAGATTATCTCTAAGTCCTACCCTCTTCTATCTTTTACTGTAATAGGCATTCACCTGTATGGTTTTCAGTAAGCCTGTCACATTGCGACTGGTTAGACATTGGGACTTTTATATTAGCAGGTGTCTCCTTGCCCTTGGATATATTCAGAACTATGAGGTCAGGGTGGGTGCCTGGGCGCTCACCAGCCCTCTGTGTCCAGGACTGCTTGGGCTTCCTGTGGAATGTTTATGAATACTCAGGAGCCTGACGATGCAGAGCTCAATTGGTTCTGATCTCTGGTCTAAAGATACAATAGTGAATACATTCCCCAGTCTTTCGAGAAGCCCGAGATGACTTACCAAAGATACAAACCACTTCCCTTGTCAGCACGTCATGCAGTGAAGACGGAACTGCCTGTAAATAAGCAGAGGAGAGCCTGTATGTGGGACAGTGGAGGTTGAGAGAGAGAGAGAGAGAGAGAGAGAGAAGCATTTGATGGATGGATAAGTAGTAGGACAAGAGACAGAGGTCAGCTTATACCTGTATGGACATAGCCTAATTAATGATGGTGAAGATTCTGACGTGTATGAAGAAAAACATTCTAGGTTTTATTCATATAAACTGGAGAGTGGGGGAGCTTTTTTTTTCTTTTTCTAAAGTGAGTATTTTAAATGATTTCATGATTATCTCAGTAAGTCATTTCAGATTCCATGGGTATATAAATCTCAGTTTAAAAGTAAAATGCACTGGGTACTAGTGGCTAACAGCTGAAATCCCTAGCTGCTCAGAAGGCTGAGATCTGAGAATCAAGATTGGAATCCAGTCGGGGCTGGAAAAGTCCTTGAGACTCTTATCTCCCATTAATTGCCAAAAAAGATAGAAGTGGAGCTGTGGCTCCAGTGATAGAATGCTAACCTGCAGCAAAGAAAGCTCAAGGACATCAAGCTCCCAAGGCCTAAGGTCAAGCCCTGGGACAGGCACAAAAGAAAACAAACCAATAGGTGATTCTGTATCATTTAGTGTACCTTTATTGCACATTAAAATCGTAAAATTTAATTTACAAAGGTGAACGTATATATGGGAAACTGATATTTCCATACACCGGTGCAACATGTCATGATCAGATCAGAGTGATTGGTATATCCATCACTTTAAACATCAAATCTCTTCTTTGTGTTAGGAACACTCAGAATCTTTTCTTAAATTTAATTTTATTGTCAAGGTGATCTACAGAGGGGTTGCAGTTATATACATAAGGTATTGGGTACATTTCTTGTCATACTCGTCAGAATCTTTTTGTTTGTTTGTTTGTTTTTTTTTTGCCAGTCCTGGGCCTTGGACTCAGGGCCTGAGCACTGTCCGTGGCTTCTTCTCGCTCAAGGCTAGCACTCTGCCGCTTGAGCCACAGCACCGCTTCTGGCGGTTTTCTGTATATGTGGTGCTGGGGAATCGAACCTAGGGCCTCGTGTATCCGAGGCAGGCACTCTTGCCACTAGGCCATATCCCCAGCCCCTCGTCAGAATCTTTTTATTAGCTATTTGTTACACATGCTTGACTAGTCATAAGCAAAGTCAACTTTCTAGCTCTTACCAAAACATTTTTATGTATGAAAGGTATATTGCATTTATCAAAATAAGATAGTTCTTGCCACTTTATGTTTATCAGCCATTATCCTGCAGATAGCACACAATTTTAGATAATAACTACTATGACACGTTTTATAATTAGGATCAGAAAAACATTCTGACCACTGGTGAGGGCTCAGCATTCTACTCTTGGGTATAAGCTAACTACTAATACAAAACTTAAATGGTGTGAAAGGCCAGGAGTGGTGGGGCATGCCTGTAATCTCAGTGGTTTCTGGAGCTGAGGCAGGATGATGATGAGTTTTAGAAAAGACTGAGCTACACAGTGAGACCTTATTTTTTAAAATATAATAAAAGAGATGAGTGCTGGTGATTCATGCCTGTAATCCTAGATAATCAGGAAACTGAAACCTGAAGATCTTGGCTTAAAGTCATCCCAGGCAAGAAAGTCCATAAGATTCTTAGCCCCAATTAACCACCAAGAAGCTTAAAGTGGAACTGTGGCTCAAGTGGTAGAGCACCAGCTTCGACTAAATAAGCTTGAGGACAACACCTGCGCTCTGAGTTTAATCTCTAGTAATGGCACCAAAAAAAGTATTAAATTTGTTTAGTATCCTTACATGCATGGCATATCACTATGATATTTCTTTCTTAAAACAGAAATAGACTCTTGTAATATCGTTGTCCAACAGGACATGGGAGATATTTATTTATGTGTTTATTCACTTAACATATTTTTTTTTCTGTTGGTCATGGCACTTGAACTCTGGGCCTGGGCACTGTCTCTGAGTTCTTCAGCTCATGGTTAACACCCTACCACTTGAGCCACAGTGCCATTTGTGGTTTTCTGGTGGTTAATTGGAGATAAGAATCTCACTGATTTTCCTACCTGGCCTGGCTTTGAACCACAATCCTCAGATCTGAGCCTCCTGAGTATCTAGGATTACAGGCGTGAGCCACTGGCTCAGCAAATATTTAGGGACCATTTTCTACTGGGTACTGGCGACACGGGAGTGAATAAGATGTGCCCTGTTTGGGGGTGCTAGTGGCTCACACCTGTAGTCCTAGCTACTGAGGAGACTGAGATTTGAGTATCGCCGTTGGAAGCTAGCCTGGGCAGGAAAAAATATGAGACTTGCATCTCCAGTTAACCACCAGAAAACTACCAGTGATGTTGGTGGGTCAACATGGTAGAGTGCTAATCTTGAACAAAAAAAAAGTTCAAGGGACAGTGCCCAGGCCCTAAGTTCAAGCCCCATGATCAACAACAAAAATGTGCCCACTTAAGTGCAATTGCAAAAAACTAAAAGGACAAATGACAGATTGTGGCATATCTTACTAAGGAACAAATAGACCGTTGTCAACCTAGACTCATCCAAATTATAAAATGTAACTGAGCAGCTATATTGAGATCTCCATCATTTTCATGCCTTCGCATTTCAAACTGGTGTTGTATTCCATCACATCTTGAAATTTTTGGAAAAGAACATCAGGCGCAGTGGTGGTTCACATTGCAACCCCAGCCCTTGGACGACTGAGGCAGGGGATGGTGAGTTCAAGGCCCTGCTGGGCTACATAGTAAAACAGTGTTTCAAAAAAAAAAAAGCTGATAGATCACCTGCAGTATGTGCAGTACATTTATACTAAAAGACAGTTCTTGTATGTCCAGCACTGTTCTCTGCCCAAGAGAACAGAAGAAAGTCACTGTCCACATGGTGACTTTACTCCAGTGAAGTCAGTAAGTAGATTCATGTCAGAAAGCCATCAGTGAGGAGAAAAGGATAGAGAATAACCAACAAACTACTTTATTTGCGTTGAATCAGCTCTTGCGTTTTTCTACTGCTTTCCTTTTTTCATGCTTTGGGTCAGTTCAGCTGATGAATTCAAACACAAGAGATCTTCATGTCTTCTGGTATCATTTACATGTTTGCTCATTAAGGGCGCTGTGGTGAGGTCCTGCTGCTCCCTTATGCTTTATGAAGGAAGATTATTGTTACCTCAGCTCTGCCCGCCCTTCCTTCCTTCCTTCCTTCCTTCCTTCCTTCCTTCCTTCCTTCCTTCCTTCCTTCCTTCCTTCCTTCCCTCCCTCCCTCCCTCCCTCCCTCCCTCCCTCCCTCCTTCCTTCCCTCCCTCCTTTCTTCCCTCCCTCCTTTCCTCCTTCCTTCCTTCCCTCCTTTCCTCCTTCTTTCCTTCTTTCTTCCATTGTTCATAAAGCATGATTTGGTGTATATTCTTCAGAGTCTTGAAATTGGACTTATATTAATGACAGTTTCTTGTGTGACTGTCTTCTGGGTGTATGATTATCAAGTGGACCTGCTTCTGGAGAGAGCTTTCTAGTCCTAGTGTTTCTTCTGGTGAACTCACAGGCACTGAACCTGATGTTTCACATGATCTCCCAGTGACCCCAGCCCTAAAGCCTAAAAGCCCTAAATAAAATCGGACACTGTTCAAGTGCTCTATAGTATCACACAAGTCTAAAAGAGGTAACTGGCATTCACCCTACACCTCATTGTTGGCTAACTGACTGCTCCCATAAATAGCTCAGTGTTACATGATCAGATGGCCACAACTAAGCAGAGGAGGGATTTTTTTTATTTCCTCATACACGCGTATGTGTGGTCTCTAGTGAACAAAATCCAGGTCCAACCCACTGGACTGGAACTGTAATGTCATTCTTAGGAGAATGGTGCAGATCAGTAGCTACGTCATTGTGGATAGGACTCAGGATAGCCCTACCTTATCCAAAACCCTACTTTCATGGAAAATAGAGCAAGATTTGGGTTTGATGTCCTTTGTTGTATAAAGTAATATTGCTACTGCTTAACTCCAGTCTGGATAATCCCAGAGGCTCTGCTGGGCATGTTAAAATGTCTCCAGTAAGTCTGAGGAAGCATCTTGGTGGTTTAATACAACCATTTTTCTGAAATCAAGAGCATATTAAAAAAATAATAAAACTACTTACTCACTATTAGAGTACAATGGTTAATGTTTTTAAAAAATTAGTTGTAATGTATTGTGTTTGTGTCTGAAAGAATTTTGTAGGCTATAATTCAGCAAAACATTTAACAAAACCTCTGGAGGTTTAACCTTGGTTATTTTACCTAACAGGTCTGTGCTCTCTGTGAGGAAGTGTTGCTACTTAGGTAACATGGTAATTCACAGGGTTTAGTCCATGCTACAGATATTTTCGCTTTTCTTTTACTGTGTTGTTTTGTTTTTGTTTCCCAAACAACTGGAAGTATGTCTCTTGCAATTCTTCTGATCAAAATATCAATTTGAGAATGATTCTTTAAAAATTTTCTCCATTGGGGCTGGGAACATGGCCTAGTGGCAAGAGTGCTTGCCTCATATACATGAAGCCCTGGGTTCGATTCCTCAGCACCACATATATAGAAAAGGCCAGAGGTGGCGCTGTGGCTCAAGTGGTAGAGTGCTAGCCTTGAGCGGGAAGAAGCCAGGGACAGTGCTCAGGCCCTGAGTCCAAGCCCCAGGACTGGCCAAAAAAACAAAACAAACAAAAAAGAAAAAAAATTTTCTCCGTGGATTATTTAGTAGACTGTTGAAGTGGTGGTTACAAAAGAGTAACTAGTTTTGCAACGAGCTTAGTTCTTTCCCCAAACTTTTGCTTATTGGACCTCCATTCAGTTGTAGTCACAGACCCAATTGAGTACTTTCCCATACCCCCACTGAGTTGTCTATATTTTGAAAACATTTTAAAGCTAAAGCTCAACTCAAGACTATTAATCTTCAGTCTATCCAAAGGACTAACATTTATATACTATGTGTGTGTGTGCGCGCATATGTGCCAGTACTGAGACTTGAACTCAGGACTTCATATTCTTGCTTGGCTTTCTCACTTAAGGCTAGTGCTCTGCCACTTGAGCGCCACTTCCAGCTTTTTGGTGGTTAATTAGAGATAAGAGTCTCATGGACTTTCATGCCCAGGCTGGCTTGGAACCTTGATCCTCAGACCTCAGCCTCCTGTATAGCTAGGATTACAGATGTGAGCCACCAGTGCCCAGCTTATCGTTTACTTTTAAACTGTGAATGTTTACTTCAATGGGTTTTTTTTTTTGGTGGGGGGGGGATAGTTTAAATACAATAAAAAGAAAAGACATTCAAACCATGGTTGTTTATTTACCCACCAGGTTGTGAACGATGGCCATGTGGATACAAGCCCAGCAGCTGCAAGGAGATGCCCTGCATCAGATGCAGGCCTTGTATGGCCAGCACTTTCCCATCGAGGTGCGGCATTATTTATCCCAGTGGATTGAAAGCCAGGCTTGGTAGGTGAACACAGCTTTTATATCCTATTATGTGAAGCACAAGAATAATGAACTTGATTAGAAAGATGTCGTGATGAAGACTTGAAAAGCTGTGTGTTTTGTATGATCCAGGAAGAGGTATTTAACTCTGTCATACGTTGAGAGGGGATAGGCTAACTCTTGGGATTTCTTTTCCTTTGTATTATTATATTTAAGTCGTTAGAGAAAGGAGAATCAATTCAACATAATCAGTTTATGAGAACAATGTATCTTGGTGGGTGCTACCCCTTCCATCATTGTGCCCCATCTCTGCTAATCCCACGGGCCATCTCCTTAACTCTTGGGATTTTTAAAAGCAGATTTTGTTAATAGTAAATGCTGGTTTAAAGTATTAAACAGGAACACACAGCTATGTTTTGGATGCCTGCAAGATGCCAGGCAAGCATTGCAGAGACAACGTTTTTGTTGTTGACAAAAGTGAAAGCTCTGGCCATGCACCAGTGGCTCACACCTATAATCCTCGCTATTCAGGAGTTTGAGATCTGAGGATTGCAGTTCAAAGCCAGCCTGGGCATTAAAGTCTATGAGACTCTTATCTCCAATTGACCACTAGAAAACTGGAAGTAGCACTGTGGCTCAAATGGTAGCGTGCTAGCCTTGAGCTGAAGAGTTCAGGGACAGCGCCTAGGCCCAGAGTTCAAGCCCCATGACTGACAAACGAAAGGAAGGGAGGGAGGGAGGGAAGGAAAGGAAAGGAAAGGAAAGGAAAGGAAGGAAGGAAGGAAGGAAGGAAGGAAGGAAGGAAGGAAGGAAGGAAGGAAGGAAGGAAGTTGAGAATGTCAAGTACACCTTTTTTAGTGCTTTTTTTCTGTTCCCTTTTCTTTCTTTCTTTTTTTTAGTTTACTGGTTTGGAGGATTAGGAAAATATTAGTAGGAAGCTTCTGTTGATTGAAATTTTCATTTAAGGAGAGTAGTTGAGCATTTGCTTAACATACGCAAGGACCTGGTTTTGATCCCTCAGCATCAAATAAACAAAAATACCCTACAAGAACAACTACAAATACTTATTTAGTTGGGCACACTGGTACATGCTTATAATCCTTGCTAATCAGGAGGCTGAGGCAGGAAGATCTCTTGGATCCAGAAATTTGAGATTATCCTGGGCAACATAGAATGATCCTGTCTCTAAAACAAACAGACTTCATTTAGCATATACTTTCCCATGTCGATTTCTTATTTGAGTGAATGTTAAAACAGACTTACGTTGATATTCAGAAGATCTACACTTTAGGCAGTGTTTTTTTTTTCTTAATGAGAAATCTTGAATTTTCTTGTTGAAGCTGTTTATGTAGTCTCTTTCTTAGACAGGAATTAGGTTTCCAAGTTAAGAACCAGACTTCAGTGAGACTTCTGCTTAGAGACTGGGCCTTCTTAGGAATGAGTTCCCCAGACGAGGAACAGACAGGCTTTTGTCTAATATGTATTGTTTTATTTAATATACAGAATGTGCATATTAAAATTTTGGCATTCTTCCCTACGTGATCCAAGCACAGATATGCATATGACATATAGTCTCAGTATGTTAGTGCACCTGTTGGTGCCTCTGGTTGAAATTAGTTGTTAACTTCAGAGATTTGGAGATGACAACCTTTTAGCTAGTACATCTCTTGTTTGGCTCCAGACCCAGTCGGCAGTAATTGGATGTTATTTCAGTCTGACAGCTGTTTAGTTTCTTCAGCGTGCTAAGGAATTCAGTGCTGCCCAGTAGCAATGTATTACCTAAGTTGTAGGATGAAAGAAAGATAGGGAGATAGGGAATCCTGTCACCAGCTGAATGTCTTTAAATTAATAAGGTCCTTAGACTGGTTTCACTTGTTCACTGGAAAAGTTAACATTGCCTCCAGTCCCAGATTGGCAGCTAATGATATAAGCACCTCACCTGTGTCAATACTCATACCAGGCACTTTCTGCCTTGATGTCTCATTTTCAGTGCTTAGAGGTCACTATTGCTTCACCTGTCTCTACTTATAAAGTACTTCTTGTGAGATTGGCAACAAAAGCATGCTTGAGGCTGGAAAGGACATGTAGAACAGTCTTGACCTTATGCCCCCTTCACACCCTTGAGAAATAACTATAAATGGGAAATTATCAGCTTATTTCCTTGAGCGTCCACAAAGCACGTTCTTTTCCCTTCACTTCTAGAAGCATTAGCTCCAAGCCAGCAGGAGCAGGAAAGAGAAAGGGGAGTGCATAGCGTAAAACAAAACAAATCAGAAAAGGAAGATATGAAAATATATTATACAGTCCAACTAGGGAAATTAAGAGATTATGAATCATGTAGACATTTTGTGAATCTGTGTTGAGCTCTCTCAAAATGTTTGCAATGAGCATGAGGAGAAATCATGTGCTTTGCTCTGCTTAACACTCAGGAGGAAGATGCAAGAGCATCTTTGAGTTTGAGACCAGCCTGGGCAACATAGGCAGACCATGTCTCAGGAAGAAAACAAAAAATCACTCTTTCTGGGTACTAGTGGCTCATGCCTATTTTACTAACTACTCAGATCTTCAGATCTCAGTTTGAAGCGGACCATGGGAAGGAAAGTCAATGAGACTTTTTGTTTTTTGCCAGTGCTGGGGCTTGGACTCAGGGCCTGAGCACTGTCCCTGGTTTCTTTTTGCTCAAGGCTAGCATTCTGCCCCTTGAGCCACGGCGCTACTTCTGGCCTTTTTGTATATATGTGGTGCTGAGAAATCAAACATTGGGCTTCATGTATACGAGGCAAGCACTCTTGCCCCTAGGCCATATTCCCAGCCCCTCAATGAGACTTTTATCTTCAGTGAACCATTGGCACTGTGGCTCAGGTGGTAGAGGACCAGCCAAGGGGGGTTAGAGGCATGGCTCAGTTGGTAGCGTGCCAGTGAGCAAAGTCAGCAGGTACTGAGTTCAAGTTCTGGTCTTATTTCTAAAAAAAAAAAAATAAACACAAAAGAACACTAGCTAAGAGACAGTGCCCAGGGCTCTGGGTTCAAGCCTCAGTACTGGAACACACACATACACACACACACACACGCACACACACACACACACAGTTTTGGACTGGGAATGCGGCTCAGTTGAAGTGTTGTTTGCCTAGCATGCCTGTGGCTTGGGTTTGAACACCAGCACCAAGAGAGAAAGAGATACAGGCTGCATTTGTACAGGTTCATGTGCATGTATGTGTACAGATTATGTAATTTTTTTCCCCTAGGGACTCAATAGATCTTGATAATCCACAGGAGAACATTAAGGCCACCCAGCTCCTGGAGGGCCTGGTGCAGGAGCTGCAGAAGAAGGCGGAGCACCAGGTGGGGGAAGATGGGTTTTTGCTGAAGATCAAGCTGGGACACTATGCCACGCAGCTGAAGGTGGGTGCGAAGGCTGGGCCACACTTCATCCTCCTTCCTTGGGAGGCTTCTTCCTTCACAAAGTACTCCTGTGGAGACTTTCATTCTCTCCTTTAACCCAGCATCGTGGAGTTACATGTTGTGTATTGAGTTATATGCACATGCCAGGTTCCAGTTGTTTTGGTTTTGCAGTATCAGCTTTTGTTTTTTTCAAAGCTCTTTTTTCAAAGTTAAAGAAAGTTGCAAGAATGATACCAATGGCTAGGAATATGGCCTAGTGGTAAAGTGCTCGCCTCGTATACATGAAGCCCTGGGTTCGATTCCTCAGCACCACATATATAGAGAAAAGCCGGAAGTGGCGCTGTGGCTCAAGTGGCAGAGTGCTAGCCTTGAGCAAAAGGAAGCCAGGGACAGTGCTCAGGCCCTGAGTTCAAGCCCCAGGACTGGCAAAAAAAAAAAAAAAGAATACTACCAAGAATATCAAGCAGGTGTGGTAGTACATGCCTGTGATTCCCGCATGTGGGAAGCTGAGGCAAGAAGATCACAAATCTGAGGCCAACCTGAACTACATAGCAAGACTGTGAAACAAAAAGAAAAAAGAAGGTACAGATAACTCCTACATTTGCATATTGCATCTAGTTATTGAATCTTTGCAATCTGCTTTAATCAGAATCCATTTGCAACCTTGATTTGTCTTTGACATTGACATTTAAAAATCATGCACTTACCCTTTAAGTCCGTCCTCCCTCCCTCCTTCCCTTCCTTCTTTCCTTCCTCCATCCCTCCCTCCCTCCTTCCCTCCCTCCCTCCCTCCCTCCCTCCCTTCTCCTTCTCCTTCTCCTTCTCCTTCTCCTTCTCCTTCTCCTTCTCCTTCTCCTTCTCCTTCTCCTTCTCCTTCTCCTTCTCCTTCTCCTTCTCCTTCTCCTTCTCCTTCTCCTTCTTCTTCTTCTTCTTCTTCTTCTTCTTCTTCTTCTTCTCTGTATCCTCTTTTCCTTTCTCTTTTGAGCTTTCTTTTTCTTTGTATTCTTTATAAGATGAAATGTTTCTATGTTGCCTAAGCTGGCCTCACGTTTCTGGGCTCAAGCACTCCTGCCTTAGCCTCCCAAGTAGCTGGCACTCCAAGCACATACCACCATTCTTAGTCTACCCCCTACCTTTCAATGGTACAGTGCTCCTCATTTGGGGTTTGGATTGTGCTATCTCTTACATTGCCCATCCCAGGTGGAATTCTACCTAAGTGACACTGTGTCCCTTCAGGGTGTCATGTCAAGCATATATGGCACCCGTCCTCCTCTCTTGGTGACAGTCATGTTGATTGCCCAGTCAAAAATGTTTGATTTCCTGTTTCTCATCTGGAGCAGCCTTTAAAAAACTTATTTACCTCATTTCTAAGAACACTGTTGCAGACTGGAGGCACATTAAAGTGCAAGAACTAACTGTACTTTAATTGGATTTTTCTACATCACACTTTGCTGTTCCTGTTGGAGTTGGAGCTGCGTGCTGCCCCTGAGTCTATCATCTCAGCTCCATGGGCACTCCCTGTCCCGAGGCAAGACTGTGCTCATGGCCTGGAGTGGAAAGAAGTGAGCTCTGCTCTTGCATTCTTTCAGAGCACATACGTCCGTTGCCCCATGGAGCTGGTCCGCTGCATCCGGCACATTCTGTACAACGAACAGAGGCTGGTCCGAGAAGCCAACAACGTGAGTGTCCCCAGTTGTGGGGAGAGGACCCTTCCTTACCCTTCATCGCTCTAGATCAACCTTGTCAAGATGACTCCGGGTGTACCTATAGGTATTTCTTTAGAGATTTGGTTTTAAATTATGCCATTCAGGTATGATGGCGCAGGGGAGGGTTCTTCATGTTCTCTGAGCCAGGTCACATAAATGGCTGGAGCCAAGTGGGCCTTGTATATGCCTGCAGCCTCTGGGTGCGCATGAGAAGTCTGGCTTCTTCCACTGCAAGAAGGTCTGGAGTAGGGACACAGATGGTGTGCTTCCTATGTGTCCCTACCATGAGCACAGTGAATGGCTCTTGGTCAGTGAACAGATGTGGGCTGTGGCTCTTCTACATTGGTAGGAGGACCAGGAGACACCTGGGGCACATTGAGGAAACTGAACCCCATTGGGAATACTCTGGTTTGGAAGCAGAAGTTCCCACTGCGTAGGGGCTGTGTTCTGTAGCGTCTCCTGCTTCTCTTCCCCTTTCCCACCCTGGTTCTCACAGGTGGTGTTTAATGACCCCAAACTTAGCTTTTGGGATCTTAGCCTGAAATAGGACTGGAACTGCCTTTTTCTGGGCATTACATCCAAAGGCCCCTCCCAAGCCGCTGCCCTGACTTTCTCCCCCCTCCCCCAGGGCAACTCTCCGGCTGGAAGTCTGGCTGATGCCATGTCCCAGAAGCACCTTCAGATCAACCAGACCTTTGAGGAGCTGCGACTGGTCACGCAGGACACAGAGAACGAGCTGAAGAAGCTGCAGCAGACCCAGGAGTACTTCATCATCCAGTACCAGGAGAGCCTGAGGATCCAGGGTAAGGCCGGGCAGCGGGTTGAGGGAGCCCTGTGCGTCCTGAGGGTGGGAGGGAGGACCAGGAGGCTGCTCCCATCATTGGCATTGAAGACAGCGCTGGGACAGGGGCTAGCTGGGGAAGACAGTTCCTTTTGGGGAGAAGAAGCTCACAACTTAAACAGCACAAGGCATAGTATTTGTATACAGTAAGCATTTTATAAATGTAGCCTTACGGTACTGTTAAGTACAAAATGCAAAATCACATTAGGGACTGGGAATGTGGCTTAGTGGTAGAGTGCTTGCCTAGCATGCTTGAAGCCCTGGTTTCGATTCCTCAGCACCACATAAACAGAAAAAGCTTGAAGTGGTACTGTGGCTCAAGTGGTAGAGCTTTAGCCTTGAACATAGAGAGGCTTAGGGACAGAGCTCAGGCCCTGAGTTCAAGGCCCAGGACCAGCCCAAACCCCCTAAAAATCACACATTTAGTTCATTGACAGTGGCTCACACCTGTAATCCTAGCTACTCACAAAGCAGCTGAGATGGGCTGGGGATATGGCCTAGTGGCAAGAGAGCTTGCCTCATATATATGAGGCCCTGGGTTCGATTCCCCAGCACCACATATACAGAAAAAAACGGCCAGAAGTGTTGCTGTGGCTCAATTGGCAGAGTGCTAGCCTTGAGCAAAAGGAAGCCAGGGACAGTGCTCAGGCCCTGAGTCCAAGGCCCAGGACTGGCCAAAAAAAACAAAGCAGCTGAGATCTGAGGATCAAGGTTTGCACCCACCCTAGGCAGACAAATCCAAGAGACTCGTATTTTCAATTAAACATGAAAAAGTCAACAATAGAGGCATTTATGGCTCAGGTGGTAGAGCACCACCTGTGAATGAGGCCCTGAGTTCAAGCCCTAGCTAGTAGAAATAAAAATTAAAAAAAAATAAAAGATCACATGTAGCCTGGTGCCAGTGGCTCATGCCTATAATCTCAGCTACTCGGGAGTTTGAGACCAGAGAATCAAGGTTGAAAGCCAGTCCATCAGACCCTTATCTCTAATTAACTGCTCCAAAACAGGCTAGAAGTGTAGCTGGGGCTCAAGTGGTAGAGCACTAGTCTTGAGCTCTGGGACAGTGCCCAAGCCCTGAGTTCAAGCCTCAGGAACAGCACAAAAAACAAACAACAACAAAACACTTGCTAGCATGCCAAAGGCCCTGGATTAGATTCCCAGCACTGCAAAACAATCTTTTTGTTTTTGTTTTTCCTTTTAAAACTTTTAAAGGGGTGTTATAGAGGCCAAGAAGCTGTGTCTGCTGTGACTGTTGTTTAATGTTCTGTGTAGTTGTTGGAGATATCATCTCTGACTGTGTACACTCATGCACACTCATGTGTACACTCAGCCAGTCATTGTAGACAACGTTCTCAAGCCTCTTATACAACTGCTTGCTTCATGGGACACAGAATTTCAGGACCTATCCTGAGGCTCTTGAGCCCCACCAGCGCCCCCTCTTGACCCCGGAGAAGGCTGGCAGTTTGGGTTTTCAGTGTCCTCTCCCTGCTCACGTGCCAGGCTCAGATTCTCTGAGGAGCCTCCCCACAGCGGTGAATGTGCATAGGACCTGTCGTCCAGGAGCCTGTGGGAGCTCCATCACAGAGCTGTCTCAACAGTATTTATTGACCTCTGGCCTTCCCAGATGAGAAATCTTTGAGAGGGAACTGTGTCATTTTTTACCTCTGTACCCCGAGGCTGAGCACAGTGACTGACACAAGGCAAATGTTGACTCAGTGTAGATAAATGGTTCCAGCATCTTCCATCTGAAAAGGACAGCTTCTTCCCTCACTGGGAACAGGAGGTTTCAGCATTGACTAGGACAAGGTTTATGATCTTGGATGTGGTTTTCTGCTGCCTGTGTGGGTTTGGCTTTGGATTCTGGTTGGGGTTGGTTGCATGTGCTGTCAGGTTGTCTCTCTCCAGCTCACAATTACACACAGAGACCAGGGCTGGGGATGTGGCCCAGTGCCAGAGCACTTGGCTGTCATGCACAAGAATCATGGGTCCATCCCCAGCACTGCAAACCAAAGCAAACAAAACACAGACTATGGATCTGTTTGTACAAGAGCAGGGCAAGCTCCACCAGTGGTAACCACGAGCTGCCCTGGCCTCCTTCCCAGATTGCCTGCACGTGGCCAGCAGGGACCTACCAGGGCCATTTGTATGGGAGGCTGGGCTCAGGTGTTGGGATCACCACTCCTTCCCTGAGGAGGGGACAAGGGCAGGACTGCAGAGGGAACCGTCAGCATTCTCTGCTATGTTCTGAGTCTGAATAAGACTCCAGCCATTCCTGAGCCCCAGTTCTGGGCTTTTCTTGGCTGTCTAGCATTGCTTTCATCCATGCCTGGGGCAGGGACTGGGTCAGTGTGACATGGTACCCAGAGACCAGCCAGGGAATCCAGCAGGACATGTCCGGGCACACGTGGTCCTGATTCTCTGAACGAGGCTGCCAGTGCTGGAGGGCTGTGGGGAGGAGCAATGGCCCCAGCACTCAGGACACGGGTTGGGGGGTGGGGTGGACACTGGTTGGGGGTGGGGTTCAAGCAGGAGGGTGGACAGGTGGCTTCGACTCTGCATTACTGGATTTCTAAGCAGGATTAGGTGTTCTTGCCTTCCTCTTTCCACCTAAGCGCTGATGAGGAGGGAAGCTTCCTCTTTCTGCCCAGCCTAAGGGAAAGCTTGCTGTGTTGTGCACCCAGGGGCCCTGGGACCCTGGGGCTCTGTCTCCATCTTCCATCTGTCTCCTCTCCCTCCCGCTGGCTGCTTAGCCGAGCTGGTGGTGTAAGGCAGCATCCAGCCCCCAGCAGGACTGTGGTCCTGAGGAGGGATGCCGAGTCCAGGGCATGGAGCGAAGCCAGTGGAGCAGGGGCCTCCTGGGGGACACTCCCTGGGAGGGTAGGGCTGGGGGGCTCCTGGTCTCTGTCCCCCTTTCACTCCTGTCCTGCCACCCGCTGACCAGTGGGGAAGGAACCTCAGGGACCGTGCCCAGGCCAGGCAGATCCCCGAGCATCTCCTGTGTCATCACTTCACTCCTCTCCCCATCAGCCCACTGAGGGGGTGCCAGGATCCCCCAGCTTCATACATGGGGGACACCGAGGCCCAGGAAAGAAAGGGGCTTGCAGGCACCCTTGTACCTTGGCCATGTGGCTTCAAGCCTGAGGCCCCGTGAGGAGGCCAGGCTGTGTCTGTGTGGGGCAGGTGTGCGCCCACTGCCCACAGGGCAGCAGGGACGGCGGCAGGGCCCCGAGGCTGCCGGCTCAGCACCCCCTTCATCTTGCCACGGGTGGGTGGCCTGCCCCTGGGGGTGACATCCTCGGGGCCCCCTGCCTGGCATGGGGAGATGATGGTGTTGGGTGTCCTGTCCCCCCTGTAGCTCAGTTTGCCCAGCTGGCCCAACTGAACCCCCAGGAGCGCCTGAGCCGGGAGACAGCGCTGCAGCAGAAGCAGGTGTCCCTGGAGGCCTGGCTGCAGCGCGAGGCGCAGACCCTGCAGCAGTACCGCGTGGTGAGTGGGTCCTGGGGCCCTGGCCTCCCGGGAGGCAGCCCCGTGACCTGAGTCCTCGGGGACCAGAGAGGGGGTGGGGGCAGGCCCCGAGCGAGCAGGAGGCCTGCCTGTCTTTTCAGGGTGGGGGGTGCTTGTGAGGCAGAGCCGTCCCCGAGAGCAAGCAGCCTCCTGGGCCTGGCTGGGGGCGAGGCTGCAGGGCTGTGCACGGGAGAACAGCAGGGCCGCTGTCCCTCCCGCAGGAGCTGGCCGAGAAGCACCAGAAGACCCTGCAGCTGCTGAGGAAGCAGCAGACGGTCATCCTGGACGACGAGCTGATCCAGTGGAAGCGGCGGCAGCAGCTGGCCGGGAATGGGGGTCCCCCCGAGGGCAGCCTGGATGTGCTGCAGTCCTGGTAAGGCTGGGGGAGGAATCGGGGGGCAGGGGGCAGGGGTGCCAGCTGCCGCTTCTGCCTCCTGAGCAGCAGGCTCCACCGTCCATGACAGCGCACCACACAGGCATCGTGGGTCCTGAAAGACTTTGGTTGCCTGTCCAGCGCCGCCTCCCCCTAAAGAATGAGGCCCCTCTTGGGGAGTGGGGGAGGGCGTGGGGTGCAGTGAAAACCCGGGGCCGCCGCTCCTGTGCAGCTCTCTCTTTCTAGAAGGCAGAGCTCTGCTTCCCAGCAGCTGACGGGAGAGGGGGGCGTGAGCGCGCCCTCCTGGCTGGGCCTAGCTTCAGGGGGGGAGCGGTGTTGGGGTCTGCCTGCCCCCCTGGCCTGTCTTGGAGACGAAGCCATTGCTGAGCCCCTGTGAGCCTTGGGTGTGCTGCAGGTGTGAGAAGTTGGCTGAGATCATCTGGCAGAACCGGCAGCAGATCCGCAGGGCCGAGCACCTCTGCCAACAGCTGCCCATCCCCGGGCCCGTGGAGGAGATGCTGGCTGAGGTCAACGCCACCATCACAGACATCATCTCAGCCCTGGTGACCAGGTGACTGCTGCCTCTCCGCCAGCCCTGGGGGCGGGGGGGAGCAGGGTCCATGCGTGGGGTGGACGTGTGGGGCCCAGGTGCTGTCCAGACAGGGACCTCCCTCAGTCCCGCCCTCTCCCCACTCCCCACCCTGAGTGTCCCTAGTAGCTCTGGCTGCTTGGGGATGCCCTCACCCACAGTCTGTTGGAGACTGTGTGGGAGATGCCCTGGCACTTGGTCTACCCTCCCACCCTCTGGCCTGATCATCGTGGGGAGGGGGGCTCCCCTGGAACAGACACAGCTGCATGTGTCTCTGCCGAGGCCAGTGGGGAGCCCCTCCTCTCCCCGTGCCCCCCCCTTTCCCCTGAGCCACCCCTGGTCACCTGCTGCTTGTGTCCCCTGCAGCACATTCATCATCGAGAAGCAACCCCCTCAGGTCCTGAAAACCCAGACCAAGTTCGCAGCCACCGTGCGCCTGCTGGTGGGCGGGAAGCTGAACGTGCACATGAACCCGCCCCAGGTGAAGGCCACCATCATCAGCGAGCAGCAGGCCAAGTCCCTGCTCAAGAACGAGAACACGCGCAAGTGAGTGCGCAGCTTATCTCTCCGAGGGGCTGTCCTTCTCCCCAGTGATGTAGGAGTCATTCTGCCTCCTCTCTCAGTTCCCGTTCTTTCTGCTGGCTTCTTCTGCACCTGTGAATAAGCATAAGGGCTTCAATAATGAAGATAATCCAGTTTCATTTCTTAGGGATGTGCTCAAGAAAATGACTTGGTGCTTCATTTATACTTGGTTAACCGTACTTCAACCTTACTTTAGCAGCCTTCTTTATTTCCCCTCACCCCAGATATGTTTTGTGCCCCTGTGTACTGTGACCTGCATGGGTTTGGTCTCTCTCTGGCTTGCAGTGATTACAGTGGGGAGATTTTGAACAACTGCTGCGTCATGGAATACCACCAGGCCACCGGCACCCTCAGTGCCCACTTCAGAAACATGGTGAGGATGGGAGAGGAGGAAGTATGAGTTCTCCCTCTGTGTTGGAGGGCTTCATCTTCTCATGCTCCCCCTCCTCTGCAGTCCCTGAAACGAATTAAGAGGTCTGACCGCCGCGGGGCAGAGTCAGTGACAGAAGAGAAGTTCACAATCCTGTTTGAATCACAGTTCAGTGTTGGTGGAAATGAGCTGGTTTTTCAAGTCAAGGTAAATAAAGCCCTCCCACAACCAGTATTTGTGTGCAATTTTGTGTCTAAGTGTATGTGTTGGTATTTGTGTGTCTCCTGTTGATGTCACAAAAGATGTATTGTGATCACGTACCATCTTTTAAAAGAATTTTTTTTGATAGACAGAAAGTGGGGATACCTTGTCCTGAGAGCTATTATCCCCTAGATTTTCTTTTTTTTTAACTTTTTTAAAATTTTTAATTTTAATTTTATTTATTTGCCAGTCCTGGGCCTTAAGCTCGGGGCCTGCGTGCTGTTCCTGGCTTCTTTTTTTTGCTCAAGGCTAGCACTCTGCCACTTGAGCCACAGCACCACTTCTGGCCATTTTCTAAATATGTGGTGCTGAGGAATCGAACCCAGGGCTCCATGTATACGAGGCAAGCACTCTTGCCACTAGGCCATATTCCCAGCCCCCCTAGATTTTTTTTGTTTTGTTTTTGTTTTTTTGGCCAGTCCTGGGCCTTGGACTCAGGGCCTGAGCACTGTCCCTGGCTTCTTCCCGCTCAAGGCTAGCACTCTGCCTCTTGAGCCACAGCGCCGCTTCTGGCCATTTTTTCTGTATATGTGGTGCTGGGGAATCGAACCTAGGGCCTCGTGTATCCGAGGCAGGCACTCTTGCCACTAGGCTATATCCCCAGCCCAGCCCCCCTAGATTTTTTAAAGACATAAACAAATAGCTGGAGAGATAGGGAAAAAAATTGATTCATGGGAAACATTTTGTTTTGTTTTTTTGCCAGTCCTGGGGCTTCAACTCAGGGCCTGAGCATTGTCCCTGGCTTCTTTTTGCTCAAGGCTAGCACTTTTTTGCTCACTCTACCACTTGAATCACAGTGCCGCTTCCAGCTTTTTCTACATATGTGGTGCTGAGGAATCGAACCCAAGGCTTCATGTATACAAGGCAAGCACTTTACCACTAGGCCATATTCCCAGCCCCCATGGGAAACGTTACTCACCGTAACCTTGAGAAAAGATTGTATTCATGTTTTAAACATTTCTTCCTTGCTATTATTTCTTTTATTTATTTATTTTTTGTCAGTTGTGGGACTTGAACTTCACCTGGGCACTGTCCCTGAGTGCTTCAGCTCAAGTCTGGTGCTCTACCACTTGAGCCACAGCACTGCTTCCAGTTTTTTTGTTTTGTTTTGCTTTTTGGCCAGTCCTGGGCCTTGAACTCAGGGCCTGAGCACTGTTTGCTCAAGGCTAGCACTCTGCCACTTGAGCCACAGCGCCACTTCTAGCCGTTTTTTCTGTATATGTGGTGCTTGGGAATCGAACCCAGGGCCTCATGTATACAAGGCAAGTACTCTTGCCGCTAGGCCATATCTCCAGCCCCTGCTTCCAGTTTTCTAGTGGTTAATTGGAGATAAGAGTCTCACAGACTTACCTGCTCAGGCTGGCTTTGAACTGCGATCCTCAGATCTCAGCCTCCTGAGTAGTGTGAGCCACTAGTGCCCGGCCCTTGCTATTATTTCTATGTCCTTAGTTTCTCTTTTCTTTTTACCTTTTGTAACTTTGAGAAACTTACTCTGTCCTCAAGGAATAACTAAGCAACATTGCCTGTAAAATATCTAAGGCTGGGGCTGGGAATATGGCCTAGTGGTAAGAGCGCTTGCCTCCTATACATGAAGCCCTGGGTTCGATTCCCCAGCACCACATATATAGAAAAATGGCCAGAAGTGGCGCTGTGGCTCAAATGGCAGAGTGCTAGCCTTGAGCGAAAAGAAGCCAGGGACAGTGCTCAGGCCCTGAGTCCAAGGCCCAGGACTGGCAAAAAAAAAAAAAAAAAAAAAAAATCTAAGGCTTCTTTAGTCAGATATGGTGATGCACACCTGTAATTCCAGCGTTCAGGAGGCTGAAGCATGAGGAATGAGAGTTTGAGGCCAGCCTGAGTTAGCAAGACTGTCCTTCAAAAGTAACAATATTAGGCCAGGTGCTGGTGGTTTGAATGCCTGTATTCCTAGTTACTCAAGAGCCTGAGATCTGAGGATCCGGGTTTGAGGCCAGCCCAGGCAGGAACATCCATGAGACTTTTATCTCCATGAACCACCAAAAAGCCAGAAATGGAGCTGTGGCTCAAGTGGTAGAGCACTAACCTTGAGTACAAAAGCAACACCTAGCTTCTGAATTCAAGCTTCAAGACCAGCATAAAAGTACAAATAAAATAAGGTAATAATATTGGGTTGGAGTTTTGGCTTAAGTAGTGGAGCGCCTGCCTTGCAAGTGCAGTAGCACCATAAAATAAAATAAAGTGATAATAAAATACCTAAGATTATGCCAGAGTGAAATGTCTAGTTATTCTTAGAGCTGTTCCCATTCTACGTTTGAGGGTGCCATTACTAAAACTTGATCCTAAGTGTTATGATTATTTGGATGAGATTGTTCCGATGACTGTTCAGATGAGTGTTAGGATTACTCGGGAGAAGTTGACTCTGGGTACTCAGTTCTTCTTGTATGTCTTTCAGACCCTGTCACTCCCGGTGGTGGTGATTGTTCATGGAAGCCAGGACAACAATGCCACTGCTACTGTCCTCTGGGACAATGCTTTTGCAGAGCCCGTAAGTGGATTCTTTGGGCCTGTGGGTCTCAAGATCTCGGTACTGTTGTCATAAATCTCCTCCATGTATTACTCCCCTTTGCGGTGCCTTTGTGGTACCCTGAGTGAGACTCCTGAGTCTCCTTCTAGAGGTTACTGTAGCTGAGAAATCGGCCTGTAGCATCTTGCTCCCAGTATAATGAAGATGACATCCAATGTCCTTTCCAAGTTTCAGATTCTGTGACTGATCCCAGGTCTCTCATGAGCACTGAGGTGCTTTGCCTAAAGGAATTGATGTAAATTTTATAGGCTCAGTGCCCTCAAACACTACCTGAATACCACTAGGATACAGCTCAGTGAGTATTTTCAAAACTTTCCCAAAGGCACAGCTCAGTGGGTTGCATGTTTCCAATAGAAATCAGGCCATAGCAATAAGGGATCATCAATATAGTCCCACTGTCCTGCTTAGAGGAAATATTTTATTACAAAGTCAAGATTCCTATGGGACTCTACCATGCTTGAGCTTCAGGCCCTGAGTTTTGACCTTAAATACAGAACTCTCCCTGCATCTTATCCTGATAAGCCTCCTGGGTCAGATTGCCACACGCCTCTCTGATCTCCATCCCTATATTGCCCACAGATCCCTATTTAACCTTGACTTGTCCTGCAATGTGTAATTACTACAGGATTTTGTTTAAATACTAAGCATTTTTCACATGTCCAGTTACATTCATGGCTAGGATATGTTGTTTGTTATTTTCAAATAAATACATTCCTGTGGGAAATTGAACCTGGGTATAACTAATGTAAATTCCTGGCAATATTGTATTTTCATAGTTAAAGATCAGAGATGGTTATAGAGATACCCAATTCTGGGACTCTGGCAAAATATATTATTGTTCTTCCCTACTGTAAAAGATTTGGCAGCCATAAAAGAAAATTATGGATTAAAAAAATTTTTTTGGTCAGTTGTGGGGCTTGCACTTAGGGCGTCAGTGGTGTCCCCGAGCCTTTTTGTGCTCAAGGTTAGCTTAGCCTCTACTACTTGAGCCACAGTGCCACTTCGGGTTTTTGGGTGGTTAATGGGAGATGAGTCTCATGGGGACTTTTCTGCCCAGACTGGCTTTGAACCACAATCCTCAGATCTCAGCTTCCTGAGTAGCTAGGATTACAGGTGCCCAAGGTCTAGGCACTGTCCCTCAGCTTTCTTAGTCCCAGGCTGACACATTGCTACTTGAGCCACAGCTCCATTTCTGGCTTTTTGACAGTTAACTGGAGAGAAGAGTCTCATAGTTTTCTGCCTGAGCTGGCTTTGAATGAAGAGCCTCAGATCTCAGACTCCTGAACAGCTAGGATTACAGGTGTGAACTGTTGGTGTTTGGCCTACAGTTCATATTCTAAACTATTTCTCAATAAAGTTGCCAAGTTGAAATTTCCACTCTTGCATGCCAAGTTACTTCACTTGGTGCTAGAGTTCTTGGCCGAAGGTGCCAAGGGCAGCTATTTACGTACCCATTCATGCACATTTTCTCTGTACCTAGAAAATGAGTCTTTTCAATTTCTACATGTTCCTGAGTTTATAGCTTAAGAACTGGACCGGGGTGAGGGAGGTTTTGTCTTGATGGTGTTAGAACCTAGAGCTGGATGGCAGGGCGGGCGGGTCATTGACAATGCGGCACACCTCCCCCCAGGCTCCCTTCCAGAGGTGTGGGAAGAAGGCATCTCTCAGAAAGGCTGAACCCCAAGAAGTCTGAATATCCTCCGGCTTGGCACCACCGATGTTTCTAACTACTTCCAGCCACCGTTGTTTTTCTTCTGTGGCTTAAGGAAATCAATCATGCAGCTGTTTTCTCATCTAATTCTGGCTTCCCGCCCTCTCAGGGCAGGGTGCCATTTGCTGTACCCGACAAAGTGCTGTGGCCGCAACTGTGCGAGGCGCTCAACATGAAATTCAAGGCCGAAGTGCAGAGCAACCGGGGCCTGACCAAGGAGAACCTCGTGTTCCTGGCACAGAAACTGTTCAACAGCAGCAGCGCCCACCTGGATGACTACAGCAGCATGTCCGTGTCCTGGTCCCAGTTCAACAGGGTGAGCCAGCCGCCGCCAGCTGCTAATAGGTCAATCCTTCCCAAACATTCACTCTCTGGAGTCCCCCTGCCCTGGGCCCCTGTTCTTCATATAGCTAATTAAATATACTAAAAGTAAGAGAAGCTTCTGAGCTGGGAACTGGTAGCTCACAGCTGTAATCCTAGCTACACAGGAAGCTGAGATCTGAGGATCATGGTTCAAAGCCAGCCCAGAAGTGAGACTCTTCTCTTCAATTAATCACCAGAAAAGTTGGAATTAGAGCTGTGGTTCTAGTGGTAGAGCACTAGCCTTGAGCAAAAAAGCTCAGGGACAGTGCCCAGGTCCTGAGTTCAAGCCCCAGGACCAGCAGAGAGGTGGCGGGGGAGGGGGGGGGAGTGGCAAGGGCAATCTGAATAGACAACTTGAAAGTTACCCAGGTCTTGTGTAGAAAATCCTATCTTTTCATATTTTAAGGAAGCCAAGCTTCGTGCAAAGTTTATGAATTTCAAAGGAAAGGAAAGCAAATGTGAACGTAACTCATGAGAAATAAAGCTTTAGATTGATGAGAATTCCAAGGCGTTGGTCCCCTCCACTTTCTGTCTAACATTCATAGATGTGTAAGCCCAGGCTGGGATACCCTGAGACCCTCTACCCAAAGAAGGGGATGAACTTCAGATGTCACTCACATCTTGGTTTCTTCTACCCCTGTCCTTTGTGTTTCAAGGCTTCTCTATGGTTTGTGTTAACAAGCTTATTGGCAGCCTTGCTGTTAGTAGAAGGGCTGTAATGGGGAAAGCAGGAGACCTCAGGGTTTGGCTTTGCTGTTGCAGCAAATCCCCTGCCTTCCAGTAGAACCAGGTGACTGCATTTGGCAGACAACATGGGAGCATCTGTGTGATGTCGCCATCTCTATGGCCTTACAGCATGATTTAATCCCACTCAAATCTCCCAACCCCTGGAGCATCTTGTTAAGATGCAGGCTATGATTCAGCATGTCTGAGATGAGCCAGGAAAACGTGCATTTCTCAGAATCTCCCAGGTGATACTCATGCTGCTGTTCTCAGGCCACACATTGAGAACAGCCAGGACTGGCCAGCCTGAGGTCCTCCAGGGGTTGGCCTTTCCCCTTGCTCCCTTCTTTTCCCTGGGCTATGTCTGTTGTAGGACCATTTGGTAGGGTAGTAGGGGATACTCATTTGCTTCTGACAGAGGAGCCTGTTTTCCATTTCGTTTTTTCCAGTTAAGGTAACTGTAGGCACCAGTCCAACTGTCCCTCTTGCTTTCTTGTGTTCATTGTTGTGTATCTCCAACCAGGAGAATTTGCCAGGACGGAATTACACTTTCTGGCAGTGGTTTGATGGTGTGATGGAAGTGTTAAAAAAACATCTCAAGCCTCATTGGAATGATGGGTGAGAATCATCTTTTTTTTTTTCTTTTCCTTTCTCTCTTTTTTTTTTGAGTTGGGGGTCTCTGTTGCCCAGGCTGGTCTCAAACTCTTGGGCTCACATGACCCTCCTACCTCAGCCTCCTGAGTAGCTGGAACTACCCGACACACTGGCTAGAATCATTTTTTAAAGTCAATCATAGAATGTAAAGGTTCGTCCTTCTGGCATTAACCTCACCCTCTGCTTCTAGGGCTATCTTGGGTTTTGTGAACAAGCAACAGGCCCATGACCTCCTCATTAACAAGCCAGATGGAACCTTCCTGCTGAGATTCAGCGACTCAGAAATAGGTGGCATCACCATTGCTTGGAAGTTTGATTCTCGTGAGTGTTTCCTCCTTCTCTAAGACATGGCTTGTTTTTTCTTTCCAAAGTTAGCTGCCTTTGTTATAAAATGACTTTTAACAATTTATTGAGTACTTATTTTTTGTTGAGGCTAGTACTAATTACAGGAAATACAAGCTGCTATCACCATGACACAGCTGCTCGCAAATGGCTGCCTGTGAACACTCTTATTATGGGAAACACAATTACTAATTTTGGGAAATGCAAAAGTATAACCATGTAATACTGCAGTCTGCAAACTCTCAGCCACTTCCCTTTTGAAATGTTTTCCTCATTATTGCCCAACCTGAAGCTTATTTTAGTACAGAATTACTTCGGTGATTTGGCATCCTGAGAATAATACACTCTGTTAACCACTCCCTTTTCCTAGTTAACATAAGGTATAGCCTCTGACCACACAAGAATGTGGGTTCTTTCCCCCGGCTTCCACAATGAGATGGAGTAGCTTGCTCGTTTGTTTTTCATGTCTTAGTGATCTTAATAGTTTTTAATTATTGCTTTCTCTGGCCATGAGCATGTGTTCTAACTCTCTTAAATACCTCTGTGCAGAGAATTGGGGATTGGAGTCAATGAGAACTGTTTCTTCTAGCGAAGGACAGAATGCTGCTTGAACTTATACTGACCTGAGATTGTTGTATTTCTAGGGCTTATCTACCGATGGGTTTTTAAAAGAACATTACCTGCAGCCTGTAGTTATTTTAAAAGAGAGATTTGTGTTGGAACAATTTCAATGGAGAGCTTAAAATTGTAGTATTATTTGGGTGTCGAGGTCCCCATGTTCAGAAATCATGATTAGAATGTGATTATTCTGTTTACTGATCTAGAGGAGAGGATGTTTTGGAATCTGATGCCTTTTACAACCAGAGACTTCTCCATCCGGTCACTGGCCGACCGCCTGGGGGACTTGGATTACCTTATATATGTGTTTCCTGATCGGCCAAAAGATGAAGTGTACTCCAAGTACTACACACCAGTTCCATGCGAGCCTGCCACGGGTAACAATGTTCGCATTCTGATTTCATTTGGTCATGATTTGGGGTGTGTGTGTGTGTGTGTGTGTTAGGAAAACCCACACAATCATTCAGTCACTGCTCTTGGAGCAGTGTCTAGGGCAGATGTGAGCCCCATGCCATATTCAAAGCACACAGGAAAAACATCAGTCACTAATCCCAAATACCAAGTCACAGTGAACAAATTGCTTTTAACACAGCTTAGATTAAGCAACGTTCTTCTAATTTTATTTTTCAGAACAGAGATGGGGTTGAGGGGCATGGCTTGTGTGGTAGAGCTGCCTGCCTGGCAAGCACAGGCCCTCAGTTCAGGTCACAGTACTGCCAAGAGACTTACAAGCAACAACAAAAGAATTGTTTTCTGAGTCTAAAAGTGTTCCACACGTACTGTAAAAATTTCAGAAGAAACATAAAGGCATAAGAGAGAGAGCAGCTGGGTGCCAGTGGCTCATGCCTGTAATCCTAGCCACTCAAGAGCCTGAGATCTGGGGATCATGGTTTGAAGCCAGCTCAGGAAGGAACGTCCACGAGACTCTTATCTCTAGTTAACCAGCAAAAAGCCAAAAGTGGAGCTTTAACTCAAGTGGTAGAGTGTTACCTTGAGCAACAAAAGCTCAGAGACAGGGCCCAAGGCCTGAGTTCAGTCCCCAGAACCAGCATGGCGGGGGGGTGGGGGGGAGTTCATGGGAGGGAGGGAGAGTAGAGGCTCATGACTATAGGCAGCTTTATGATAAATCTTCCAACAACTTTGTAAGCCACATTCTGTAGGGATGAAGACGTGACAGGGATGGGGGATGAGTGGAGGGGTGTCATTCTCTTAGTGGTCCAGGGAGGTTTCTGAGGAAGTGACATTTGAATAGCTGGAACAAAGTGTGGAAGCTGGAGAGAACACATGCAAGGCTTAGAGACAGGTGCAGTTCTGGTGGGGCATGAGTGCAGCGCCTCTGACAAGGCTCCCGGGGGCCAGGAGGCTGACACCTCAGCCATAGAAGCCAGGAGGCTGAAGCCTGGGTACCTGGGCTGTGGAGGCCAGGAGACTGGAGCCCAGGCACTTTAGCCATGAGGCCAGGATCTAAGGTTTGGGTCAACCCATATGGAATCTTGTATCCTAATTTTTTTTCTCCCACTTAAAAATAAATCCTAATCAGGGCTGGGGATATGGCCTAGTGGCAAGAGTGCCTGCCTCATATACACGAGGCCCTAGGTTCGATTCCCCAGCACCACATATACAGAAAACGGCCAGAAGTGGCGCTGTGGCTCAAGTGGCAGAGTGCTAGCCTTGAGCGGGAAGAAGCCAGGGACAGTGCTCAGGCCCTGAGTCCAAGGCCCAGGACTGGCCAAAAAAAAAAAAATAAATAAATAAATAAATAAATCCTAATCAGAGTTACAAGTCAATAATGCAGTCTTCTAACAACATGTTAATGATTTCACAGGATTCCGTTATATAATGATTCCATGTTGTAGTCGTGTTGGTTAATGCCTATGATTTTCTTTTTTTGGTTATGGTTAAGGTAATCTTGTACATGTATCTTGGTCAGCTATTAACTAAAGATAAATTCCTAAAGCAGGATTGATGTCAAAGGGTGATATTTTTTAAGCTTCCAGAACTGCCCTTCAGTAAGCAGAATGCATTTTCACTCCCGCAGATGTCTGTCAGACATCTGCTTCTCCATCCTCCTACCAGCCATGCTCCAGACATCATTTCATGCCTGTTGGTCTGATTGCTAAAATAATGGCTTCTTCAGGGCCTTACTTAACATTTCTTTGATTCCAGATAACCTCAAACTTTTTTTGTCTGATGGTAATAAGTGGAATAATAAAGTATAGAAGCTGATCCTTGTTAAATGTTTGCTATGTGTCAGGAACTTTTCCTATAGTATCTCGTTTCCTCCTCAGCACAGCTGTGTGAAAGAGAAAACAAGTATTATCCTCATTTTACAGATAAGGGAACTGAGAACAGAGAGGTAAAATAATTTACCCAAGATGACACTGCTAGAAAAATAGCCAAACTAGAATGTGGTTTCCGTATACTCCAGAACATATGTGTACATATTTTTTCATATTAATTTATGCCAGTACTAGGGCTTGAACTTAGGGCTTAATACTCTTGGTTGGCTTTTACACTCAAGCCTGGCATCTGTCACATGAACCACATCTCTATGTCCAGCTTTTTTTCTAGAACTTGCCTGCCCCGCCTGTCTTTGAACCGTGATCCTCAGATCTCAGCCTCCTGACTAGCTAGGTGCCAACAATGCCCAGCCAGAACCTCTATTTTTTTAACAGCATATCATTGGCCACTTGTATTTTTTCTGTGAGGTGCATGTTCATCTTTCTTGTTTGTCTTCCTTTTTTTTGGGGGGGGGGCCAGTCCTGGGCCTTGGACTCAGGGCCTGAGCACTGTCCCTGGCTTCTTCCCGCTCAAGGCTAGCACTCTGACACTTGAGCCACAGCGCCGCTTCTGAACGTTTTCTGTATATGTGGTGCTGGGGAATCGAACCTAGGGCCTCGTGTATCCGAGGCAGGCACTCTTGCCACTAGGCTATATCCCCAGCCCTGTTTGTCTTCCTTTTGAAGCTCTTTTAATATAGACAATATATTAATCCTTTATCATATAGAACAAATATTTTCTCTGTGTTATATCTGAAGTGCAAAGACTGGTCATTTCTAAGGAAACCCATTCTGTACAAGTTTTTTCATTTGTACTGGAGATTGAATTCAGCTTTGTACTTGCTGGGAGCGTGCTCTGCCACTTGAGCCACACCCTGTGAGCCTCCTACTTCTGCCTTCTGAGTAGCTGGGATTACTAGCCTGGGCCACCACACCCAGCTTTGCAACGTCTTTTAATACAGCTAATCTGGACTTTTAAGCTTTAATTTCTGGCAGCCTTTCTCTGTGTGTGTGTGTGTGTGTGTGTGTATGTGTGTGTGTGCGTGTGCACACTCAGTGAGGGGGGATGCATGCATGCACGCACGTGTTCAGTCCCAAGGCTTGAACTCAGGGCCTAGATACTGCCCCTGAGCTTTTGTGCTCAAGGCTAGTACTCTCCCTCTTGAGCCACAGCTCTATTTCTGACTTTTGGGTGGTTAATTGGAGATAAAATTCTCACAAATGTTCCTGCTTGGGCTGGCTTCAAACCTTGATCCTAAGATCTCAAGCTCCTGAGTAGCTGGGATTACAGGTGTGAGCCACAGCCTTTCTTTGGTTTTGTTGTTTTTGTCTTTTTGCCAACCTATAAAATTCTCTGTTGAGCATAAAGCGGTCATGAGCTGTTGTGAAAGGTAGCTGCTAGCAGAGCTGTAGGCTAGGGTAAGAAGCTTTGGGCTGTTGAGCTAACAACTCTCCAGAGACGATGTAGGCTAGGATAACCTTTCACTTTCCTAGACTGTTTAGCTAACAACTCTGCTCTATTGACAGTGTGAGTCCCTGTACCAACGTAGTTCAGGTTGTATTGTTTCCACATTTCCATGCCTAGGAGACGAGACTCCATTCATTCTGAGCAGACTCTCCAGTTCTTACCACCCACCTAACTGGATCTCCGTAAGCAGCCTCTAGAACAGGTGACTGAAGCTGGCCAGGTCATATGCAGGCCACCATTTTCTCTCCATGGGGTTTGTACAGAGAGTTAGGGACAGAGTCCACAGGCTTTTCATTCAGCCAACATCTGCACTGACCCTTACTGAGACCGGTGGTCAGCAAATTACCTTCCACATGCAGAAGCAACAGGCATGCTTTCTGTTGAAGGATGTAGAATTACTTGATCAAGGATCCTTAAGTCACATCCATTGCTCCCTAATGCTGGGAGTTATTGTCTGGTCCCTGACCAGTGGTACACCCTTTCTGCTAGAACACCTGCAGTAAGGAGGGGAGTGATTCCTCTAATACTTCTGTAACTGAAAATTTGGCCTCTAACAACCTCTGCCAGTCCTAATACTGCCCCGGGATCTGGAGAGCAAAATCTCTATTTCTTCTTTGACTCAAGGTATGAGTTTTGTTGTTGTTGTTATTGGTTTTCCCCTGGTGGGCCTGGTGATGACTCTTACAATGCTAGCATTGAAGAGGCTAAGGCAGGAGGATTGCAAGTTGAGGCCAGCTTGGACTACATTTCAAGACAGAATAAAAAGATGTATTCTTTTTTTTTTTTTTTTTTTTTGCCAGTCCTGGGCCTTGGACTCAGGGCCTGAGCACTGTCCCTGGCTTCTTTTTTGCTCAAGGCTAGCACTCTGCCACTTGAGCCACAGCGCCACTTCTGGCCGTTTTCTGTATATGTGGTGCTGGGGAATCGAACCCAGGGCCTCATGTATATGAGGCAGGCACTCTTGCCACTAGGCCATATCCCCAGCCCCAAAAGATGTATTCTTTCTTTTTCTTTTTTGCTGGTCCGGGGGCTTGAACTCACAGTCTGGGTGCTGTCCCTGAGACTATTTGTGCTCAAGGCTAGCTCTCTACCACTTGAGCCATGGCACCACTTCTGGCTTTTTCTGAATAGTTTATTGGAGATAAGGCTCACAGACTTTCCTACCCAGGTTGGCTTCCAACTGCAATCCTTAGATATTAGCCTCCTGAGTAGCTAGGATTATATAGGTGGGAGCCACCAGCACCCAGTTCGATATTTTCTTTTTATGACTGCATTCAGTTAACAGTTAACTTAGGTTGTTACAGAACAATATATTTTCTGTGAGTTGAAGGATTTTTTTTTTTAATCATCCTGGCTAGTCTGCAAGATAACTTAGATTTTCAGCTTCTCTACAAGATCACCAAACCGATGGAAATTTGAAGTGTTTATGTCATGTCCTAAGATAAAATTAGATGGCTGTGTCTTCTCCAGAGAAAAGTTTGTGATTCTTAAGAGAGATTGCATCTTATTCCATGTGAGAATGTTGCTTCTCACCACGGTTCTCGCCTTGGCAGCTAAAGCAGTTGACGGATACGTGAAGCCGCAGATCAAGCAAGTGGTTCCCGAGTAAGTGCTGCCCACTGTGGGCCTCCTTCTCCCCCTCTTCTCTGTTCCCAGCATCCAACATGGCCACCCTCCCCTGCTGAGCCCCTGGGAGCCTGCTCAGCCCTTCTGGAGCCCCAGACTTAGCCATAGTTAGTCAGCACCCAGGACCCCGTGTCTACAGCCAGATCCCCAGGGCTCCGTGGGGCACCTTGTCCTTCTACACACCCTGCAAATGACGTCACGACGCCCCACGTCAGCGCCCCTGGCCTCCTTCTGCCCCCTTCTGCAGGTTTGTAAACGCGTCTGCAGATGCCGGGGCCGGCCCCACATACATGGACCAGGCGCCCTCCCCCGCAGTGTGCCCCCAGACTCATTACAACATGTACCCACAGAAGTAAGTCGTGTTCTTGTGGGGGCCCATGGGGGGTGTGGGGCCACTGGGAGCCTGGCCTCCACTGGTCCTCCAAGTGAGGGGCTGGTAGGCAAAAGGAATCAAAGGTCCTGGGGTCTGAGACCACTCAGGGAGACCTGGGCTGTGGCCTGTGGGAGGGAGATTCACCCAGAAAAACTGGTAGTTTTGAGTGGGCTCAGAAAAATGGCATCCGCTACCCTGTAAGTGGAGATTTCTTTTGCCATGTGTAAGGACCGGGTGGGCGGATAGGTCTGGTCAGTCAGGGTTGGGGCAACTATGTGAATGTTGGCATCTGTGCCTCTCCGTAGAGCGAGCCAGCAAAGGCTTCTCCTTCCTTAAGGGCCTGGACCGAGGGGACAGGCAGCCCTGACCACTTTCCTGGTAGGCTGTCGGGCTAGAGGTGGTCTGTCACCCTTGGCCCTTCCCCTCCATCTCTTGCTTTTCCCTCCCAAGTCCTGACTCGGTTCTTGACACCGATGGGGACTTCGACCTGGAAGACACCATGGACGTGGCGCGGCGTGTGGAGGAGCTCCTAGGCCGGCCCATGGACAGTCAGTGGATCCCTCACGCACAGTCGTGACCCGCCCGGCCTCGCCACCCTCAGCTTCTTCATCCTCACCCGAGGAATTACTCTTGTGGATGTTTTAATTCCATGAATCGCTTCTCTTTGGAAACAATATTCATAATGTGAAGTGTTAATACTAGTCGTGACTTTAGTGTTTCTGTGCATGGTGGCACCAGTGAAGAGAGTGAGTGTGAGTGTGCGTGTGAGCTTGTGCATGGTGATGTCCCCGCCCCTGGCTGCCCAGGGTCTGGATACAGCCCCAGGGCCTCACACAGAGGCTGTGCTTGTTTGTGCCTTGTGCCAAAGGCAGTTAGTTCCATGAACCCTGGAACTTGGCCATGTGTCTTAAGAGTGGCTGAACTTTGACATGTGGCAATGCAAGTAAAAGACGAACAAAAAGAGGAAAAGGCACCTCTGGGGAGTTTTTGTCACTTTGCCAGGCAGTCCGTACAACCTGTCATTGTCTCTGCTTGTCTTCTGAAATGTGGATGACTGCCTTTCGACAGAGCCAGTCCTCCCATGTCTCCTCTCCTCAGCTTTCGTGTGTGTATGTGTGTGTGTGCATGCGCACACGCACACACAGAGGGACAGGAAAAGAAACAATAAAGATCTTTGGGACAAGGGAAGCCACGGGTTTTTAGATGGATGGGTGGTAGTTTTTTCTACATCACTTAACCCATCCTAGCCTTTTCTCCTTTCCTTCCCTCTTCTCCCCTCCCCGTCTCTCTCTCTCTCTCTCTCCTCTCTTTCTCGACAATCAGTTATGTGTGTACACCTGTGCAGACACAGTTGGCAAAGTTGAGGGAAGGACAGAGGATCACAGAAGCACAGTATGATGCCCTCTGTGTTTTGGCCAGGGTGCTGAGTGTGGCCATGTTGCCCAGCAGCTGCCCTTCTGTGCTGCCCAGCCTTCCTCCGTGCCCCAGAGGCCCGATCCGGGGCTTTCCAAAGGCTTATTATATTTAGCCAATGGCTTTCGAAAAAATATTGACTGGTAGTTCCTAAATCGAGTCCTTTTTGTTTTCCCCTTTGCACCTGAGTTTCACATGGAATTTCTCTCTTCCTGCATTGGGTCCCAGGCTGCGTGTACCCAGGTCACCTTGTTTCCCTTCCTTGTCACGTTCTGTGAGGAGGAGGAGGCAGGGCTGCGGCTGGCACGTGGAGCGGGCTGGTTCAGCAGGCCGGGCGCCCGCCAGTGCTGGGTGTTGGGAGTGGGTAAATGGAGAAATGCAGTCACCAGGTTTTCTGGGAAGTTGGGTAAGCCAGAGAAACAAAAAAGCCTTGACATGATTTCTTTCCACCATTTCCTGTGCAGCATTTCAGCAGAAGAAGGCCGGGGGATGGGGGGGGCTGAGCAGGCAGGTGGGCAGAGGAGAAGCAAAGAGCTTATGGTTACGGCCCATGAGGCCCCTCCCAGCCCCTTCTCCAGAGCTAGGGCAGGACCGCACCCAGGATAGGATGGCCCTAAAACTTATTTTTATACATGTGAGTAAATAAACAGATAGTTTTTTTTACAGAAAAAAGTAACTTCTGAATTTATCAGTGTTTTGCTGTTAAAGGAAAAATACTCCTCTGTAGTAAATTATTTATGGGAAGATGACTTTTTAAAAGCTGCTGTTTGCCTTGGCTTGGTTTCATACACTGATTTATTTTTCTATGCTCGGCAGTAGACTGTCTGCCTCAGGAACACACCGACCCCCTCCATGGATACCGTACCGGCATGGATGGGGGAGGCCAGCCCCTCCCCTCCCCTGAAGCGTTGATCCAAATTCCCACTGTGCCAGTGGGCACGTTGGGGAAAAGGGGAAACGAAAGACAGGGGGGAGCCCAGGCTTAAAGAGCCCTTTCCCTCCTGACACCCAGAGATGCTTTGCCAGCACCTTCGTCCCAGGCTACGCTAGCCGAGCCTGCGGCTGGACACACTTTGATTGCTGATGGACACGGATCCAAGGCCCCCAGGAGGGGCGGAACTGCCTGGCTGTCACAGGCTGCCGCTGCCGCGGGGTTAGGGAGGAAGAATCCACACCGTTGCCTGAGCTGCCCTCAGTTTTCTCCTAAGCCTGTGCCTAGAGATGGAGGTATGGGACTGGAAGGTGTGCTAGCTCTCTGATCTGCTTTCTGTTTTCTCTTTTCTCCCTCGGCCCTGCTCCTCCAACCACAAGAAGGAGCCAGCCCCATCTCTACCCCACCCTTCCCCCCTCCCCTCGCCTCTGGCCCACCTGCCCCTCAGCTCCTAGCCACACACAGCTCCAGGTGGTATGTGCAGGGCTTTTGGGGGGAGAGGGGTGGAGGAGGGTGTGCAGGAGACACCAAACTGGATAGCACTTACAATGGAAGTGTAGTTTTTATAATTTTCCTTTTTCAAACTTTGTGAAATTATTTCAGATACATATTTTAGTGTCAAGGCAGATGAGTAGATAGCCACCAAAAAAAAATATTGTGTACAATTTGGGGCAGTCACAGAATTGTGTATTTTATGTTACAATAAAGGCTTCCTCTGGAGGAACACTACTGAGTCCTGTTCTTCTTTCAGTCTATCACATGTCCAGGGAGGAGAGTGGCTTTAAGAGGCTCAAGGGTCCAGCCATTACTGTGACCTTGAAAAAGAGAACTAGCTGGGTTGTCAGCTGCCTAAAGGGTGATCCACTGGCTTTGTTGGCAGATAGCAGTGTCTCTTACCTGCCTGCTCAAGTGATCTTTGGGGGAATTTGAATGGTGGTCATCTCCAGACCACCTCACACTTCCTATTTGTCAGATGTAGGGCATCCAGATGCCACCTGTGAGGCCCTCACTGTCATGATAGGAAATTGGTTCATGCAGCACCAAAGATCCTTACTAATACAAAAGAACTTGGAAGGAGGCCCTGAGAGCCTGAGCTGACCCTATCAAGACAAGTAGGAGTTAAGAAAGCCGCTCATTGGGCTGGGAATATGACCTAGTGGTAGAGTGCTTGCTTCGGATGCATGAAGCCCTGGGCTCAATTCCTCAGCACCACATATATAGAAAAAGCCAAAATTGGTGCTGTGTCTCAAGTGGTAGAGTGCTAGCCTTGAGCAAAAAGAAGCCAGGGACAGTGCTCAGGCCCTGAGTTTAAGCCCCAGGACTAGCAAAAAAGAAGCAAAGAAAAAAAGAACTCTAGGGTGCCAATGGCTCAACCCTGTAATCCTAGCTACTTGGGATGCTGAAATCTGAGGACTGGGGTTCAAAGCCAGCAGGAGAAAATCTGGGAGACTCATTGCCAATTAACTACCAAAAAAGCTGGAAGTAGAACTGAGGTTCGAGTGGTAGAATGCTAGCCTTGGGCAAAAAAGCTCAGGAACAATGGCTAGGCCTTAGGACCAGCACAGACAGACAGACAGACAGAAAGAGGAAGGAAGGAAAAGAAAAGAAAAGAGAAAGAACATTACTGCAGCTAGGTATGGTGATGCAAGTTTATAATCCCAGCTACTCAGTAGGTAGATACAGGAGGATGGTGATCTTTAGGCAATGGTAGCAAGACCCTATCTCCAAAAGTAAATAAATATAAAACAAAAGGGTTAGGGGGGCTGGGAATGTGGCTCAAGTGGTAGAGTGCTAGCCTTGAGCAAAAAGAAGCAAGGGACAGTGCCCAGGTCCTGAGTTCAAGCCCCAGGACTGGGGGAAAAAAGGGTTAGGAGTATGGCTTGAATGGTATTAGTGCTTATCTGGCTTGTATAAGCTGAATAAATCACTACATAGGTGCAAAAGCTGTGAGACAGGAACAAAGACTTCTACATCATTAAAGATGACTATTGATACCTTGAAAGGACTAGAGGGAGCCAGGTATGGGTGGCTTATGCCTGTAATCCTAGCTAGTCAGGAGGCTGAGATCTGGGGATCATAGTTTGAAGCCAAGCTGGGCAGGAAAGTCCATTAGACTGTTACACCAATTAACTAGCAAAAAGCCAGAACTTCAGGTGTAGCTGAAGTAGTAGAGTTCCAGCCATAAATGAAAAAAGCTAAAAGAGTGCGAGGAACAGTACCAGCACAAAAATAAATATAAAGTAGAAGGCATTAGAAACACAGTTCAGTAGAGCACTTGTTTAGCCTGCAATGTAGCCCTGGGTTTGATTTCCCAGCTTGGCAAAAAGTGAAAAATGGATGGGAGGATGATTTGCATGTGACATCTGCCACTCCATTGATCTCAGAGAACACATTGCCCAGAACAACTTTTCCATCTTGATGGAAAGGGGAGGAAAAGGAGCCGAATTTCTGCAAATGCCTTGCTCCAAATTGCAAACTTACCTCCTGTCATCAAGATACAAGAAGGGAGGGCTGGGGATATGGCCTAGTGGCAAGAGTGCTTGCCTCGTATATATGAGGCCCTGGGTTCAATTCCCCAGCACCACATATACAGAAAACGGCCAGAAATGGCGCTGTGGCTCAAGTGGCAGAGTGCTAGCCTTGAGCAAAAAGAAGCCAGGGACAGTGCTCAGGCCCTGAGTCCAGTCCCCAGGACTGGTCAAAAAAAAAAAAAAAAAAAGATACAAGAAGGGGGCTTGGATGTAGCTCAGTAGTGAAGCATTTGCAGCATCCTGGGTTCAATCCCCAGTGTGAAGGAAGGAAGGAAGGAAGGATCATAGATTTGCCAGGTGCCAGTAGCTCACACCTGTAATCCTAGCTACTAAGGAGGCTGAGATTTGAGGACCACAATTCGAAGCCAGCCCAGGCAGAAAAGTCTCTGAGAGACTCTTATCTCCAAGTAACCACTCAAAAAACAGAAGTAGCACTGTGGCTCAAGTGGTAGAGTGCTAGCCTTGAGCACACAGACACTCAGGGACAGCACTCAGGCCCTGAGGTCAAGCCCCTCAACCTACAAAAAAAAAAGATGCAAGAAGTTTGTTTTTCCTTGAGATTAAGTCAACAAATTAACACAGACACACACCAATTAACTAGGTAAAGTCTGGATAAAGTATTTGTAAAAACAAAAACAAACTAAAAACCTACCAGTGCTGTCAAATTGGCTCACTTTAGGGCAGGTTATTGTTTATCTTGGAAATGTGTAACAGAGGATATCTGCTTGTCTGTATAAAAGGAGGCGCTCTCCTCCTGTCTTGGTAATTTCTTGGCAGATTGCTTGTGATACACATCATATTCTGATTTAATGCTTATTTAGTCCTAAAAGTTGGCGATGGGCCTGTGGCTCAAGCCTGTAACACTAGCTGTTCAGGAGGCTGAGATCTAAATGATTGCCATTCAAGAACAGAGAAGCTCTCCAGACTCCATCTCCAGTTAGCTAACAAATAGCCAGCAAAGAGTGGTAGGGTGTCAGCCTAGCAAGCAAGGTGCCCTGAGTTCAAACCCTGGTACCACCAAAAAGAAAGAAACAAGAAAGAAAAAGCCATTACTTTTCTTGCAAAAGAGGATTTCTGGAGTGAAAGGGTCTTTTATCTGTTTGTGTGCCAGTACTGAGTCAGAGACTGGGTGCTATCCCTGGGCTTTTTTTTTCTTCTTCTTCTTTCTTTCTTTCTCAAGGCTAGAACTCTACCACTTGAGCCCCAGCTCCACTTCAGGGTTTTTTTTTTCCCCCATGATTGACTGAAGATAAGAGCCTTACAGACTTTCCAGCCCTTGCTGGTTTCAAACTGTGATCCTTCATCTCAGCCTCCTGTGTTGCTGGGATTAGAGGCATGAGCTCCTGACACCTGGCAGCTTTTAGTTCTTAACAGTTCTCAGACTTGAGAGTCCTCCCCTCACGGTTCCAGCTGCTTAATGCTTCTCTTTTCCACTCTCAGCTCTTTCTTCCTTCACCTTATTCACCTGGCTCTAACTCCCTCACCTACTCCAATTTGTTGTCCCTTAGGTGTCCGGGCCCTTTAAGAGCACCCCCCCCCCCAGCTCCTCCCTCTTCTTGCCGGATTTCCTCATCTGTGTCCATCCCTTTAAAGCCATCACTCCAGCTTTCTGGCCGGATGTGTCCTGAGACCACAGGCACTGAGGGGCTCGGGGGAGCTGGGAGTAAGCGGAAGTGGGCCTGAGAGGTGTTTATGGGCCTGGACTCCACTACCTAGGGCTTCAGAGGGACAGGGAGCTGGGACAGGGAGGATCCTGGGAGGAAACCAAGGCAAAGCTGTCGTTTGTTAAGCGGCTGCTGTTGAGTGTCAGGCCCGTGCCCCACACTCTGCACCTTCTGCGGGAACTAACGGTTCTGCCTATTGTAGGATAAGGAAGTGAGCTCAGCACCAGTCACCCAGGACCACTCAGCTAGCAAGCAGCAGAGGCAGGATCTGAACTCAGGTCAGCCTCATTGTTCTCACCACACTGCTTGCCCAGCAAAGTCCTGGCTGCTTTGGAACTTCCTTTCCCTTCTTGTTTTCCTTGGGTGGTAACGCACGGGACCCCACAGGGCTCCTTTCTCCTCCCAGGACTGTGTGGAGATGTTGCTGCTCATGCTGCTGCTGCTCGTGCTGCTGCTGCTCCTGTCCACGTGCGCCTTGCTTGGGCAGCAGATCTCCCTGGAGGCCCGGCCGCCCTGGCTCGCCAGCCTTCAGCACCAGGTGGCATGGAGGGTCCTGAGCTGGGCAGCTGCGTGGCAGCAGCGGAGACTAGAACAGAGCACACTACGTGTGGATGAGAGGCAGCAGCAGGCCCTGACCTGGTGTCTACAGACAGCCCGGGAACCCCGCTGTTCCAAGGGGAGCGCAGGTGTGTTCCCCAGGGACGGGGGCGGTGAAAGCAACCCCACAGTATAGTCAGATTCTAGAACTTGAACATTGCCCCCACCCCCACCACCAACTCAGTGTGGCTTGGCCCAAAGACCTACCTGGGCCCAGGATGGGTTGTTCATTTCACATAAGATGAATTATTTTATTTTTTGGCCAGTCCTGGGCCTTGGACTCAGGGCCTGAGCACTGTCCCTGGCTTCTTCCCGCTCAAGGCTAGCACTCTGCCACTTGAGCCACAGCGCCGCTTCTGGCCATTTTTTCTGTATATGTGGTGCTGGGGAATCGAACCTAGGGCCTCGTGTATCCGAGGCAGGTACTCTTGCCACTAGGCTATATCCCCAGCCCAAGATGAATTTTTTTTAACCACCACCACCCCAGATTGTGTGTGCGTGTGTGTGTGTGTTTTGCTGGTTCCCCAGCTTGAATTTAGGACCTCCTGGCACTTGGGCTTAAACGCTGAATCTAGGTCCTGTCCCTTGCCTTTTTTTTTTTCTTTCTTTTTTTCTTGATGCCTGTCCCTAGGGCTTGAACTCAGGGCTCTCCCTGAGCTTTTTCACTCAAGGCTGGTTCTCTACCACTTAGACCACAGCTCTCCTTCTGGCTTTTGGCTGGTTAATTGGAGATAAGAGTCTTATAGACTTTCCTGCCCCCGCTGACTTGGAATCTCAGTCCTCAGACCTCAGCCTCTTCAGTAGGTTGGATGACAGGTGTGGGCCCCTGGCTCCCTGTGTACCCCGGTCTCTTTTACGATCCCTTGTCTTGCCATTATTTTTTTCTCTGTACTCATACTTCTTCCCCACTGCTTCTCGATGCTTCCCCATCCCTAGCCCTGTGCTAGGTTCCGTCCGGAAGGGTCTCACCAGTGTTGCTTGATACTCTTGAGAAACTATGCATCCTCTTGAGGTGTGTCTTTTGTCTTTGGGGCTACAGACATGAACACCTTCCAGAATCAGCTTCCATTGACCAATCCCAGCCAAGCCCCAGAAGAGGAAAATGAGGCCCACCTCCCACGACCAACCTCCAACCAGTACTCAGGAGAGGCCTCTCTGCAGGTAAACTGGAATGAACAGAGATAGCCACCAAGACCCCTACTTACTGCCAAACCTTCAGTCCGAGTTGACCAAGAACACCCAGACTGGCCAGTCTGGCTGTAAAATCAGGCTAACAGCCTTCTCTCTCTCTCTCTCTCTCTCTCTCTCTCTCTCTCTCTCTCTCTCTCTCCTTTTCTTTCCTTTCTTTTGTTCTCTCTCTCGTTCTCACTCTCTCGCTTTTTTTTTTTTTTTGATGGTCTAGAGCTTGAACACAGGGCCTGGGCACTGTCCCTGAGCTTTTTTGCTCAAGGCTAGCACTGTATCACTTGAGCCACAGCTCCACTTTTTTTTTTTTTTTTTGCTGACTAGAGATGAAAGTCTCGCCGATTTTTCCATCCAGGCTGGCTTTGAACCATGATCCTCAGATCTCAGCCTCCTGAGTAGTTTAGGAAGATAGGCATGCGCCACCAGCACCTGCCTCCTAATCGCCTTTCTTGTTTCCCCCTCCAGGCCACCCTGCTGGGTCTTGTAGCCCTAAACAAGGCCTATCCGGAAGTGCTAGCTCCAGGAGGGACTATCTGTGTGACCCCCACATCCCCATGGCCCAGCCCTCTTCCCTGGCCTGGGCATGTCCTGGACTGGGCAAGACCCCCAGGGGCCAAGGACCCTGAGGCCCTGCTACTGGTGGCACTCAGGTCCCCAGGGCTGAGGGCACTGCAGGCTGGGACAGCAGTTGAGCTCCTGGATGTCTTCTCGGGCCTGGAGGTCAAGGGCGAAGAACTGACAGAGGCAATCGCTGCTGGGAACCCCGGAGCGCCGCTCCCAAGACGGGCAACTGAGCTGCGGGAGGCCCTAAAGCAGGGA
Organism: Perognathus longimembris pacificus; assembly: GCF_023159225.1. Lineage (NCBI taxonomy): Eukaryota > Metazoa > Chordata > Mammalia > Rodentia > Heteromyidae > Perognathus > Perognathus longimembris. The sequence goes on along the minus strand of NC_063177.1, from coordinate 39,240,447 downwards.
TCCCGAGGACTGGCCCTTCGGCTCTGGCCAAAGCTGCAGGTGGTGGTGACTCTGGATGCAGGAGGCCAGGCTGAGGCAGTGGCTGCCCTCCGGGCTTTGTGGTGTCAAGGGCTAGCCTTCTTCTCTCCTGCCTATTCGGCATCTGGAGGTCAGCTGAATGCGGCGGCGGCGGGGACAGGGCAGTAGCAGCCATACACTGAGTTCTACAGACTCTGAATCCCTTATACACTGTATACACTGGGGATTCGCGGCTGTATCTCACAGATGTGTACACATTCAGGTTCACAGAGAGGCAGAAATGTTGCACAACATTGCTTTTGACTCTGCTACCTCCAAAGCCACAGCCCTCTGTCTGCCTCTTCCCAGAAGGGAACAGGCTGGGCCTGGAAGCCATGAAGGATGGGGAGGAGGGGAGACAGGGCCACCTCGGAGCAGATAGCGGCGGGCGGGGGGGGGGGGGGGGTTGGAGTCCAGGATAAGGCATCGTAGCCTGCTGTTGTCTGATGACAAGGAGGTTGCTTTGCTCCCCACAGGGGTGGTAGGCCTAAACTTATGGCCAGAGCAGCCCCAGGGGCTCTACCTCCTGCCCCCCGGAGCCCCTTTTATTGAACTGCTTCCAATCGAGGAGGGAACTCAAGAGAAGGCAGCTCCCACCTTCCTTCTGGCTGAAGCCCAAAGGGGCAAGGAGTATGAGCTGGTGCTGACTGACCACATCAGCTTGACCAGGTGATCTGCTGCACCTGCCCCTGCTACCTCAGATCTTCTGAGGCCCTGCTGGGGCGGGGGTGGGGGGGAGGAGAGCAAAGGTGTGAGCTCCACCTCTCTTCCAACCCTCCCCCCTCAGGTGCCGCCTGGGTGATGTGGTCCAGGTGGTCGGTGCCTATAATAAGTGTCCAGTTGTCAGATTCATGTACAGGTAAGGAACCCCAGAGGTGCTGAGGGGCTGTCCCTGGATACTGGCACCACTGCCTTTGCCCTCTTCTTCCCCAGGCTGGACCAGACGCTGAGTGTACGGGGAGAAATTACTGGGGAGAAGATGTTCTCTGAGGCCCTGGCCCAGGCAGTGGCACAGTGGCCAGGGGCTAAGCTATTGGACCATGGTTGTGTGGAAAGCAGCATTCTGGGTAAGTGTCTCCATCCGTTCTTGCCCTAATCTATATCCACCCTGCCAGGAGACCTCTAAAAAGGAGGGAAGGGTCTACTTCCTTTCCTGCTCCTAGCAAAAGTCCCTCTTTGGATCTAACTCCCTTCTTTCCTGCTGCAGATTTCACCTACTTCCTTTTGTGACCTGTCTCAGATTTAAGGTTAGGCTCGGGCTGGGGATATGGCCTAGTGGCAAGAATGCCTGCCTCATATACATGAAGCCCTGGGGTCAATTCCCCAGCACCATGTATACAGAAAATGGCCAGAAGTGGCGCTGTGGCACAAGTAGCAGAGTGCTAGCCTTGAGCAAAAAGAAGCCAGGGACAGTGCTCAGGCCCTGAGTCCAAGACCCAGGACTGGCAAAAAGAAAAAAAAAAAGGTTAGGCTCTAGGTTCTTTTCCATTTGCCTTGGTCCCCATCCCATGAACCTCAGAATAAAGAAGAAGAGTTGGGGCAAAGGGTGTTGGCCCTGAAAACCACCTGGTTCTCAGGAAATGTGTGTGTGTGGGGGGGTGTCTACAGACTCCTCCGAGGGCTCTGCTCCGCACTACGAGGTGTTTGTGGAGTTGAGGGGGCTGCGGAATCTGTCCGAAGGAAATCGAGATAAGGTAAAGAAGAGGGGGCCAGGATCTGACCACCTGTCCCCTTTCTGCACATCCCCAGGGGGGGTGACAGGGAGGAGAAGCCCCCTTCCAGGGCTCAGGATGGGAGGGGTGCTAAATGCATGCTACCCCCTCCCTTGACATAGTCATGTATACACAACCTCATGCCAGCCTTATTCTGACCATTCTCTCCCCAGCTTGACCACTGCCTCCAGGAAGCCTCTCCTTACTACAAGTCTCTGCGGTTCAGAGGCAGTGTGGGCCCTGCCAGGGTCCACCTGGTAGGGTCAGGAGCCTTCCAAGCACTCCGGGCTGCCCTGGCCTCCTGCCCCTCGTCTCCCTTCCCCCCCTCCATGCCCCGGGTTCTTAGGCACAGGCACCTGGCCCAGCTCCTGCAGAGAAGGGTGGTGTCCTGAGCCATGCTAACCACAGTGCCCGCCTGACCTCCAGGCCTCAGGCCTCTCTGGATGGAGAGTCCTAGGCCAGAGACTTTGATTTGACATTGGCCCATCAGAGCCCCTGGGCCTGATGGGAAATGTTGGCGTTTGTCAGCTAATTCTGAGGTCAGAGCTTGAAGACTATCGCAGAATGCAGCAGTGCCCTGGCCATATCCACCTCTGCTGGCTCTGGAGGACATTACTGGAGGATTCCCAGTCACACCAATGGTTTCCTGCATCTCTCAGTCCAGTGGTGTTCTCTGGCCATTGTCCTGCACTTGAACAGTGTATTGGGTGGGCCAAAAGGAATTGGAGTTCATGCCCTTCATCAGTATGGTACAGGAGTTGATGAATAAAGAGCTTAGCATCATTGTCTCTGAGTGATATACGTCTCTAGTGTGTTCTATAGGATCAAGTGTGTTCTGTAGGATCTCTTGAGGGTCCTCAGCAGGGTGGTACAAAGCCACCCACAGCAGCAATCCACTCACTGATGCTCTTCCTATAACCTTCCTCTCTCTCCTCTCTTGCTCAATCCATGGTGATTCCTGGAAGAGTGAGGAGCTCCTTCTAGCCTAGGGAAACCTAGAAAATACAGACTGCCTTTCAGCTTCCCCCTGAGTCCCAAGCATAGCTGAAAGGTGAAAAGGCTTTTCACAAATTCCTGTGCCCTGACTTACCTCTGGGCCCTTTTCTGACCAAACAGCCACAAATCACTTGCATGGTGGGTAAAGGTGGAGCTATACTTCAAGTCACAAAGTATCACAGCAGAAAGCAAACTCAGAGCCACCTGGGTAGAGTCCACTGCAGTGGGAAAACTGAGCCTCCTACATTGTAAGGTTTCCCAAGGTCCCACAGCTCCTAAATCAAGGCTACACTGTCCTGGATCATTTGTTGAACTTCTGATTTTACCTCTGAACTGCAATTCAGTCTTTCCTGGGACTCCATTGGTGGGCCCCTCCCCCGTTCCCAGCCAGCCCCACATCAGCCCGTGACGTTTCTATGTCAACCCCACCCTGTGGTGGCTCTCCATGGGCAGAGGAAGACCACTCAACTTGAACCATTAGGTTCTTTGAACCTTCTTGCCTGGTGCTGGTAGCTCAACCTATAATCCTAGCTACTCAGGTGTAAGAACCAGACAAATCTGAGAGCCTCTTCAATTAAGAAGAAAACAAAACAGTCTTTGCACATTGCTACACCAGTGCCTACATGAGACTGGCCTAGAACGGGCTCAATAACAGTTCCCTAAAGTGGAGAAGCTAAGTCTACAGAGGACATGAAGCAGAGGAGGTAAGTCTACAGAGGCCATGAGTCCTCTGTAAAAGGACAGAGAGAGAGAGAGAGAGAGAGAGAGAGAGAGAGAGAGAGAGAGAGAGAGAGAGAGAGAGAGAGAGGCAGGGCACCAGTGGCTCACACCTGTAATCCTAGCTTCTCGGGAGGCTGAGATCTGAGGATCCCAGTTCAAAGCTAGCTGGGGCAGGAAAGCCCTCGAGACCACCGGAAAACTGGAAGTGGAGCTGTGGCTCTGAAAGACTAGGACGACTCCATCTTGAAACTGCAACCATCTTGTTGTTTGTGTTAAGCTAAGAATAAACCAACCAGCCATAAAAACCCATTTCCTGAAACCAACTGGCCATAAAAACCCATTTCCCGGATGGCCCAACCGGTTCGGGAACGTTCCAGATACTTTGACCACCCTGGAATGTTGTCAGACCAATTTTAGAGACCCCCTAGCCCCGAGTCAATCAGATTTGTCCTCACACCCCAATCCTTCCTGCACCTGGTTTATGTAACTTAGTGATTTTTTTTCCTTTAAATACCCGTGTAAAACTCTGCTCGTGGCCTTCCTCCTAACCTCCGCTCCTGAATGAAGCCTTGCTTTTCCATTTTGGAACGTCTGGCTCTCGGTGGTCTTCTTGGTGGTCTCCTCTCGACATGGGCATAACAGCTCAAAGTGGTAGAGTGCTAGCCTTGAGCAAAAGAGCTGAGGGACAGCCCCCAGGCCCTGAGTTCAAGCCCTACCAGGGACAAAAAAAGATGGAGAAGGGGGGATTCCATAGAGATGGGGGAAGAGGAGGAAATGAGGGGGATACTTTCCACCAGTTTCCAGCAGAAACCGGGCCTGGCTGAGTTTTAGTCCCACTGCCTGCAGTGGCTCTCCAGGGTTTTCCATCATGAAGGTTGGTGGAAAAGTTAGAAGAGAAGGAAAGCTGGGCAGCAGGGAGAACAGCTCAGAAACTGTCTCCATGGAGGAAGAAGGCTCTGGAACCTGACAGATCTCAGAGGCAGTGAGGAGGAAGGGTAGAGGCCAGGGGCCTGCTGTGTCTCAACACAATGCAGACACGGCCTCTTCTGCCCCTAATTAGTAGCTGCCCCCCTCCCATATTGTCCCAGACCAGTGCCCCAGTGAAGGCTTCCTTTGTGCCGTCAGATTCCTGGGTGCAAGGTGGCCTCATTAGTGCTCAGAGACCACCTCATCTCCAAGGAGCAGGCAGACAGACAAAGGAAGGGAACCAAGGTCACAGTCATGGCTTCCTAATGCCTCCGCCACCATTCCTTAGGTCCAACCTGGAGACGGCCCCCACTTTGGGACACTAATCTTAGACTCCCCTTTGTCTGGCTTTGGAGAGGACGCAAGTGCTTATCGCGTCCCCGCCACCTCAGAGCACTATAAACCCTGGGCCCCTGCTAGTGGGTCACATACAGTCCTTGGTCTCAAGCTTCGCAGCTATTTGGACCACTGCACTGCAGACATATCCTTTTCGGCCTAACCCGCCCTAATCTCGCGACACCATGAAGCTTCCTTCCGCAAAGGTAAAGACACCACAGAGGGGAGGTCAAAGGAGTGTTTGCTCAGGGGGCTGGAGGAAAGGCCAGAGGTGTTTCCCTAATGTGAACTCTTGACCACTAATGTGCCTTAGCTAATACCAGGACCTGTGTCCTCTTCAGCTAAAAGCCTGTGTTTATGGAGCATTTACTATGTGCCTGTCAAGTGCTGTTTGTACCGGTCTTCTCATCTTCCTAGTAGCCCTATACTGTATGGGTAGAGGAAGCTTTGTTCTAAAGAGTGCAAAATTGGTCCAATGTCATGGTGTTCAGTGTCCCCTGCATGGGCAGAAGGCAGAGGACACAACAGCCTGGAGTCCTACTGATCATGGATTTCCACGTTTCCTGCTGTGTGGACACGGGGGTGGGGAGGGTGACATTAAATAAGGCCCTGGCCTCTTTTCCCCGTGTGACAAACAACTTCTGGCTGGGTGCTAGTGGCTCATCCCTGTAATCCTAGCTACTCAGGAGGCTGAGATCTGAGGATCCTGGTTTGAAGCCAGCCCCGCAGAAAAGTCCCTGTGAGATTCTTATCTCCAATTAAGCACTCAAAAACTGTTAAGTGGAGCTGGCTGTGGCTCAAAGTGGTAGAGCGCTACCCCTGAGCAAAAGAGCTCATGGACAGTGCCCAGGCCCTGAATTCAAGCCCTGTGACCTACAGGGAAAAAACAAACAAACCAACAAACAAAACCACCTTCTGGAGCAGGCAGACCCAGACACCTGTCTCTAGGTGGAGTAGTAAGTCTTTACTATCTAGACCAATGTCCCAAGAGGTGAGGGATTTATTCTACCCAGGCAATCTCCAATGGGCTTACTTCCTGGAGGAGATCCTCTGCTGGGTTCTTGCAGGATGAACTAGCAAAGGAGTCAGCTAGGACAGAAGGAGGGAAAACGAATTGTCAGCACAGGGCTAGAAGAGGGTAAGGAGCCAGCTGGACCGAGCCTGGGCCATGGGGGGCCTAAGGGTGGTCCAGGAGAGAAGACCTCCAGCGTCCTTGTCCCTGCCTCTCTCCCTAGGTCTCCTGGGCGGCTGTGACGCTCCTGCTGCTGCTGCTGCTGCCGCCGGCGCTCCTGTCCCCCGGGGCGGCCGCACAGCCTCTGCCGGATTGCTGTCGCCAGAAGACGTGCTCCTGCCGCCTGTACGAGCTGCTGCACGGGGCGGGCAATCACGCCGCCGGCATCCTCACGCTGGGCAAGCGGAGGCCGGGCCCCCCGGGCCTGCAGGGCCGGCTGCAGCGCCTCCTGCAGGCCAGCGGCAACCACGCCGCGGGCATCCTGACCATGGGCCGCCGCCGCCGCGCAGGCGCAGAGCCCCCCGCGCGGCCCTGCGCCGGCCCAGCCTGTCCCGCGGCTGCAGGCGCTGCAGCGGTGCCGGCGGCCCGGCCCGGCATCTGAAGGCTTCGCCAGTCCCTCTCCGGGTCCTGTCTTCTCCCTTTGGCTCGCCAGTGTCAGCCCCTGGTGCAAAGGCAATAAAGACGACTCTCTGTTCGTGTGACTGGACTTTGTTATTGTGTGCCGCTACCCCGCCCCCTCCCCACTGCCGGGGGGGGGGAGGGGGGAGCCAAGAGCGTCTTCTTTTTATATTAAAAATATATTGTTATTATAAAGGTGATGTACAGAGGGGTTACAGTTACTTAAGTCGGATAAAGAGTACTTTTTTATTGGGGGGGGCGGATAATGTCACCCCCTTCCCTTGCTCAGGGAGAGCATCCTAAAGAAGCTAAAGGCCTGCAAGTCTAGTTTGTCCATCAAAAGTCTGAACCATCTGGACTGGCTGTTTGTCTTGCAAGGAATCGTGCAAAGCCCCGGAGTACAGGGAGAGCTGCGCAGGTGCATGCTTAGCTGGGGGTTGGACTTGGGACAGCCATGCCCTTACCGTTGCTCAGCTAATTATTTTGGGACCCGAGAGAGGAATCAAAGCAATGCCTGAAATCCTAGCTACTCAGATCTGATGATCGCCGCCATTCAAAGCCAGCCTGGGCAGGAAAGTCTATGGCTCTGAGCTCCAATTAACCACGGAAGTGGAGCTGTGGCTCAATGTGGCAGAGCCCCAGCCTCATGCCAAAGATTTTAGGGACAGGGCCCGGCCCCGAGTTCAAGCTCCATAACCACCAGCACCAACAATAACAAAATAATAATTTTAAAAATAAATAAAATAAAAAGGGGGAATTACACATACATATGAAAATAGAGATTGGGGAGAGGCATCTACAAGAGATTGCCAGCAACCCACCAGAATCAATGGGAGAAAACTGGAATAAGTCATCCATACAGCCTTCTGCCCTTGGTTGGCCTTCTGGCCTCCAGAACTGTGAGAATAGATTTCTGTCATTTAAGCCATCTACTTTGTGGTACTTTGTAGCAGCAATCCTAGGAAAGTAATGTAACATTGGAAAGTACAGACACAAAATATGTGGTACTCTTGAGCAATCTAACATCCCAGACAATGCCCAGCTCAGATCTCTAGTACCCCTCCTCTCAAACATTTACTTTGTGCCAAGGATAGGCATTAATTAGGGTACTAAATTCTCACAATAAAGCTGAGCACAAGGTTGCTAGTGGTTCACATCTATAATCCTAGTTACTCAGGAGGCTGAGATCTGAGGATCACTGTTTGAAGCAGAAGGGGCAGGAAAGTCCATGAGATGCTTATCCCCAATTAACCACCAAAAAACCCCAGAAGCAGAGCTGTGGTTCAAGTGGAAGAGTGCCATGCTTGAGAGGAAAAACCTAAGACACATTACCCAAGCCCTGAGTTTAAGCCCCTGTATGACACACACACACACACACAAAAATGACTAGAGCCAGGTGCTGGTGGCTCACGCCTGTAATCCTAGATGCTCATGAGGCTGAGATCTGAGGATCAGGGTTTGAAGCCAACCTAGACAGCAAAGTCTATGAGACTCCTCAATCAACCACCAGAAGTGTCATTGTGGTTCAAAGTGGTGGAGCGCTAGTCTTGAGCAAAAGAAAGAGCTCAGGATCAGCACACAGGCCCTAGTTAGTTCAAGCCCCATTTAAAAAAAAAAAAAAAGATCGCTAGCTAGCTCCACTTTACAGATAAGGAAAATGAGGCTGGGAAAGGCTAAGTCACACGGTTCGAGTTCCAGTCCTGAGATTCTTACCTGGTGTGCTCAGAAGTAGAGTCTGGCTGGTGCCATCAGCAAACGGAGAGAGGAGGCAAGACTTAGTGGGGCTTCCTGTGGGGAGCTGGGTTTCTAAGACTTCAACTTTTTAAAAAATAATTGCTTGTTTTTAATTGTGATTATAAAGGTGATCTTAACCCTGGGTCTATCCCATGGAAACGCGGCCTTAACGCCAACTCCGGCAGGCGGCACTGTGAACCAGACACCAGCTCCAGCGTGGGCCGCACCGGGGGAAACCCATGGGGAGGAGCCACGGAGCAGCCCAGGGAACCACGCGGGGGGCGTGGCCAGCCGGGCGGGGGGCGTGTCCTCCGGCCCCGCCCCGCCTCCAGGTGGGCGTGTCTCCAAGTCTCTCCCGGAGACACACGCGTGGGCCGCTCCCCTGCGGGAGGGAGGAGGGCTGCGGAGAGGGGTGCGGGTGTCTCTGGCGGCCCCTCCCCGTGAGGGGCCACGTGGCGGGCGCGGGCCGAACCCCCGGGGAAGAACCTGACCCGTGGGGAGGTGGGGGTGACGGAGGCGGTGCCGAGCGGAGCTTAGAGCTCCGGGGCTCAGAGCCGAGAGGCAGCGCGGTGGAAGAGGGAGGGGAGGAGGCAGGCGGGCGCATGGGGCGCCCGGGCCCCGAGGGCAGCACGCCCCCTCCAGCCCGGCCCCGCTGACCGCTCCGCAGCGCAGCCCCTCCGACCCGCGTCCCGGGGCCATGCCCGTCATGAAGGGGTTGCTGGCCCCGCAGAACACCTTCCTGGACACCATCGCCACCCGTTTTGACGGCACGCGTGAGTGGGGCGGAAAGCTGGGGAGCCGGGGGCGGGTGAGGGTGGGTGGGGGTGGGATGCCAGGTCTTCCGAGGGCCGGGTCGGGGTCTGCTGAAGAAGAGAGGTTGCAATTTCAGGTCTTAGAACCTCCGCTGCACCCGCAGCCGCGGTGGGGAGGACGCGGAGCCCCGCGCTCCCAGGCCGGGGAGGAGGGGACTGGACCCGGAGCGCTGGGGGGCGGGCGGGCCGGGGGGCGGGGGGGGAGCAGGGGGTGTGACTCCAGGCAAATCCGGAGGAGGGGCCCGGGGATCCACCCACCCCGGGGCAGAGTTGTGCTGGGGGCGCGCATGGGAGCGTGTGGAGACCCGGAGGTGGGACTCAGTGGCCCGGCATTGTTGGGGGAACTAGTCCTAGATGACTCCAGCTTCCTCTTCTTCGGGGATGGAGGGAAAGGAGTAAAAATTCCGGTCTCTGACGGGACCTCGCTTGGGCGAATGTTACGCACCCCTAAATCGTGAAGTGTCGTGAGGGTGCAGTTTTGAGAGGGAGGGAACACCTTGCTCACCCACCCGAGCTCGGGTCCCGGGTTCAGCACCTTGGACAGCCTCATTACTCCTTCTGGGCCTCTTCTTCCATCCTTTCTGCCTACTCTGGAGTCTAGAGATCTTTGCCCTAACCCCCGCTCCCCCCCCCCACCCCTTTGGGAATCCTGGCCGAGATCAGGAGGGTGGCAGAACCGAAGCTGAGGGCGGAAACTGAGCCGCCAGGGCCCTACCCGCCTCCCCCCTCCTCCCCACACCTCCCCTGTTTCCATAGCGCCAATCACCGAGGCAACGGCCCTGGGATGGAAGAAGTAGGCTGCGCCCAGGGCCCAGTCTCTCCCAGGTACCTTCAGTGTCCCCACCAGTCTCCCTAACCCCCTGACAGCCCTAGGATCTCCACGCTGGTTGTACCTCAGGTCCCATTCCTCAACTGAGACTGGATGACCCCCTTCCACTTATTGGAGATAATGGGGAGCCAGCTCAAGTTCTAATGCTGTGTTGGGAGTTGCTGGAGCCCCCACCCCCACCCCAGTCCTTCCCCAGTTTGACGTTGAACACTGGGGATAAATCCCTTGAAAACAGCCGAGGGAATGCTAAAGAGTAGATCTTTCCTGGAAGGCCAGCATGAGGACACTTTCTCTGCATAGTTTCCTTCACCCCCGCAATCCCCCTGCCCCTCCACCAACACACACACTACGGAAATTTGGAAATTGTGACTTTGGAAAATTTCGGTAAGAGGGTGTGATGTCAGCAGAATCTTTGCCCTGCTCGCTATAATAGGATGACAGGGTGGTGTCTATAGATAGGCTTCCAAAGCTGAGCAAAGGTGGGGAACCCTCTTACCTTCTCAGAGAAGCATTTACCAAGGGCCAGGGCTTGTTCTCCCCCAGTTAATGGATGCAGCTCACAGCTCTCCTGCGAGGAAGGCACACTGTGCACCACTTTGCCGATAAGGCTGCTGAGGTCAGGGTCGGTAGAAGTGGCAGGAGAGGGTGCTGGAGTCTATGCTCCTAGAATGCTCTGCCACCTTTTGCAGCCACCACTCATCAGCTTGAAGGGAGAAGTTGGCACCTTGGTTGCTTCTCCAGTCCTCCAGTAATTTCTGCCTCTTTAGGCCACTCTTGAGTCCTTGGTCCCTTTGCTTTGTCTTGGGTCCTCATTTCAGAATATTCCTGAAGGGAATTGGGATCCACAGAGAAGGCTTGAAAGTTTCTATATCTATTGCTTCTGACTGCAACTTGGGGGAGTACTGCCCACTCGGAAACTAGCTCCCCCTCCTAGCCTGGAGCTGACCTTGACCTCTTCCTCCTACAGACAGCAACTTCCTACTGGCCAATGCACAGGGCCCACGAGGTTTTCCCATCGTCTACTGCTCTGACGGCTTCTGTGAGCTCACAGGCTACGGCCGCACTGAGGTCATGCAAAAAACCTGCAGCTGCCGATTTCTCTATGGCCCAGAGACTAGCGAGCCGGCCCTGCAGCGGCTGCACAAAGCCCTGGAGGGTCATCAAGAGCACCGGGCTGAAATCTGTTTCTACCGCAAGGATGGTAAGGGATCTGACCAGCCCTGTAGCCTTGCCACAACCCTCAGGACCCAGGCCTTCCCCAGAGTCTGCTGGGCACAGTAGAAGCCTGGTTGTTCCCCTTCATACTGTCACAAGTTGCTTGTGGGACTGAGTTCATTTCTGATACTCCCTGGACCTCAGTGTCTCCATCTAGAAAACGAAGGAATCAGCTGACCAAAAAAGAAAAAGAAAAATCCCTCTGTGATTCCTTTCAGCTGGAAACCTTTGCCAAGGTCTTTGGACTATAGCCAACAACCAAAGGGGACCAGGGAGAAAGTCCCAAAAGAATCTGTTCACCTTCCTCCCATGTCCTCTCTTTCTCTCTCTTTCCATGTTCACAGGCTCAGCCTTTTGGTGCCTCTTGGACATGATGCCCATCAAGAATGAGATGGGGGAGGTGGTGCTGTTCCTCTTTTCCTTTAAGGACATCACTCAGAGTGGAGGCACAGGACTTAGCCCCTCAGGAGTCCATGGGGATAGTAATCATGGTAAATACAAGTCAGCTGTCTTTGTTCCAGCTCACATGAGAGTCTTCTCCCCTCCTAGCCTCAGAGGATGCCTCCGCACTTAACTCTGTACCCTTTCTTCCAACAGAAAACTCCCTTGGCAGGAGAGGAGCCACCTCAAGACTTCGCTCCACCAGGAGACAGAGCCGTACGGTTCTACACCGACTGTCTGGCCACTTTGGTCGCCGGGGCCAGGGAAACATGAAGACTAATAATGTGAGTCTGACATCCTCATCTAAACATCCCTACCCCAAGTTCTCCAGCCTAAATTCCCTGCTACTATCTTCCTGTTTCATCCTCTCTGCTCCATCTCCTCTGTGGGCTTGTTCCTCTGTCCACACATTCCCTATATACTAGTCTCTGCTCCATCTTGTAGCCCTCATGCCTCCTCCACCCCTGTATCCCTGATTGACATTGCCCTGGTGATATCACAGGGGTGAGGTTATAGCAGCACTTACACCACCTAGCCTTGAGAGCTGGGGTTATATGATGAGGGTGAAATCCCCATTACAGACCTACTGTCCTTCCCTGTGTGCTACTTCTGAGCACCCTGGCAAAGCCAGGGGATGGAGGAGTCTCTAGCCCTTTGTGTAGTCTGTGTGGCTTACGGCAAATAGGCTGGGTGGTTCTAGCTTCCCCTTTGCCTGGGAATACCCATCTGTTGTTAGGGCCCAGAACCTATGAGGAACTTGAGGGAGAGGCTAGTAACCCCTCAAGTCAGGGTATGCATCTGATACATCATAATTTTCTTCTCAAGTAGGATGAGGGTCAATCCTTAAAATGCCCCCCCCAAAAAAAAAACACCTACCAGTGGTTGAAAAGAGGGCCTGGGAAGAAGTTTGGCAGAGGGAAGGAAGCATCAAGTGCCAACCTCTGAACTACTCCCCCAAACTTTCTATCTCCTCTCATGGCCACCCTAACAGTGGCCACCTTTCCCTTTTCCCCGTCCCTTGCCTCTCTCCTTCCCCCCAGCCTCGACTCATCTTTCCCCCAAGTGTCCCCAACCGCCACCCCTCTCCCTTTAGAACGTGTTTGAGCCAAAGCCATCAGTGCCTGAGTACAAGGTGGCCTCCGTGGGGGGGTCCCGCTGCCTCCTCCTCCACTACAGCGTCCCTAAAGCTGTCTGGGATGGCCTCATCCTCCTCGCCACCTTCTACGTCGCGGTCACGGTCCCTTACAACGTCTGCTTCTCCGGGGATGACGACACCCCCATCACTTCTCGACACACCCTTGTCAGCGACATCGCCGTAGAGATGCTCTTCATTTTGGGTCAGATCCTCTGTCCCCCGGTCCTAGAGGGTGGGCTATGAAGGGGAGGGGGGAACCTGCTGAAGTCAAGCCTCCCTGCATTTTGGTTCTGCAGAACTTAACTCCTGTGGGCCGTGTGCTATGCCTCCTGCAGCCTGTGGCCTCTCCTTCCTCCAGACTAGCCACAGCCCACTCTTTTCCCATTCCTGCCTCCTTAGCTATTATGGCCCCAGTTCCCAGGCCAAGACTCCTTGTAACAATGTTTTGCATCCTCAGATATCATCTTGAACTTCCGCACCACCTATGTGTCTCAATCCGGACAAGTGGTTTCTGCCCCTCGTTCCATTGGCCTCCACTACCTGGCCACTTGGTTCTTCGTGGATCTCATTGCTGCTCTGCCCTTTGACCTGCTTTACGTCTTCAACATCACTGTGGTGAGTGATTTCCATCAGGCCCTGGGCCCTAGCCTTGGAACTTCCGCACGCACGGCTTCATCTCCCATTAGAGGACCAAGCCCAGTTTGCAATCCTTCCTGTCAGCCCATCTGTAGATATTTATCTGGCACAGCCCTGGGCTAGGTACTGGGAGGAATCTGTGCTCTTGGAGAGCTCAGCTCACAATCTTTGAAGGAAGCTGAGATAAATGAAAAGCTAACTATGGCTACCAAGGCGGTATTGGTCTGATGCCAGATGAGGGGTACTTTTCACATTTTTATTTAACAAACAACCGATGAGCATTTAGCTGTCTGCAAAGCAGTATGTAGGGCATGGTCCCTGTGGAAAAAAAGAGACAGAGATTTGGCCTCAAAACCTCTAAATTGGTGAAAGAGGCAGGAACTCCAACAGACACACTGAATGGGAGCAAAAGATGAGACCCAGGTATTGTTGCCCAGGGACTGGGCTGACCTTGAAGATGCAGGCTGGAACATGAGCGTGTGTGGGTGGTGGGGCCAGCACCTGGGAGCAGAAGCATCTCTGTTGGGCAGAGGCTAGAGTATTCTGGGAAGGAAGTATTCCTGGGGGAGTTGAGAATAGAGCGAGACCTTAAATAGTGAGTAGGATTTGGCTTGCCAGAGGTAAAGGTAAGCTGGATGCCCATGGCTCACATCTGTGATCCTAGCTACTGAGGAGGCTGAGATATGAAGATTATAGTTTGAAGCCAGCCTGGGAAGGAAAGTCCCTGCGACTGTCATCTTCAACTAACGATCCAAAAGCTGGAAGTTGAGCTTTACGTAGCTCAAGTGGTAGAGCTGAAGGATAGCTACCCAGGCTCTGAGTTCAAGCCCCACTACTGGCACACACATGTGCACACACATGTATACACACACACACACACACGCAGGGTAGAGAAGAGTTGGAGGGAGTGCAGTAAGTCAAGTTTGGAACATAGAAGCAGCTGTGGGTAGATTAGAGGCAGAGAATTCTTGGAGCGACGCCCTCTCCTTGGAACTACCTGGAGATGCTCTGAATGGGGCACCAGCAGGCAGACGGAAGGTCTTCTCCAGTCTAGGGGGAGGCAGGACCACCCTTGTCCTGAGGCCTCCTTGGCTGCTGGGAGGGGCGGTGGGGAGCCGTTTCCCTGTGTGCTCTCTGCACTGCTTTCAGCTATAGCAGGAAACCACCTACACGCAGCCGGATTTAACTAGCCGCCAACGGGCTGTGGGCCTCTTCTCCTGGCTGTGCACACGTGTGTGCATGCTCCTACACACGTGCATGTGTGTAAGCCCATCCTGAAGCTCTGGCCACTCCAAGTGGGCCTCCCTACTCGTCCCGAGGTGTGCAGCCATGCCTGTGTGCCGCCGGCACAGCCAGCCTGGCAGCTGGTGTTAAAGAGAGGAGCTGCTGAGGGCTCCCTGCTCTCCTCTCGGGGAGCCCCCTCAGCTGGCACCTTTGGGAGCACCCGACAGTTCACTACTATACTTTCAGCCTTCTCATCATTTGGGTGCCTCCCAGTAGCTCTTCAAGGAAGTTCATCTTACCCTTCTTTTTCAGAAGTTGATGCAGAGGCTCAGAGAGGTTAAGAGAGTTTCTGGAGGCACACAGTAGGCAGTGGCAGGCAGGAGATTAGGACCAGGTCTTTAATTTTGCTGCTGCTCTTCTTCTTCTTCTTCCTCCTCCTCCTCCTCCTCCTCCTCCTCCTCCTTCGGGCTAGCACTAGGGCTTGAATTTAGAGCCTGAGTGCTGTCCTTTAGCTTTTTTTTTTTTTTTTTTTTAGTGGGGGTGTCAGTTCTGAGGCTTGAACTCAGGGTCCTGGGCACTGTCCCTGAGCTTCTTTCACTAAAGCCTAGCACTCTACCACTTGAGCCACAATGCTATTTCTGGCCTTTTCTGTTTATGTGGTACTGAGGAATCGAACCCAGGGCTTCATGAATGCTAGGCAAGCACTCTACCACTAAGCCACAGTCCCAGCCTCTCCTTTAGCTTTTTCACTCAAGGCTAGTGCTCTACCACTTGAGCCACACCACTATTTCTGGATTTTTGTTGGTTAATTGAAAATAAGAGTCTCACAGACTTTCCTGCTCAAGCTGGCTTCAAGTCATGATGCTCAGATCTCAGCTTCCTGAGTAAGTTACGATTACAGGAGTGAGCCACTGGCATTGGACACTCATCTAGTATTCTTGCAAAGGTACCACCTGCCTCCCTGGTAACTAGGACTCCCACATGGATGGCTTAGAGGAGATGAGGAGCAATGCTGGAGGCCAAGCAGGGGGTGGGTGGGTGGGCAGAAAGCATAGAGAGGAGGAATGGATACAGAGCTATAAGCCAGGCCAGGAACATTCTGGCCCAAGAATGAGAAGAAGGTTCCCAAAGATATGTGATATGTGATCTAGGGACAGATGACGGGGGAGGGCGGGGTAGGTCCAAGGACTCAAGTTTGAAGTCAGGATCCTTGGGGGCAGGGGTAGGTGTAAGCCTTTGAGAGGGTCTGGGTGGGAGAACAAGGTCCTCCTTTATCTAAACTTGGAAAATAATTGTGTGAGGTGATTTGGCAGCGTGGGCCAGGACTCTGGGGAGCGTCCTGGAGGCTCCGGCAGGGGGGTTGGGGGCATCGGACCCTCAAGTCCTCGTTTCCACTCAGAAAACCTGCGCCTTGTCTCTAGGATTGGGAGTGCTAATCGCAATGAATTCAATCGCAGTGGATTGAAATGTTAATCACAATGAAAATAGCAGTATTGGGAAGGAGCTGAGTGGTAGAGTGCTTGCATAGCACCAGTGTGGTCCTGGTTCCGCATGGCCAAAAAACAACAACCAACAATTGTGGATGTTTATAGGTTTTTCATCAGGCATCATTGCCCTCTTTCCCTTGAACACTCGGGGCCTCCTGCTCTAGTTTGGCTTTTTTTTTTTTTTTCCTGCCACTCTACCACTTGCACCATAGCTCTACTTCTGGATTTTTGGTAAATTTTTGCTCTTTGTTCATTGGAGATAAGAGTCTCGGACTTCTCTGCCCCAGCTAGCTTGAAACTGGGATCCTCAGATCTGAGCCTCCTGAGTAGCTAGGATTGTAGGTGTGAGCCACCAGCACCCAGCTCTAACCTCCTTCATCAACCCCTTACCCGTTCCCATTTACCATGCTTTTCCATGTCGGATATCACTGCTTGATAGTGCCTAGGACATGGAGCTCTGGAGACTTCAACCAATCATTCTGTCTTTCTCTGACTCTGGCCAGCACTTTCCCCAGCACGGTCCTATAGTGCAATATAGAGGCAATGCAGCCCTCAATAGACTTGGGTGTCACTCAGCCCAGACTTGGGTCACAGCCCCATTATTTCCTTGGTCTGTGATCTTGAGCAAGTCATTGGACTTGCTATGCCTAATTCCTCAGCAAATTGAGGATGATAATAAGTGGACCAAAGGCATAAAGTTGTTGTTTTTTTTTTCCTTTGAATATAAGCATTCATTTTAGACAGTGTTGGAGTTTCAACTCAAGGCCTCACTATTGCTAGGCAGGAACTCTATGACTTGAGCCACACCTAGGAAAATTGAGATGATCAAGCTCTGAGACCAGCCCAGGCAAACAGTTAGCCAGCCCCATCCCCAACAATAAATCTGCATATGGTGGCACAGTTCTAGTATCCTGCTACAAGGGAGGCCTAAATAGAAGGATGTGGTCTGGGTGTCTGGTGGGAAGGGCTTGGGAAGGGACCAGTGATAGGTGAGGGCTCTGAGGAGATGCACCTGCTGACATCCACTCCCTCTCCCTTCCCCCCCCCCCCCGCCCTCCCGCAGACTTCGCTGGTGCACCTGCTGAAGACCGTGCGGCTGCTGCGGCTGCTGCGGCTGCTGCAGAAGCTGGAGCGGTACTCGCAGTGCAGCGCTGTGGTGCTCACGCTGCTCATGTCCGTCTTTGCCCTCCTTGCCCACTGGATGGCCTGCATCTGGTATGTCATCGGGCGCCGGGAGATGGAGGCCAATGACCCGCTGCTCTGGGACATTGGTGAGCCACCAGCCCCAGCCTTTCACGTCTATCTCTTCACCTACCCAGGACTCACTCCTCCTCCATCCCACATTCCTCCAGGCATCTCACAAGCATGACCCGTGTGCCTGTGCATCGGGCTTTGCCGTGGGAGGAAGGGAACCTCATAGCCTAGCGGAGGCTCAAAACACAGTGTGAGAAACTCACCAGTGACGAGGAAGGGACACTTTGGGCAGAGGAAGGAGCCTGTTAGGAAGCCTGTTTAGTCTGCCTCTATTGGTCCCTCATTATCCATAGTTGGTGGAACTGCTCATCAGAACAGCTCCAGGCCCTCAATGTCTCCTTGGAAGGCTGGTCAGATCCTGGGCATTGTTCTTGACCCCCAGAACCTGGCCCATCACCTCTCAGATTGGGTGTCTGCTCGGTATGTTCTCTGGCCCCTTCCCAGTCCACCCTACCTCCCTCTCATCCCAGTTCCTGCTATGGCCTCCACTGAGCTCCATGTCACCTTCTCAATCCACCTACCTTACTCCTCATCCTAGCCTTCATTCTTGGTTCCTCCCACCCCCGCCCCAAGAATTAACACTGACCTGCTTGTTTTTTGTCAGTCATGGGGCTTGAACCCTGGGCCTGGACTCTGTCCCTGAGCTCTTCAGCTCAAGGCTAGCAGTCTATCACTTGAGCCATGGTGCCACTTCCAGTTTTCTGGTGGTTAATTGGAGATAAGAGGCTCATGGGCTTTTCCTTCCTAGGTTGGCTTTGAACTGTGATCCTTAGATCTCAGTCTCCTTAGTAGCTAGGATTGCATGCATGAACCACCAGCACCCAGCCTGCCATGCTCTTGAGTGGACTCTTTTCGGTGGCTCTTTGTACCTTCTCTATGCCAAATCCCAACACCCCCCTCCCCTTTCTCCAAGTTCACTTGGCTGAGTTACATCCAGAACCCCAGATGTCCCTCTTTCTTACTGTGGGATCCCTCCTGGGATTCTCCCTCCTGCCTTTCCTTTATTCTTTTTTTTCTTTTTTTTGGTGCTGGCACTGGGGCTTGAATCCAGGGTCTGACCTCTGTCTCTTAGCCTTTTCATTCAAAGCTGGTGCTCTACCCCCTGAGCCACAGCCCCACTTCTGGCTTCTTGCTAACCGATTGGAGATAAGAATCTCATGGACTTCCCTGCCAGGGCTGGCTTGGAACCATGATCCTCAGATCTCAGCCTCCTGAGTCGCTAAGGTTTCAGGCATGAGCCACCTGTGCCAAGCTACTCTCCCTTGTCTTCTTCACCTAGGTAAAAAAATTCCTTGCAGATTCAACCAAAATGCTCTGTCCTAAAGGAATTCTCCAGAGCCTCCCCCCCCCCAACGCCAATATCAACTGGGTGCCTTTCCCTAACCTACTATCCTGCTATGATCCTCATACTTGAATAACCCCCCCCTCACCTGTAATCATTTATTTCATTTCTCTTTCCTTTGGGGCATTGGGAATTCTACCCAGGCAGGGAGAGCATGTGGCTGGGTCAGATGCCAGCCCCCTGCCTGCGCAGGAGTTGCAGGGGATGGCTGCAGACTCAGCAGTGTAGGGGGTAGCCTTGAACAGCTAGTGTTGCCAGTTCATGGAGGCCAGGCCCAGGTGGGGGCTGTTCTGTCCATTTCCTGGGCCAACCCTGGCAAGCTGTTCCCTCCCTTTTGTAAACACTTGCCCAAGGTCAGAGCACTAGCAGCTCGGGGAAACCGTTCTCCATGGCTGGCACAGCCCGGGTTCCCTCCATCCCTCACCCCCTCAGGCTGGCTGCACGAGCTGGGCAAGCGGCTGGAGGTGCCCTACGTCAATGGTTCCGCGGGTGGCCCGTCGAGGCGCAGTGCCTACATCGCTGCGCTCTACTTCACGCTCAGCAGCCTCACCAGCGTGGGCTTCGGCAACGTGTGCGCCAACACCGATGCGGAAAAGATCTTTTCCATCTGCACCATGCTCATAGGCGGTGAGGCCGGGCTTGCCACCCCTGAGGGGAAAAAGGGAAACCCAAGTGGATGCCCGTGTGTGTGTGTGTGTGTGTGTGTGTGTGTGTGTGTGTGTGTGTGTGTGTGTGATGAGGAGGAGACCTACTGTGTGTATTCATGGAGCAGCATGGGTCTGCCCCTCTGGGAATCACCCCTATTTCCTGCCTCCAGTGCCCACCTGGTATGCAGGGGTCTGCTGGCTCTCTCTTCCTCTCTCTCTTCCCCATCCATCCAGGGCTGACGGGTGTAGGACGGGGGGGCGGGGGGGGGAGGAGGTGTTGAGGGGATGGCCATCACTGACAGGCTGCCCACTGCCCCTGCTGCAGCACTGATGCACGCCGTGGTGTTTGGGAACGTGACAGCCATCATCCAGCGCATGTACTCCCGCCGCTCACTCTACCACAGCCGCATGAAGGACCTCAAGGACTTTATCCGTGTGCACCGCCTGCCCCGGCCGCTCAAACAGCGCATGCTCGAGTACTTCCAGACCACATGGGCTGTCAACAGCGGCATCGATGCCAACGAGGTAGTACTGAGCAAGGGCTTTCTGGCTCACCCCAGGCTAGACGTGTGGCTAGCACCGTAGGGAAGGGTTGAACAGTGCCTCTCTGGGTTTGGAATGTAGGCTCACAGGGCCCTGGGAGGAGAGGGACTCACTGTTCACAAAGGCACAAACCCAACCAAATCCAAATCCTGTTTTCTTTGTACTTGAACATGCAAGCTGCTGGTGGCTTACGCCTGTAATCCTAACTACTTAGAAGGTTGAGATTTAAGGATCATGGTTCAAAGGCGGCCAAGTCTGTGAGACTTATCTCCAAGTAACCACCAGAAAGCCAGAAGTAGAATTGTGGCTCAAGTGGCAGAACACCAACCTTGAGCAAAAAAAACTATGGGACAGCACCCAGGTTCTGAGTTCAAGCTCTAGTAGTGGAGTGTGTGTGTGTGTGTGTGCGCCCGCGCTGAAAGTGTGAATGTAGCAGGGGTCTGGACTTGCCCTCCCTGGGGCTCTGCTTCCCTGTGAAATTGATCTTCACAGTGCCTTTCCTCCCAACTCCTCCCAACATAATGCCGTTCTCCATTCCATCACCCTGTCCAGAGCACCTACCCCAGGCCAGCTTCTGTGGGAGACATAGAGAGCTTGGAGATAGTTACAATCAGCCCCTGCCCGCAGATAGGCTCCAGAATGGTGAGAAGGAGACAGAATGGCACAGTAAACAGGACTGTGCAGGAGGGATGTTGGTGCAGCAGGGCCCATCTGGGCCCAGGGGAGTGAAGGAAAGGATTGGAGAAGACACCATGAAGGACAAGATGGAAAGCACCCTGATACAGGACGGCCATTCCTGGCAAAAAAAAAAAAAAAAAGAGCAATAGGACCCAGGTCCAGAAGTGCTGCTAACAGAGCAGAGTGAGTGAATTCAGGGAACTGGAAGTAGTTGATGGAGCCTTGTGGAAGGGATGAGTGAAGACCATGGAGGTGAGAGAGAACGTCAGAGTTGGGGGTAGAGCATGGAAAATCTTGAATTTAGGTCTTATCTTGCTAGATCTTTAGTCTGGGGATGAATGAAGGATTGGGCTAGGGAAGAATTTCTGAGGGAGGAACCCATAGGGCTTGGTGGTTTCCAGTTGGCTACAGGACAGCCACTCACAGTGACTCCCAGGTGTCTGGCTTGAGCCAAGGGGCAGAGTAGCGTCATGTGGGGACTCTGGGCTTAGGGCCAAAGGTGAGTGTCAAGGGTTGGGCCACGAGGAGTGTGGGGTACATGTGGGAGACCCCAGTGGAGGCTGCACAGCAAAGTCATTGGAAATACAAATCTAGTCCCAGCCTTAGGGCTTGGGACTCACTCATGGGTGGGGGTGGGGGGAGGGAGGGGGGGGAGGAGTCAGGGACTGGCTGCCATGATGGAGGAAAGAATGGAAAATGAGAAGTAAGCCAGGGGAGTGAGCTGAGTAAGGAGCCTGGAGAGGAAATGAGGAAGCAGCAGTCAAAGGGGCAGCAGGAGACCATCACAGGGGCCAGAGGAACAAGGGGAAAGGTCAACAAACCTGAGTGGCCACAGGCTTCCTAATACATGAAAACAGTCACACTTTGACCCTAGGGGATCATGGGTTATAATCAAGAACTACCACAACCCTACATTTTACAATGGGGATCTGGAAGCCCAGAGAAAGGAATTGGATTTTTCAATGCCCACAGGTATTTAGGAGCAAAGCTGACAGTACCTGGAATAGCTTTTTTTTTTCTTTCTTTCTTTGAGGATCTTAGGGCTTGAACTCATGGCCTGGGCTCTGTCCCCGAGCTTCTTTTTGCTCAAGGCTAGCACTCTGCCACTTAAGCCACAGTGCCACTTCTAGCTTTTTGGGGAGTTTGTTGGAGATAAGAATTCTTACGGATTTTCCTGCTTGGGTTGGGTTTGAACCATGATCCTCAGGTCTCAGCTTCCCGAGTAGCTAGGGTTGCAGATGTGATGAGGGTGAGTGGTCAGAACATGTATGAGTGACTAGTATTTGTGTCCAGGTATGTCCAGTGGACAAATGGGAGACCTAGTCTTTGTCCAGAATTTAGTGTGGGAGGTCGACTCAGAAAGTAAAATTGAGGTTTAGACCTACAAAAGTCTTGAGGAAGATCTGGAATAGATGACTTCCAGGCAAAGGTCAGGTGGGCCCTGGCCTTGCCTTGTAGATGGTTTAAGTAGTAGTTGCAGGGGGATGGCCAGAATGACCTATGCCCCTTATGCAGTTACTGCGTGACTTCCCAGACGAGCTGAGAGCTGACATTGCTATGCACCTGAATCGGGAGATCCTGCAGCTGCCACTGTTTGGAGCAGCGAGCAGGGGCTGCCTGCGGGCCCTTTCCCTGCACATCAAGACCTCCTTTTGTGCTCCTGGCGAGTATCTGTTGCGACGTGGGGATGCACTGCAGGCGCACTACTACGTCTGCTCCGGCTCACTTGAGGTGCTCCGAGACAACATGGTGTTGGCCATCCTGGGTGAGAACCACCACAACAATGCCACTACTCAGGGCCTTGGGACTAGCCAGAGGTCTGGGGAATGGGACATCCTTTGTGGATCCCAAGGGATAGTCCCTGTACCCTTCACCCTTTTGGTCATTCTCCGTGACTCATTCATCCTTAACTCCTTTGGCCATCCCTCAACCCAACAGTCCTTTACTAGTGACTGTCCCACAAGTCAGTTGATCCTTTCCATTTCATCCACTTCCAACTTAATTGACACTTTCTCAAAGGCCCAAACCCCTCTGACCTTTACCCTTTAACTTGCCCCTGTGGTGAGCCTGCCTACCAGCCTTCTTTCTTTCTTTAGTTTTTTTTTTTTTTTTGCAAGTCCTGGGGCTTGAACTCAGGGCCTGAGCACTGTCCCTGGCTTCTTTTTGCTCAAGGCTAGCACTCTGCCACTTGAGCCACAGCGCCATTTCTGGCCATTTTCTGTATATGTGGTGCTGGGGAATTGGAACCCAGGGCCTCATGTATACGAGGCAAGCACTCTTGCCACTAGGCCATATCCCCAGCCCTTTCCTTAGTTTATTTTTATAGCTCTAGGGATTGAGCCTAGGGCTTCACATGTGCTAGACAAGCACTCTAGCACTTGACACACACACACACACACACACACACACACACGTATTTTGTACCAATATTCAGGCTTGAATTCAGAGCCTGGGCACTATCAATTGGCTTTTTCACTAGAGGCTAGTGGTCTACCACTTGAGCCATATCTCCACTTCTGGCTTTTTAGTGGTCAATTGGAGATAAAAAGTCTCCTAGGCTTTCCTGCCCAGGCTGGCTTCAAACCACAATCCTCAGATCTCAACTCTTCTGAATAGCTAGGATTACAGGCCAGAGTCACCAGTGCTCAGTTTATATTTTGTTTTTGAGATAGAGTTTCACTCTGGACTCTCTTATCTCTGCTTCCCATAGTAGCTGGGATTACAAGCATGTGGTTCCAAGCCTAGCTTCCTCTGGCCATTCTTTACTGATTATCCAATTGATTGATCATTCATCCAGCTCACTGACAGCTCTTCTCCATCGATTGTCTCCCAGCTACACCATCCATTCATTCTCCACAGCCCTGTTCAGATTCCACAATTTTCTTATCAAATCCTTGATCCAAGTCAGCCATCCTTCAAACCCAATGACTATTCACGGAATCCATTAACTGATATTCTATTGGTCCTGGTATCTCAGCTCACTCTCCCTATCCTTCACTCACAGGGAAGGGAGACCTGATTGGGGCAGACATCCCAGAGCCAGGCCAGGAGCCTGGGTCAGGCTCTGCTCCCAGCTGTGTGCTAAAGACCAGTGCAGACGTGAAAGCACTGACCTACTGCGGCCTTCAACAACTGAGCAGCCTCGGGCTGGCTGAGGTCCTTCGGTTGTATCCCGAGTATGGGGCTGCTTTTCGGGCTGGCCTGCCCCGGGACCTCACCTTCAACCTGCGCCAGGGCTCTGATGCCAATGTAGGTAGATTTCCTATAGTCCTCACTGCCTCCCAGGGCCTTCTTTCAAAGCTCATCTTCCCTAGCCCTAGAGAGCTTTCTTTGTCTCCATCCACTTGAAAACATTAGCTGTAACCCTAGGTACCCTCTTCCATTACTCTTATGCACTCTACATTTTCCACTGCCATTGCCCAGTAGCCTTGCCTAGCCCCTTAGACCAACTACTTCTCACCACCTTCTACTGCGCTGCCCAAGTGTTGTTTCTTTCTTCTTCTTCTTCTTCTTTTTTTTTTTTTTTTTTTTTTTTTTTTTTGGTGCTGGTCCTGGGATTTGAATTCAGGCCTGGATGCTATCCCTTAGCTTTTAATTTTTTTTGGTGGTGGGGGTTGAACTCAGGGCCGGGGCACTGTCCCTAAATTCTTTTGCTCAAGGCTAGCGCTCTACCACTTTGAGCCACAGCGCCACTTCTGGTTTTTGAGTGGTGAATTGGAGATAAGAGTCTTCTGGTGACCTTTCTGCTTGGACTGGCTTTGAACTGCAATCCTCAGATCTGAGCCTCCTAATTAAGTAGGATTACAGGCGTGAGCCACCTGTGCCTGGTTCCCTTAGCTTTTTTTTTTTTTTTTTTTTTTTTTTTTGCTTGAGGCTTGCACTCAACCACTTGAGAAGAAGAAGTCTCACTTGAGAGAAGAGTCTCACAAACTTTTCTGCCAGGGCTAGTTTTGAACAGCGATCCTCAGATCTCAGCTTCCTGAGTAGCTAGGATTACAAGTGTGAGCCAACAGCACCTGGCATTGTCCATGGGTTTTGCTTGTTTGTTCGTTCATTTTTTAGTATCCTTAGCCCCACCCTAGAGGACCCTCACTTGGGGAGCAGCACCCCTCTTATGCTACTCCATGAGGTGTCTCTGAGGCAGCGTCACCTCCAGAGCTGCTTGTTCCCATGTTTCCTGGCTCATTTTGTTTTTAAGCTGGGCCAGGTCTGTACTTTACACCCTAGGCCTTCTTTCTTTTGGTACTTTTGAGTCTTGTTTTGTCACTGAGAATGGCAAGATGGCTCTATTCCGTGAAAAGGTCGTCCCATGTTCTCAGTCCCTTGTCACTGCTGGCTTGGACTAGGAGGGGCCGTGCCAGGGGAGCTGGCCAGGGTAAATCAGCTTGAGCCTCCCTTTGTCCCCTCAGGGTCTCAGCCGCTTCTCCCGATCCCCTCGGCTCTCCCAGGTAATGTCTCCTTCCTGGGTGGAGGTGAGGCCATTCTGGAAGAGTTTGGGAGTGGGGCTCTTTCCTTGGCTTCTCTGCTCCAGGAAGAAGGGAGAGGGGATGGGGATGAGTGTGTGGTGGTGAAGGCGTCTGTTGTTCAGTACCCTGTAACATCAGCTGCCCCCTCTGTCCACAGCCACGCTCAGACAGTCTTGGCTCTTCCTCGGACAAGACCCTGCCATCCATCACGGAAGCCGAGGGTGGCACAGAGCCTGGGGGTAGTTCTAGGCCCCGCAGGCCCCTCCTGCTACCCAATCTTAGCCCAGCACGGCCTCGAGGCTCCCTGGTCAGCCTTTTAGGCGAGGAGCTTCCCCCATTCTCAGCCCTTGTCTCTTCGCCTTCTCTGTCCCCATCCCCTTCCCCTACCCCTGCTGTTGGCCGGGGCCAGAGCTCCTCCACTCACCGGCCTCCCAGGAGCTCTGCTGCCTGGAAGCCTCCCCAGCTTCTCATCCCCCCACTGGGAACCTTTGGACCTCCGGATCTCAGTCCCCGGTGAGATGCCAGCCTCCCCTGGCTTCCAGAACCTTCTTTGGGCTCCATCCCCAGCTCTTCCCATCTCTGTCCCATTTGCCTACCTTCCCTTTCTACCAACAGCTTGCAATCCCATCCTGCTTTTGACCTCTGCTGTTCCTCAGTCCCCTGGCTTGGCTGCCCCCATTTACCTCTGTCTGCTGTGTCCCGGCATTTCCCATGTGCTCTTCCCATGGTGCTGACGAGTGCTGCCCCATCCCCAGGATAGTGGATGGCATCGAGGACTCCAGCAGCACAGCTGAGGCTCCTACATTCCGGTTCGGCAGGAGACCTGAACCTCCACGGCCTCGATCACAGGCCCCCTCAACAGGTAAAGGTCAGCAGTGGACTTTAACCCATTGTCACTCACCCATCCAACCAATCCAACCATTATCCATCATCCATCTATCCATCTATCCATCCATCCATCCCACATGCAGTAGAGGCCTCCCCTGTGCTAGGTAGGTACAGTGCTGGGAAACACATCACACAGATAAACTAAGCCTGGGCCATGTTCTTAAACCTTTCCCCTCATTCTGCTTCCAAAGCCCAGCGTCAGTGGCTCATGCTTGTAATCCTAGCTACTCAGGAGGCTGAGGTCTGAGGATCGCAGTTTGAGGCCAGCCCAGGCATGAGACTCTTATTTCCAATTAACCAGCCGAATCCACAAATGGAGGTGTGGCTCAAGAAGTGGAGCACCAGCCTTGAGTGGAAAAAGCCAAGTGAGAACATGAGGTCCTAAGTTCAAGTCTCAGTACCCACAAAAACAAAATAAAACACTGAAAAAAATGGCAATCCTTTTCCAGTGGGGAAAACACCTGTGTATACAGATAAACAATTCTAGAGCCATGTGCTAAGTATCACCACTGAGCCAAGAACAGAACTCGGTGGTAGGAGCGGAGACAAGTTGCTTCTCGAAGGGTGAGTGGCCTTTGGTCAGTGGATCAGGACAACTATTGAAAAGCATAAAGATATGCAGAGCTGAGAGCTATTGTGTTCACAGGCCAAAGAGAAGCCCCATAACTAGAGCTAGGGGTGGATGGGTGGGTATGGAGGAAGAGATGAGACTAGAGGTATTATAAGGTCTCAACAACCAGCCTAAAGAGTTTGTGCTTTCCATCTCCTTGATCCCACAGCTTTCTCTCCCTTGCTAGACAGGAAGTCTATCCTGAGCCTGAATGAGCATGGATACCTGAAATCCAGGTATTCGTGCTCCATGAACTCACCTTCATCCCCTCACTCCCTTGTGCAGACGCCAGACCCAGTCAGGAACTGGCCACAGAAGCCGCTGAGGAAGTGAAGGAAAAGGTCTGCAGGTTGAACCAGGAGGTGAGTTGGGAATGACTTCTACCCTCCAACCCTGGAGAATATTGTCTTGGTGTCACACAAGTGCATGTTAGGTTCTGAAGCCAGAATTCTGAACTCAAATAGCCACACTAGCTGATAACCTTGAGCAAATCCTACAACCATCCTGAACTTGTTTTTTTTTTTTCCTTTTTTGTCAGTCATGGGGCTTGAACTCTGGGCCTGGGCACTGTCCCTGAGCTCTTCAGCTCTACCACGTGAGCCACAGTGCCACTTCCGGGTTTCTGGTGGTTCATTGAAGATAAGAGTCTCATGGACTTTGCTACTTGGGTTGGCTTTGAACCTTGATCCTCAGATCTCAGTTTCCTGAGTAGGTAGGATTACAGGTGTGAGCCACCATGCCTGGCCTGAACTTTAACTTTTTTTCCTCATCTAAAATGATAGGCCATTCTCAGAGGCCTTTCCTAGAAGGTGCCTGACCTAGCCCCTGGCAATTCCTAGTACTTAGTTTGAGTCAGTTTGCCCTTCCCTTTTCCGTCCTTCCAAACAAGTTCAGGGTTTACAGCCTGGAAAGAGGACCCTTTCTCAGCAATTCCATCCTCCTGTACACACAATCGGAGATAGGATTCTTTCAGTCTAGGATGTCCCACCGAGTCTGCTGCTCACTTCCTTCCCCTTACCCAGCCCTGGGAAATGCATGTGCATGCATGTGTATGGGTGTGCGGTGTTTGTGTGTATGTTTGTGTGTGTGTGTGTGTGTGTTGAGGCCATAGGACCAGGAGGCTGAGACAGAGTCACACCTGGGGAACCTGAGACCAGATGGCTGAATGTTGTCTAGGAAGGGCCCAGATCCTATATGCTAAGGCATTGTCTCTATCTCTGCCCCCAAGAGAACTCCAACACTGTGGACACTCAGGGACCTGCCCAGCCCCTGGGAGTCTCCTTCCCTTAGCTCTGATAAACAGCTCACACCCCAGAGGGGTAGGTAGTACCTGGCCAGGGCGGGGCCTGGGATGAGGGCGGGGCCAGCAGCCCCCATTCTACCAGGTTAAAGGCAAAACTTATCTTAGATATGCCTTCAGTTCTAGTCCAGTGGTTCTCTCAACCTCCAGTCTTTTCAAAACCACCTGTTAATGTGCACATTCCAAGGCCTTGCTCAACTAGGAGTGTCTGTGGTGGCGACCTAGACACTTGCATTTTGACAAGTTTCTCAAGCAATTCGGCACTCAGTGAAGTCTGCAAACTACTGAGGTACACATTTGAGCTAATGTGAGACTATGTCTCACTGGGTAGCCTCTTTCTGGCCATACAGATTACAAGTAGGTTTTTCTTGTAAAAGTGAGGCGAGAGGAGCCTGGCACCGGTGGCCCATGCCTGTAATCCTAGATATTCCTAGCCTCTCAGGAGACTGAGATCTGAGGATCATGGTTTGAAGCCTGGGCGGGAAAAGCCTTGAGACTCTTATCTCTAATTAGCCACCTGAAAACCAGGAAAAAAGTGGTGTGGCTCAAAGTGGTAGAGTGCTAGCCTTGAGCAAAAAAACTCAAGGACAGTGCCCAGGCACTGTCAAGAAAAAAAAAAAAAGGTGTGTGGGCAGAATAGCAATATTGCTGCCTCAAATTCTTTTTTGAAAGGAACTAGGGCATTTATCTCTAGACAGTGCCTTCTTCCCAGGTAGTGGTAGAGGGGTAGTACACCAGGCAGAGTGGGGTATACCAGGTTATGGGGTATACTCATGAGGTAATTTAATATATTTCCAACAGATCTCCCGTCTCAACCAGGAAGTGTCTCAGCTGAGCCAAGAGTTACGGCATGTGATGGGTCTTCTGCAGTCCAGGCTGTGTTCCTCAGGCCCAGGCCAGCCAACAGTCTTAGCTTGGCCCTCTGGCTCTCCTTGCCCCCAGCAAGGACCACCATTCATCTCTGCTTGTGTGTCCAGACCTCCACCTGGCCACCAGGATACTACACTTGCTGAAGTCCACTGCTCAGCCAGTGTGGGGACAGTGGAGATAGGGGCCAGCCCTCTGGACCTGAGACCTTCCATGCTATCCCCCTATCCCTCAGAGCCCGACCCTCTTGGACCTTCCCCAGTGCCAGAGGTTTCACCCCCAACCTCAAGTCTCATAAGACACAGCTTCCAATCCAAGTCAGACACGTTTCACTGACCCTGGCTCTGGGTCCAGGCCTGCCTGGGGTGGGCATTGCTGCCTACCATTCAGGGAGGAGCTGGGCCCCTTGGCCTCCTGCCTTGAGGTCAGCAGCCACCAGCTGGTCTGGTTGGTTCTGCATTCTCTGGACATTTTAACGAAGAGTGGCCACCTCTGACCCCATTCCATTTGTCCAAACCTCCCATCATCCTCCTCTGAAGGGAGCCACCTGAAGCCGTGGAATCCAGCAGGCATGAGATGGATCGCAGTGCCCATTGGGCTGGGCAGATGAGATGTCCCACTTTCTTCTCAGGACCTGGAGACAGGTAGAGATTGGGAAGCAGAGAAGATGGAAATGGCCCTAGATCCAGCCTGAGAAATGAAGGCTGAGGCAAGATCAGGGTCTTAGTGTCTATAGTAAGAGGGGTAGACTGCAAGATTTCCTTCTGGCTATAGCTTATCAACATTGTGAGATCTGTTTTCTCAACTCCAGGGTCCTCTTCTGGGGACACTGAGAGCAATGGCACACTCAAGGGGGAGATCTGAGATTCTTGTTGGCATTTTAGCCTTCAAAGATATCTGAGGCCTCCAATTATCAGCCTAAGCTGGAAGAGCTCACTTCAACCTGCAACACATACAGTACATAAACTAAGAGCCCCAACCATGTATTCTTTGGCTCTCAGAGCATTATTTTCAAAATAT
Source organism: Perognathus longimembris pacificus (assembly GCF_023159225.1). Taxonomy (NCBI): domain Eukaryota; kingdom Metazoa; phylum Chordata; class Mammalia; order Rodentia; family Heteromyidae; genus Perognathus; species Perognathus longimembris. Next base: position 39,210,902 of record NC_063177.1, on the reverse strand, counting down.
GAATTAGATGCCAACATCAAGACAGTTCACGTAAAAATCTAGTATCCTGGCCGGGCATCATTGGTTCACACTTGTAATCCTAGCTACTCAGGAGGCTGAGATCTGGTCATTGTAGTTGGAAGCCAGTCCAGGCAGGAAAGTCTATGAGACTCTTACTCAGTTATCCAACAGAAAGTTGGAAGTTGACCATGGCTCAAGTGGTAGAATACCAGCTTTGAGCAAAAAAGCTCAGGGACAGTGCTAGACCCTGAATTCTAGTCTCGGGACTGGCTCTCTCTCTCTCTCTCTCTCTCTCTCTCTCTCTCTCTTTCTCTCTCATATTCCAACATCTCCTTAAAAAATGGCCAGGCTCATACCTGTAATCCTAGCTACTCAGGAAGCTGAGAGCGGAGGATAATGGTTCAAAACCAGCTTGGGCAGAAAAACCCATGAGACTCCTTTCTCCAACTAACCACCAGAAACCCAGAAGTGGTGCTATGGTTCAAAGTGGTAGAAGGCTACCTTGAGCAAAAGGAGCTCAGGGGTAGCACCCAGGTCATGAGTTCAAACACTATGACCCACCAAAAAAAAAGTCTAGCCACCCACCCTGAGCCAAAAACTACTGTTGGATGCTCATTTTCCTCTTGATGTGATCTACAGCCCTGGGACTTGAACTCAAGGCTTCATGCTCTCACTTGGCTCTCTTGCTCAAGGATGGTGCTCTACTACTTGAGCAACATCTCTAGTCCGGCATTTTGTTGGTTAATTGAAGATGGAGGAGTCTCTCAGACTTCTGCTGAGGGTGGTTTCAAACCGTAGTCCTCTAGATCTCAGCCTCCTAAGTAGCTAGGATTACAGGTGTGAGCGATGTGACCTTAGCTACAGTCCATTTTTAGATCATCTCTTGATCCTCGGTCAGCTTCTCTCATCTGGGTCATTTGTCTAGTCCCTGTATCTGAGTTTGCAATCCCTGTTGTAGAAAAGGCACTCCAGCCCCTGGGTCTAGTGGGTGCTGTGGGGGCCAAATATCTCCTTTTCCCCTTGGGCTTGGGTCTATCAATGTTTCTGTTTATGTCTCTCCACAGAATGTTACTCAAGGTGGTCTCTTCTGCTGCCAGCAACTCAAAACACTCCCAGCATCACTCCTGGTCCTTCTACCCCCAGACCTCAGCCAAGTCTGTCCTCCTTTGGTCTGACATCTCACTCAGGGCCTGGACTTCGTGAAAACCCACCCTGGACTCCATCTTTCCTTTTCTACCTAACACCCTGAGCTCATGTTTGGATAGAAAATAAACTCATATTTTTGTAGTTGTTGGCTCTAGCTTTTTCTGGAGGTTGGACTGAGAGTCCCAGGGCTTTGCAGGAGCCATTCTAGCAGTCACTCTTCACCATACCCCAGGGCCCTGCTGCTGTCTCTAGGAAGAGCAAAGGCGCCAGCCAATTCACTTGGCACTGTATTCACGCCACCAGGGGCCCCTGGGATTGGAGGAGAACTGTTAATAAGTCCCTAAGGTCCTGTTAAACTTTCTCTCCTCCCCACCACCCAGTTGTAGCCACATATACACATACACTATGTGGGAGGGGCAGTCCTGGGTCAGGCCCATCTCCAACCTTGTAAAGGTGGGCCCAGGGGACTTCCCACCCCTCCTGAATAATGAGCTATTGTTGCAGGGGCTAGGTATGACATTGGTAGGGGAAGAGCATCTCAAAAGTCAAGAATCTATTAGTAGTTGGGCACTGGTGCCTCACGCCTATAATCCCAGCTACTCAGGAGGTAAGATCTGAGGATCATAATTTGAAGCTGGTAGGGTCCAAGAGAGTCTTAGCTCCAATTAACCACCAAAAAGCTGAACACGGAGCTGTGGCTCAATTGGTAGAGTGCCAGCCTTGAATGAAAAAGCTAAAGGACAGTGCCCAGGCCCTGAGTTCAAACCCCGGGACTGACATAAGTAAATAAAAGGACTAACCAAGGCATGGTTCAAATGGTAGATATTTGCTTAGCAGTGGCTTGAGTTCAATCCCCAGTGCTATAACTAATTAATTAATCAATTCAGCCATTTCTTCTTCCTCCACTTTATTGTCCCCCCCAATCACTGTGGGGGGGGGGACAATAAAGTGGAGGGGGGGTAAGAGGTAGGGTGGGGTAATAGAGGTTATAAGAGATAGGTGCTCGGTGATCAGATGAAATTTTTTTTTTTTTGGCCAGTCCTGGGCCTTGGATTCAGGGCCTGAGCACTGTCCCTGGCTTCTTCCCGCTCAAGGCTAGCACTCTGCCACTTGAGCCACAGCGCCACTTCTGGCTGTTTTCTATATATGTGGTGCTGGGAATCAAACCCAGGGCTTCATGTATACGAGGCAAGCACTCTTGCCACTAGGTCTTATGCCCAGCCCCCAGATGAAATTAAATTCAGGCACCACTTTGTGGAAGGATTTTCAGACAGGTGGAATCTCCAGTTCAGACTTTAGGTATAGCTGATGTTTGCTGGAATTAGGAGGCCCAACTATTAACCACAACTGTTTCTGGGATGGGTTTTGATTTAATTGGTTTAGGGACTGAGATGTAGAAGCAGAGGAGGTGCTGGCCTGTGTTGAGAAGTTGGGACAGAAGCAGAAGTGGTTCTGATCCTGTACTGAGGGGATCAGAAGGAACTGAAACAGACCTGATCCATACAGGGTGGAAGGAGCGGTACTACTCTGTATGATGGATGGAGAGAAGACCCAGTTCTGGTTGGAGGTGAGGGGGGAAGGGGAGAGGGTCCTGGTGTGTTTGGGAGTTGAGCCAAAGTAGGGAGGATTATGGTATGGGAGTGGCAAAAGCTCTCCCTTTGATTTCACCTAATATCCTCCATAAAACACACCCTATTATGGCTTCCATCGCCTTTCCCCAAAGAACGACCCCAACAATCGGGCTCCCTGAGCCAACTGGCCACGAAGGGCCAGTGTGGACTGGGTCTTCTCCGGGTTAGCGAGGGTACAGGACTGGTCCACGTGGTCATCTGAGATTATGCATTTCTTTCTCAGTTCTGCACACACATCTCTATGCCCTAACCCGGCACTCTGCCACTCGCCTTCCCTTGGGGCTCCAGGAACCGTGATGCGGTTAGCAGGCTAGGCCGGTCTCCACCCCGCCGGCAGCCGGCTCCACCCTGAGCCCCTGTGCCAAGCAGCCACCGGCTCCTCCCCGCCCCGAAGACTACAAGTCCCGCCATCCCTTGCGTGATCTCGCCCTGATCTTCAGCGCCCCCCACCGGCGTCGCTTGTGAGTCGGCCAAGAGTGCCTCCCATTGGCCTGTGGGTCCTGTCAGTCACCTGGGAGTATGGAGGGGCGGGGCGGAGGTGGAGATCCGGATCCGGAGCGGCTGAAAGGCGGAAGTGGAGGCCGGAGCCTGGGACACCGCCGGGGGGGAAGAGGAGCGGAGTCTTGTGCGAGCCCCGGCCCCAAGTAACTCTGCTGCCCCGGAGCCGCGGTGAGTGTGCCTGTCCCAGAACTAGGGTCTCGTTTGCTTTAAAGCCTCTCCGGGGCACCCCTTCCTCCTGCCCAACCCCAGCCCAGAGGGACACTGACCCCTCCCCCGACCCGTAGCCCCCTCTTTAGGGGCTCCCCAGGCGTCGGGCCAAAGGAAGAGCCCTTCTTCCCTTTGCTTACCTGTCCTTTGTGAGCCTTTGGGAAACCTCTGTGGCTCTCCTCCGGCCTGTCCAGTCTAGTTGTGGGAGAAGGGGACCCTAAGTTCCGCGCCCCTAGAATTGGAGGATCTTTGCCGGGTGTGAAGGGACCTGTCTCCCTTCTCCTTCAGAGGTAGCGGGGAAGACTATCCGTCGCCGTATTTCACCCAGAAGCTGTTGTCCCCTCCAGCCCTGGAAGAATTTTTGTCTCAGTTTCCTTTAGGCGGCGGGGGAGGGGCAGCCCTGGGTAAGACCGTTCCACAGGCACAGAAGTATGCGCTCGCACTGCTCCCTCCTTCCCCGAGCCACGGAGCCAGCCAGGACCTCAGCAGAGTTTAAATTCTGGGTCACTTGTTAGCCATCAGCTGTCTTCTGTTTTGCTCCCTGTTTTCCCAGCCCTGGCCCTGTATCTAGTTAAGTTGGTCTCTGAATGTGTGTATCTCTCTTCCTGCCTCTGAAGAATTTAGCTGAGGTTTGCTCAATCCTAGCTACAGATCACAGAGGATCTGCCCATTCATTATCTTCTCTCTGCCCTCCCCTCCCCTCACTTCTCCTCCCCTTCCCTCCCCCCCCTTGCTCCAGGCTCAGCCCTGTCCTTCCTAGAGCATGTGAGTGGTTTCCAAGCCTCTGCAGAGGAACTGCTCCTGAGACTTCGGTCTGCTGATCTATAGGGGGGCGAAATAAGACCAAACATGAGGAAACAGGAATTGAGGGGGCTATGTCTTTCCCACCTCCAAAAATGTACACACTGTTCACCTGAGCAACAGGTCTGTTCCACCAGGATTTTTCTCCAGTCCCTTTGAGGCTTGTATTTATTACATGGGAGTCAATCTGAGATCTCGGTGACAGCTCTGGGTCCTGAATGTGCTAATTTTTTTCTTCCTTTTCTTTCTCTCTTTTTTTTTTTTGTTTGTGTGGGGCTTGAACTCTGGGCCTGGGTGCTGTTCCTGAGCTCTTCAGCTCAAGGCTACTGCTCTACCACTTGAGCCACAGGGCCACTTGGTAATTTTTGTAAGCAAAGGAATCTCTGTACTTGTTAGAAAGTTCTGTTTTCCCCAACTCAACTGATGCATGATCCTCTGTGTTGCTTAGGACTTACAGTGTGTGAAGTGGCTGCTATCTCAGAACAAGCTGGAGGGTTCTTTTGTCTTGTGGCCAAAGTACAGGCCAGAGACAACCTTTCTGAGGAATAGCTTGACCCTGAGGCTAGGACTGACTTGCTGTACACAGTAAAAGGAGGGAGAGCTATACAGTCCTTGGAAATTTCTGTAGCTCTTCAGTGTTCTGAGCCACCTCCACTACCCTTGGATGCTACCTGTAAAAGTTATAGTTTTCTCCAGTACCGGGGTTTGAACGCAGGGCATGCTTGGTTATTTTGGAGATGGAGTTTGGCAGAGTTTTCAGCTAGGGCTGGCCTTGAACCACTGTGTTCCAGATCTCAGTCTCCTGAGTAGTTTGAATCACTGGTACCTAGCGTACTTTGAGACCTTTTTGACTACTTCTGAATAATTAATAGTATCTAGTGTGTGTGTGTGTGTGTATGTATGTATGTATTTGTGATACTGGAGTTTGATAGGCAAGTGCTCTACCTCTTGAGCTATGCCACTACCCCTTTTTGCTTTGCTTTATTTTTCAGGTCAGGATCTGGTGCTTCCCTCTCCCCATCCCCCCAGGATAGGCCTCTTATCTTTGATCCTCCTACCTCTGCTTCCTACTTAGCTGGGATTACAGGGCTATACCTACATACCTAGCTGTAATTCGTACAATATTTTGGGTTAGACCTGTTATACATTTACTTCATTTTACTGTACAACAACAAAATTCTTACTAAGAGTTCACTGGAGACTCCTTTAGCTATCCTACTTTCTCTAATCAGAATGTGCCTCTGAGGATCAGAGAGGCCTAACTGCTCACCAGCCTTTGATCTCTGCTAGACTTACCTCTTCAGGAATGGATGGGGATTTACGGAGTTCTTTGGGAGTTCTGGGATGTGGTGGGTCATCTGAGGGGCCCTTCTCTCCTTGGTCTAAGATGTACTCTTCTAGCTCTAACTCTGAAACAAGCTTTAGGAGGAGACACTCTCAGAGAATCAAGGAAGGCATCAGAGCTCCAGCTCTGAAGACATTACCGGCATTCAGAAATTATAGATACCTGATAGACAGACATCTGACACAGTTCTGCAAGAGGAGGGAAGGCCATGGGGGATGGAAGTCCCTCCTTACTGAGACTGAGTTTCTCCTTCCTTCTTCTATCTTCTTTTTTTTTTTTTTTTGGCCAGTGCTGGGCCTTGAACTCAGGGCCTGAGGACTGTCCCTGGCTTCTTTTTGCTCAAGGCTAGCATTCTGCCACTTGAGCCACCGTGCCACTTCTGGCCGTTTTTTTTTTTTTTTTTCTTTTTTTTTGGCCAGTCCTGGGACCTGGGCTCAGGGCCTGAGCACTGTCCCTGCCTTCCTTTTTGCTCAAGGCTAGCACTCTGCCACTTGAGCCACAGCGCCACTTCTGGCCATTTTCTGTATATGTGGTGCTGGGGAATTGAACCCAGGGCCTCATGTTTACGAGGCAAGCACTCTTGTCACTAGGCCATATCCCCAGCCCTGGCCGTTTTCTATATATATGGTGCTGAGGAATTGAACCCAGGGCTTCATGTATATAAGGCAAGCACTCTTGCCACTAGGCCCTATTCCTAGCCCACTTCTTCTGTCTTTATTCTTTAGGAAGACTGTGACTTAGAACAATTCTTATAAGCCTTAATAAAGTTACAAAGCTCTTTTTGCACACATTCCTTACAAGTGTCCTGGAGATAGTGGGATTTGTCTCCCTACTTTAGAGATGGTGGCTTACCTAAGACTGTACAGTTCCAGAATGATCTGGTCATGGCTTAGGACTTGGGATCATATGTAACCTCATTTTCCCTGATAGCAGGTCCTCTTCTAAGTCTATTGTGCTTGCTCAATGCATGAACATGCAGGCCAAGTGAGCAGGGGCACACGTGCTCACTCTTAGCCTTTCTTATCCTTGGCTTTCCTCTTTTGCTTTTGTTTTCTTCCCTCCCCTCTCTCACAACTAACTCCCTTCATCACTCCCTCCTTTCCTTGTTCACCTCTGTCTCCCCCACCCCACTCCACTCTGGGACCTCATACTCTGGCTTGGCTTTTTTGCTCACAGCTAGTACTCTACCACTTGACCAAGCCTCCAGTCCATGTTTCTTTTGCTGGTTAAGTGGAGATAGAGCTTTGCTGACTTGTCTGCCTAGGCTGGCTTTAACCCTCTACTCTTAGCTCCTGAGCAGTTAGGATTACAGATATGAGCTAGTGGTCCTTGCCTGGCTCCCTTGCTCATTTCTTGGGATTGAACCCAGGCCTCACCCATGCTAAGCAAAAGAGTAATGTCCCCAGTTCCTAACCTCTTCTTTGAGCCCTTTTGCTTTGCTTCTGGAGGCCATGACATTCCCAAGCTAGTACTCTCTAAGACCCAAGGATTTGTTCATATCTGTTAATTCTGTATGCCATTAATTAATTTCCTGGAAACCTGAAAGTCTTGAGGACTAGAAAATGAAAGTAAAAGTGGGTGGATAGAGGGTCCACAGGGCTGAGTGGGTGGGTCAGGAACCAACAGAGCTAGGCTGTGATTGGCTCTCTGATTCCCCTTTGCCTACAGCTTGCAAGTGAGAGGAATGTAGCTCTTCACCAGAACCTCCTCAGTAGAATTTACATGGAAACAGGGCAAGATCATACATTTAAATTCAGCCCTATTCAGTAGGTACTTCTTAGAACCCTCTTATAACCTTTATCCAATAACCAGAGAGGCAGTACAAGTGGAAGAAGGCATTAGAGTCTGGAGTCAGCTGAACCTGAATTCTTGTCTTTACTCCTTTGCTTAACACTTGTGTGACCCTGGATTTGTTACTTGACCTCACTGAACCTGTTTGTTCCAGTAAAAAGGAGATATGAAATCTCTTTCAGAATTTGAAACAAAGTCTAAAAGAGCTAGTCCAGTACCAGGTACAAATTAGATCCTCACAATATAGCATTTGCCTCTGGTGAGTAGGTTAGGTTTAGAAAGCATATCATAATTCATCCCCAGAATTCTGACTCAGCATCAGTAGCAAATGTCTGCCATGAAATCTGATACTTTACTTGATGGTTTCACATGTCTGGTTGCAGACATTGAACAGGATTGAGTGGAGTTGTGTTCCCATTTTTCAGAGGGAAACACTAAGGCAATCACTGTACTTCTCCCAGCGGGATTCTCAGATACCACCGAGGTTAGGTTCTGTGCTGTGAATTCTCACAGCCATAGATTAAGTGAGGTCTTTGCATCTTCTAGGCACGTCAGTCTTAATCTGAGCATTTCTATTAAAGCCATCTCGTATCAATTGTAGATTGCAGTGCAACGTCAGTGCAACGTTTGCATGAATTTAAGCAAAACAGGAAGCTTGAGGACAATATTTTGGTTATAGCAGAGTGCTTTGGATTTGACTCTGAGATTCCTGGGATTTGAATTTCCTCTCCCTGACTGGGGTTAGGGTATTTTTAATTTTTTTTGGCACTAAGTGGGGATTGAAGCCTGAGCCCAGGGCCTCTCACTCACTAGGCACGTTGTACCACTGAACTACACTCCCAGCCAAAACTCTGGGTCCTTTTTTTGGAGCACTTTGAGAAGCACTGCTTCAGGTAGGGTTCATAAATTAAGATGTTCCCATATCTAGGTATTAGTACTTTCAAAGACCTTGGCAGTTGAGCTGGAAGTGTGGCTCTGGTGGTAGAACATTTGCTAGCAAATATGAAGCCTTGACTTCAAACCCTAGTATCATAAAAAAGAAGGGAAAATAATTTTTTTAACCAGGTGCCAGTAATCCTAGCTGCGAGGAGGCTGCGATCTCAGGGTCCCTGTTTGGAGCCTGGGCAGAGAGGTCCCTGTGAGACTCTTACCTCCAATTAACTGCTCAACAAACTGAAGTAGTGCTATGGCTCAAAGTTATAAAGCACTAGCCTTGAACAAAAAGTTCAAGCCCTGAGTTCAAGCCCCACATCTGACAAAAAAAATTTTTTTTTGATGGAGAATTCTTTTTCCCCTTGTGCCAGTCCTGGGCTTGAATTCAGGAGGACCAGGGCGCTGTCCCTGAGTTTTTTTGCTCAAGGCTAATGCTCTACCACTTGAGCCAAAACTCCACTGTTGGTGGCTAATTGGAGATAAGAGTCTCATTGACTTTCCTACCCGGGCTGGTTTTGAACCATGGTCCTCAGATCTCAGCCTCCTGAGTAGCTAGGATTACAGGTGTGAGCCACTGGCACCCAACAAATAGAGTACTTTTTTAAAGTGTCCTCTGCATTAATAGCCTAACACTAGGAGACATTAATTTCTAGAGTAAATACCTCTTCTGTGTACAGGCACAGTAATACATAATAAAGCTAAACCTAAGCTTTGTGTTGATGTGCCCAACACTCTTCTTAGACGTGAGCCTCCTCATGTCATCTTCACAACGGCAGACGTTGGGGCCTGTGCTTCAGCTTCTTCGGTTCCAGTAAGGAGCCATGCAGGAAGGGGCAGAGCAAGGGTTAGAAGTACAAGTCTGCTCGCATCACTGCGCAGTATCATTCTCCTCACCCCATCTCTGGGCTGAGTGATTGCAAGGGCTGTCGTTCACCTTACCTGCTACTTCCTACTTTCCTGTCAATACTCAGCTTGAACGTCACTTCCTCTTGGAAGCTTTCCTTAGCTCAGAAAGATAAGGGTTCTTCTGCATGAACTTTCTTCTTATGGCTGGCTAGGGAGCCAGCCTTTCCACTTCCTCTGGTGTAGGAGCCCTTTAGGGTCACAGGTCATCTCTTTTTTTTATCTTTGTGAGCAGTAGCAGGTATTGTAGTGAGCGTGGTAGGTTCCCCACTGGAGCTGTCAGAGGGAAGAGCTGACTTCTAAACATGCCCGGAAGCCTCTGCCTGTCTACTTCCTTCCACGCTGCTTTCCCCGGCTTGGACCAAACATCTCCACTTCCAAGCTTGAGCCCTCCAGAAAGTTGCTAACTGAGCGGAGCAGATAGGTAGAATTATTGTGAGAGCACCAAATCCCCACGAAGTAGAGCTCTCCAAATCTCCATTTCCAGTGAAGTGTTTAGTAGGAGAGGTGGGCGTGGCCTGGCTGGCCACAGCCTAGGTGACCAGCAAGTGTGTCTGGTTGTAGGACAGAACATGCTGTGCCTCTGCTATTGTGCTTGGTGAGGTAGCACTGACCCCTGGCCAGCACTTAGCAAGGATCAATAGAAGTGAATTTCACGCTGGTCCGTGGGCATTAATCTGCATGTCTGCATGGGGTTCATTCTGGACAGCAAGGTTGGTCTTGAGCAAATGGTGGCAGGGCTAGCTGTGAAACCCCGGTAATAGAGTGCTTGCCTACGATGTGCGAGGCCCGAGTTCTATCCCCAGCACTAACATTCAAATGAGAAAAGAAAGTAGAGGCAGCAGTACCTGGTGAGAGCAGCTACCCTGTGAGTATTCTGTAGGTTGGCTTCTAAACTCCCTGCCCCTATCCTATGGTATTGGGGTGCCCGTGTCTGCTCACCTCAAGACTTGAGTCTGGAGTTCACTAGCCTGCCTTCCCACCTCCTTCTTACACAAATCCCATGTCAAATTAACTTGTCTTCAGGAAATGTGAGTTTGTGATCTTGTCACAACATTAGCCCCCTGCCTTTGTTGTTGTTGTTGGTGGTCATGGGGCTTGAACTTTGGGCCTGGGTGCTGTCCTTGAACTTTTCAGCTCAAGGCTAGCACTCTACCATTTGACCAACAGCGCCACTTCTGGTTTTCTGGTGGTTAATTGGAGATAAGAGTTTCATGGACTTTCCTGCCAGGGATGGCTTTGAACTGCAATCCTCAGATCTCAGCCTCTTAAGTAGCTAGGATTACAGGTGTGAGCCACTGGTGCCTGGCTTTTTTTTTTTTTTTTTGGCCAGTCCTGGACTCAGGCCCTGACTCTGGGCCTGGCCCTGGACTCAGGGCCTGAGCACTGTCTCTGGCTTCTTCCCGCTCAAGGCTAGCACTCTGCCACTTGAGCCACAGCGCCACTTCTGGCCGTTTTCTGTATATGTGGTGCTGGGGAATCGAACCTAGGGCCTCGTGTATCCGAGGCAGGCACTCTTGCCACTAGGCTATATCCCCAGCCCTGCTTTTTTTTTTTTTTTTTAATGAACTTTTCCTTTCCAAATAGTTATGAAGATGGGCTGGGAATATGGCCTAGTGGCAAGAGTGCTTGCCTCGTATACATGAAGTCCTGGGTTCGATTCCCCAGCACCACATATATAGAAAATGGCCAGAAGTGTCACTGTGACTCAAGTGGCAGAGTGCTAGCCTTGAGCAAAAAGAAGCCAGGGACAGTGCTCAGGGCTTGAGTTTGAGGCCCAGGCCAAAAAAAAAAAAAAAAAAAAAAGTTATGAAGATTTTTTAGTTATAGGGATAGTTATAGAGATTTTTTTTTTTCCTTATAACTAGGCCCTGCCCCGAATTTCCCCCGGGACTTCCTTCAGATTTCCGTAGATTCTACCTGCTGTCCTTTTTCTGTTCTGGGAGCCCATGCTATATTTAATTGTCACCTCTGCTCCTTACACTCCTCAGGATGCTGACCTTGGCAATTTAGAGAACACTGGTCAGGTATTTTGCCCAGTGTCCCTCCGTTGGGATTTGTTTGATGCTTTTCTCATAATTGACTAAGATTAAGAGGGTTTGGGAGAATGAGTCAGAGGTAAAGTGCCATTTTCTTCATTGGGTTCCTGGAGATTGAAGGGAAGGCCTGGAGTGTGCGTGCATGTTATCAGAATGTTAGGTAGGTGCTCTGTTACTTGAACCATACCCTAGCCCTTCTGCTTTTTGTCTTTGAGATAGGATCTCCAATTCCACATTATCCTGTCTGCTCCTCTTGAGTAACTGGGATTACAGGTGTACACTACTCTACCCAGCTTTAAGTGTCCTTTTCATCACTGTATCAAGGGTACATCTAATCAATGTGACAGTATCACAGTATGTGTCAACTTTGGTCACTTGGCTGAGGTGATAGTCAAATGTGTTTGCTGTAAACTACCCCCTCTTCATATTCTAAGAGTAGAAGGATATATCTAACCCAGACTTATCGACATGAGTACTGACAGCTTTGTCTGTTCTCCCTCATTTATTTATGCCATTTTTTTTTTTTTTTTGCCAGTTCTGGACCTTGGATGGACTCAGGGCCTGAGCACTGTTCCTGGCTTCTTTTTGCTCAAGGCTAGCACTCTGCCACTGAGCCACAGTGCCACTTCTGGCCGTTTTCTATATATGTGGTGCTGGGGAATCGAACCCAGGGCTTCATGTATATGAGTCAAGCACTCTTGCCACTAGGCCATATTCCCAGCCCCTTATGCCGTTATTTTTAAGTCAGTTTTTTTTTTTTTTTGGCCAGTCCTGGGCCTTGGACTCAGGGCCTGAGCACTGTCCCTGGCTTCTTCCCGCTCAAGGCTAGCACTCTGCCTCTTGAGCCACAGCGCCGCTTCTGGCCGTTTTCTGTATATGTGGTGCTGGGGAATCGAACCTAGGGCCTCGTGTATCCGAGGCAGGCACTCTTGCCACTAGGCTATATCCCCAGCCCTTTAAGTCAGTTTTAACTCACAGACATTTCTTTTATACATTGGTTTTTAGTTCAGTAGCCCTTTCTTTTATTGCTCCAGTTGTTCTAGCTCTGACCGTTAGTTGCTCTCAGCTCCCTTTGACCTACCTCCTCCCCCACATTGTTATGAACTTTTCTGTTTTGTATTTTGAGCACTTCCTTACTTTTTGGCACTATAAGATGCTCTTGTGTATTTCCTGTCCACTAATTGCTGTCTTTCCAAGGCCGCTGCCTTTTTACCAAGCGTTTTTCTCTCCAGTGTGCTGATAGGGCGTTATGTGGATAAGTTCAACGTTTTCCTTATGATGGTTTAATCCTAGAGCTGGGGAAGGTGGAGAAGTAGTTGTCTGGGAGCCACTCTGTGAGAACCACGGCAGGCTGAGGGAATCATTCTGTTTCAAGTGCTAAGTTTTCTAGCCAGTTCTTCCTGGGCTCTGGGTGGGGGATTCCATGTGCAATCCCATGTGTTTTGCTGCCATTCAGAAAAAGATGTCCTCTTTGAGAAAGTTTGTGGCTCTAGGCAGGCCAAGGGTGGACTGTCACTTTAGGCTTGATACTGAATCACTGAATCCTTCCGTGGTACTGTCACTCTCTGAAGACCTGTAACTCAAGCCCTGCTGGAATGCAAACTCTGGATCTTAACGGGAATTGGCTTACAAGCTTCTTGCTTTCTATTTGTAGCTCCATGAGTGTCCCCTTCAGATGGTTCTTCAGAAGTCTCCCCAGCCTGGCTGTTCTCCTAGTCATCACGTTGCTCTCTGGGATGCTTGGACTGTGGTGATAAATGACGCCAGTTTCCAAACCTCTAGCATTTTCAGCCTAGTTTTTAAAAGGAACTCTGGTTTCTTCCTCAGCTGCCTTATGTAGTCCCCTCCCCCTCTCCTCAACCAACTACTTCCCTTTCCTGAAAGGGGCTTGGAGATGGAAGGAAGGGCATAAGGGCTTAAGGTGCTTCATATTGCAGGCCCTTTATTTGTTAAGGGGCTATATTTTGCCTTGGTTGGGGGTTTTCAACAAAATGCAGAGTTATGAGAGGGTGGCACTTTTCTCCCCTGTTCTTGTGGCATTTAGGAGCATCTCTGAGAAGTCAAGATTGGGATGTTGACAAGAGTCTTCTAGGAAACAAGCAGGAGGGGCAGTGGCTCTCAGGCCTCCTGCTCAGACATCTCGGCACATTTCTTTCACCTGCACTTTCCCTGGGCCCCCTTCTCCGGGGGAGAGAATACTGAGGAAGATGCCTGCAGTTAATTTCTAGGAAGGAGCAGAGCTTTCCTTGGCCAGTGAACAGTGCTGAGCATTTCTGTGGGGCAGCACTTTGCTAAGACTCCTACATGCTGGGAAATTGGGTGCTAGTCCCTCTCTTTCATGGTGAAGAATTGTGTTAGGGCACAACACAAGTCCAGCCTGGGGGGAATGGGTGAATGTTTAAGCAAGCTTTCACCCTCCATCTGCTTGGCAAACCTACCCAGGCTTATCTAGATCTTGTGCCTGGTTCACCACATTTGTGTCTCACTTGATCTAGGCACAATTAAAACAAAGGAAACTCACAGCTCAGTCTTCGGGGATTTTGTATTGTGGTCCTTTTCACACATAACCTTGCCCCTTAGGTTCTCTAGCCTTTTCACTTCCAGCCTTTAAGTCCCCAGTTCCCCAAGCTTTTTGTCACCTACAGTAACTTTGTGACAATTTGGGGAAGCAGTAGTGTGATTAATTTATTAAAACTTATTTAGACATATTTATTGCTTGATTTCTTCACCTAGAATCATTCTTTGTTTTTGTTCAGCAAAAATGAAGAAAGAGGGTTGGGAATGTGACCTAGTGGTAGAGTGCTTGCCTAGCATGCATGAAGCCCTGGGTTTGATTCCTCAGCACTGCAGAAAAAGCCGGAAGTGGCGCTGTGGTTCAGGAGGTAGAGTGCTTGAGCCTTGAGCAAAAAAGAAGCCAGAGACAGTGCCCAGGCCCTGAGTTCAAGCCCCAGGACTGACAAAATAAAAATGAAGAAAGAAAAGTCTGTGGTAAAATAACTATGCTTCAGCTTGTAGGCTGTCCCACATAGCTCACAGTGAGAACTTTGACCTTGTTCTCGTTAGGTGGGCAGCCTCTGACCAGCTCTCCTTACCCTGGCTCTCCTCTCAGATCCCACCCTGCTGCCTGGGAGCTAAGGGTGAAACAAAAGAGGGCAGTGGTTAACACTGGCTTTTTCTGGTTGTTTGTACAGACAGGAAGGGTTTGTGAGAGGTGTCAGTTGTTAGTGTATGTGGCTGGAGGAACAGGTGCTGCTGGTGACTGACTTTCAGCAGGGGTTCTGGGAGTCCTTGGCTTTGGGCGGCAGCAGAAGTGGCAGCTGTCCTGGCTGGCACTCCTGGTCCCTGCAGAGCCCCTCCCGAGACAGAGGAAGACAAGCCTTGCACTGATGACATTCTTGTTGGTAATGTCTTAAGTAAGTTGTAACTGTACAAGTAACACAGATACAGGGAGCTGGGCGTTGTGGTACACACTATAATCCAGCACTTGGAAGCAGAGGCAGGGTAATTGTAAGTTCTAGGCCAGTCTGGGTTATACTGTACATTGTAGGCCATCACAGTGGGGCACTATTTCAGACAAAACAAAATGCAGATACAGAGTAGTTGTGAGGCTCGTGAGTCAGCAGGAATCACATCTGTCCTCACTGGCATGCAGATGGCACAGGCTTCACCCTGGGACGGCAGCAGGTGTGGGTAGGGACCAGGGAAGCACCTTCTGTGGCCAGCTCTCTTCTTCTGTCTTTCTTTGCGAGTCCTGGGCTTGAACTTAAGGCTTGGGCACTGTCCCTGAGCTTTTCTTTACTCAAGGCTAGCACTCTTCCACTTGAGCCACAGCGCCACTTCCAGCTTTTTCTGAGTAATCTATTGGAGATACGAGTCACACAGACTTTCCTGCCTGGGCTGGCTTCGAACTGTGATCCTCAGATCTCAGCTTTCTGAGTAGCTAGGATTACAAGCATGAGCCACTGGTGCCTGGCTCCAGCTCTCTTCTTTTTTTTTTTTTTTTTTTGGCCAGTCCTGGGCCTTGGACTCAGGGCCTGAGCACTGTCCCTGGCTTCTTTCCGCTCAAGGCTAACACTCTGCCACCTGAGCCACAGCGCCCCTTCTGGACGTTTTCCATATATGTGGTGCTGGGGAATCGAACCTAGAGCTTTATGTGTAGGAGGCAAGCGCTCTTGCCACTAGGCCATATTCTCAGCCCCTCCAGCTCTCTTCTTAGTATCCCACCTCGCTCTGGCAAAGGAAGAGCTGGCTTGTAGAATGTGAGCTGGTGCGCAGCTGCATCTTCATCTCCCACGCCCTGTGCCTGGATATGTGTTTGGGTCTGTTCTGCCCAAAGTACCACATTGCAAATTGAAAATCTAATACAGCCTAACCAACTGAGGTGTATGGGATTGGCTGTCGGGCTCTGTTCTGAATAGTTTCATCGGTGTCCTTGTGTCTCTCGGGATCTGGTCAGGACCAGCCTTGCCTGGTGCGGCTGCGGGCAGTCCCCTGTCATTGGCCTGCCTCGCCACCCCACCACCCAAGCCCCATGATCCCACAGGACTACTGACTGAAAAATCCTCCACCTGCCCATGAGTCGTGAGGCTCTTCCTGGACAGTGCAGGCTGACCACACTGACCAAGCCATGTCAGCAGACGCATGGCGTGTCCTCTTCCCTCTGGGTGTAGGGAGAGAGGGAGTAGACACTGGAGGTCTCCATCCTCTCCTGAAAGTTAGCACTGACTCTGCTTCCTTCTGGGCCTCTCCAGGGAACCCTCTGCCAGGGAGAGCTGAGAAAGCATCTCCGTGGTCAGGAAAGGGTTTCTTGGCCTTGCTGGGGCAGGGCTGTGGGAAGCTGGGGATCTGCCCAAGTGGCCCAGCAGGCCTTCCATGGGAGGGAAAGGGCTGGGAGCCAGCCGTGCTCTATCCTGCTGGCCTCCGGTGAAGCTCCAGATTCAGCCTTGACACTTGTTATTGTACTTCCAGGTTTAAGTGCTGTGGCGCCCCTTCTCCCTTGCCGCTTGTCAAGTGGTGATAGGGTTTGTGGCTTGGCTGGGGCTCCTGGAGTCTCCAAGGGGCCTCATTGTACCCAGTGGTCAGGGACCTAGCTCACCCCGAGTGTCCTTTTGGGGGGATCTCTTTGAAAGTCATCTATGGTGGCGTAAAGGCAATACTCCTTTCCTCCCCTGCTTCACTCCCTGACTCGCCCACTTGCTGGTAGAAGAGCATCCCCAGCTCTCAGCCTGGGTTTGTCTCAGGTTTCCAGACCTGCCCTGAACCTCTTTCCCTTCTACACCTAGTCTTCGCTGGGGGCAGTGTAGAGCACCATACCACTGTAATTTCATTTTCCTCATTGGATTACTTACTTAAGAAAAGTTTAAACAACTTCATTTTTTTTTTGGCCAGTCCTGGGGCTTGAACTCAGGGCCTGGGCACTGTCCCTGAATTTTTGTGCTCAAGGCTAGTCCTTGCTCTACCACTTGAACCACAGCTCCACTCTTGGCTTTTGCTGGTTAATTGGACATAAGAGTCTCATGGACTTTCCTGCCTAGGCTGTCTTCAAACTTTGATCCTCAGATCTCAGCCTCATGAACAGCTAGGACTACAGGCACAAACTACCAAGGCCTATCCTTTTTTTTTTTTTTTTTTTTTTTTTTTGCCAGTCCTAGGGCTTGAACTCAGGGCCTGAGCACTGTCCCTGGTTTCTTTTTGCTCAAGGCTAGCACTCTGCCACTTGAGCCACAGCGCCACTTCTGGCTTTTTTTTTTTTTTTTCTGGCTTTTTCTATATATGTAGTGCTGAGGAATCAAACCCAGGGCTTCATATATACGAGGCAAGTACTCTGCCACTAGGTCATATTCCCATCCCCCCTATCTTCTTCTCTAACCTTTTAAATGACATGTAACTTATGTGTACAAGGAGGTTTATTTACAAGTTTGTAGTTTAAATGATAGAGAGCTGGAAGCCCTGAGTAAAATTGATAATTCTTACAGCAGACTAGATTTTTACTTCTGTATATATCCATTTATCTGCCTCCCAAACCAAGATGTAGAACTTTTACATTTAGCAATGTTATCTTGTTATTGATACTGAGATTTTGAACTCAAAGCTTTGTGTTTTCTAGTTATGTACTCTACCATTAAGCCATACCTCCAACCCTGGAAGTGTGTTTTTTTGTTGTTATTTGGGGGTGGGGGGTGGTATGTGTTAGAAATCCATGTTTCAGTCAGGCATGGTGGATTTTTTTTTCCCCTTGGAAGGACAAGGTTATTAAGACCATCTCTCCATAAATAAGCTGTGTGTAGTGGTAGATTAATCAAGGACTGGCTCCCAGCAAAAATTCCAGACTCTTATCTGGGAAAACTGAGCAAAACTAAAGCAAGAATAGCTGGGACAGGCTTAAGTGATAGAGAGCTCTAAAGCATGAGTTCAAACCTAAATATTTCCTGGGAGGGAGGAGGGGAAGAGGGAGAGAGGGAAGAAGAAGAAACTCATGTTTCCTAAGTGAAATCCATATGTTATTAATGCATACATGGGAGATTGAGTCTTCATTATTCTTAGTAGATGATAACTTTGATAACATTCTTGAATTTTACCATCTCTGATAGGGGAGCCTTACCTAAGTTGGGAGGCTTGGTTGTACACTGTGTGATCTAGATAAGTGACCTGACTTTGCCTTCACTTCTTTGTCTGTAATTGGTGAGAATAGAATTAGGCCCCCCACCCCACCACTTTTTTTCTGTTGGTTGTGGGGCTTGAACTCAGGGCCTGGGTCAGGGCCTGGGTGCTGTCCCTGAGCTTTTCTGCACAAGGCTAGCACTCTACCACTTTGAGCCAGGGCTCCACTTCTGGTTTTCTGATTGTTGATTGGAGATAAGAGTCTCACAGACTTTCTTTGCCTGGGCTGGCTTCAAACCGGTATCCTCAGATCTCAGCCTTAGAATTGCAGGCGTGAGTCACCAGCGCCCAGCTATAGGCCCTTTTAAAAAAGCTCTGATAACCAACAAGTCAAAGCTGATGAACTGCCTCTAGAGTAATGGTGTAGTACCAGCTGTTGTTGTTGCAACCCTACCTTTAGCCCAGTACTGTGCCGAATACTGTGTTGTCCCACTTAACATTTACAACAACCAGTGCAATTGGTTTTAAATGATAGATATGGAACTGAGGCTGATAATACTGTGTGACTTGGCCAAGGTCTCCCCACTGACCAACAGTCTCCTAACCTGCCTGTCATGCCCGGGAAGGAATGGGGCGCCTTGTGGTGGCTGGCGTGGCCTCACATTCTTCTTTCCTCTGGCTTGGAAGCCAGGGCACACCTGTTGGGAGGCCGGCCTGTGCTTGTGTGGTGGCTTTCCCCTGGGAGGACTGGCTCTGGGTCAGTCATCTCCCCACTCAGCTGGTTCCCCACCTTTCTTGTAATGTCTTGCACCTTAGTCTTTGAACCTAATTACCTTTCCTGCTGTGCCCCTACCTTTCCTGCTGTGCCCCTCGTTTCCTTCTCTTTATGGTAACTGGTCACAGAATTCAGCCACCTTCTCAACTCTTATTAAATATTCATATTTATTCTTAAATACTCTTGTTCAGAAATATGCTTTGTTGTGTTTTTTCCCCCCAGAGTAAAGTATAGCTGAAGTGTAAGTCCAGAACGCCTCCCTCGAAGCCTGCACTGGGCCTCTTGGTTCTTAGGGCCACCCTTGCTAACCTTAAGGGAGGCTCCACCCATCCTTCAGCCAACAGTCTGGCTTCCCTAATCAGCTCACTACCCAGGCTATGTGCGCTCACAGCTAGAGGAAATCTCTAAAGCAAACAGGAAGTACAAGAGACACCCAGCAGCTGGAATTACTGGCCCTTTCACCAGGAAGGGCCAACAATATGAAGTGGGTGACTGCATGAGGTAGAGAAGAGAAAGGTGAGCTGTCTAATGGGGGTGGAGGAGGGGTGACATTCCAATTGCATCTGGTATCTTGGAAGTTTGGCTTGTGAAAGCAAGCCTCCCATCTCATTCCATGACCTGTATTATCCACAGCAAAAATCAGAGAGTGCCTTTCTCTCTTGCACTCTTGACTCTTTCCTGTATCAGCTGAAGCTCTCATACTTAAATCAGCTATTTAAAAACACTTAGGGGAACCTATTTTTTTTAAGAACATTGAGTTCTGGACTTGACTTCTAGAAATTCTAAGATTAGTTGGTCAGGGTTATTTTCTAATGGAGGTTAAAGGTCCAACAAGCGGCAGGTTTATTACACTAAAGGCCAGTTTACCAGCTTTGACTCGTTAACCAAGGAGCTTTAAAAGGGCCTTAAAGACCTAATCCTATCCTGGTGATTCTGATGAAAACAGTTTAAGACACACTCTCTTGGAGTGGCCAGAGTTCAGGAAACTCCTGGAGTGGCCAGAGGAAGGGAACAGTGTCCTATTTTTTCTTCCTCTCTTGTCCACTCTTGGCCCCCAAAGTGCTTGCGCACAGAGCTGGAGTGTTTAGGAGCTTAGATCCCAATGCCCTTTTCCTTTTGTGGGCATTGTGGGAAAAGGCACACTGAATAGGGGTGGCCTGAGTGTTTGCACCTTCTCCCCTTTCCTGTGGAAGACGGTATCAGAACTGGTGCCCATTTTTGGTGGCCTCTAATTTGTCTTCTTTTGGCCTCAAGCTATAGTGAGTGGAAACTGGGGTGGGGGAGAGGTGTTCTTTGGTCTACTCTATGTCTGTAGCAGCTTTGGGTTCTTAAGAATTTGATTTTTAACCCTAAGACCATTTTGCCCACCTGTCCTTCCTTCCTTCCTTCCCTCCCTCGCTCCCTCCCTCCCTCGCTCCCTCCCTCCCTCCCTCCCTCCCTCCCTCCCTCCCTCCCTTCCTTCCTTCCTTCCTTCCTTCCTTCCTTCCTTCCTTCCTTCTTTCCTTCTTTCCTTCTTTCCTTCTTCCCTCCCTCCCTCCCTTTCTCTGTGTGTGTGTGTGTCTCTCTCTTTCTTTCTGTCTGTCTCTCTCTTTTCTTTCTTCTGTGCCTGTACTGGGCTTGAACTCAGGGCCTAGGCACTGTCCATAGCTTCTTTTGCTAAAGGCTACCACTTGAGCCACAGTATGCCACCTCTGGCTTTTTCTGAGTAGTTTATTGGAGGTAAGAGTCTCAAGGACTTTTCTGCCCAGGTTGGCTTTGAACCACAATCCTTAGATCTCACCCTCCTGAGTAGCTAAGATTATAGACACGAGCCACCAGCACCCACCTTACTATATATTTTTTAAAACTTACAATTGTGTCACTTGATCTATAGCAGATAATTTTTGCTACTTTTCAAGAGGAAAGATTCCTCCCCTTAGTAGGCAGGATAGCTCAGAACATAAATCCATTCCCTTTACCACCTGCCAAAAGTATGTCTTTGCTTGCCCAGTCTTGGGAGGGGCAGGTATAAGGCTTTCTGGGCTCTGGGTCTTAGACATCCTCATATTCTGTGTGTCCTTCATGGTAAAGATTATCTTCTTCAGTGCTTTATTGTCTGAAGGTTGGACATTTCTGCTCATGTGATCACTGAACAGAGCCAGGAAAACCACGAGGCAACAGACCGTAAAAAGTGCTGTGTCTGCCTGCTCAGGTGGAAGGCAGGATCAGTGACCAGGCAGAACGTGTCAGTAGCCAGTTTGGACCAGCCAGGTAGAGCAGTTCCTTGTGATGCCAGAGTCTTTGCAAAGGTATTATAAATAGCCATGTCAATGCTGGTAACTGCTGTTTGTTCAACAGTATGTGTGCAAGACCCTTGGCAGACACTGTCCTGACCGCTGGCACACCCCATCACTAGTAACCCTGCTAAGACTCAGCTCAGGTGGCTTCTCCAAGGTGACTCAGAAACATGAGGCACTCACATCCTGTGATGCCCAAAGCTGTGCGCTCATTTGCTTTGTGCCAGCTGCAGGAGACCTGTCTGTGCTTCAGTGGCACAGGCAGCTAGCAGACCCCGCTGCAAACCTGTAAGGGCTCCAGGCAGCTGATGCAACTCCTCATTCTGTCTGGGCCGGTTTGGAAGCCCACTGACTAGGTGAGATCCCGATGTGCTGTGTTTTTCTCAGCCTGTAGGTGTTGGTTGCTGCCCAGGCTAGTAGCCCTGCTTCCCCAGCTTTGCTTTGCTTTTTTGGAATCGGTGACTTGCTTTCCTGTCCCCTTCACTGCTTTATACTTCCTCTAGTGTCCCAGCCACACTCACTGCCCAGCTAAGATTATGTGTCACATGTACTCATGGTAATAACTAACTTGTAATTCCGTTCTAGTTTTCCCTCTATGGCCTTAACCCTGATTGGCCCTAAGGCTCCTCCTGCTTCGGGGAGGATGGGGACTGCAAGCTCACTGTGATTGTCACTAGAACCAGACCTTGCTGTACCAGCCAAGGTGCTGCAGCTACTCAAAACCAAACACAGAGGGTGTGCGTTGCCTTCCTTGTTCTTCCCCAGCAGGGGAGTGGGAGGGAATAACTTGTCCTCAAAGTACAGGAACCCCAGTTTTTTGTTTTGTTTTGTTTTTGCCAGTCCTGGGGCTTGAGACTCAGGGCCTGAGCACTGTCCCTGGCTTCTTTTTGCTCAAGGCTAGCACTCTGCCAACTTGAGCCACAGCGCCACATCTGGCCTTTTCTATATATGTGGTGCTGAGGAATCAAACCCAGAGCTTCATGTATACAGGACAAGCACTCTTGCCACTAGGCCATATTCCCAGCCCCAGGAATCTGAGTTTGCATCCTAGTTGTGTCACTTATATGCTGTATGGCCTTGAACTGGCCATTTACTACTGAGTGTCAGATTCTTGTCTGTAAAAATGGGGAGGTTTGAAAGCTTACAGGAGATACTGGTTATGCTATCAGTAAATGTTAATGGTTTTTATTTGTTTGTTTCGTTTTTGTTGCCAGTCCTGGGGTGTGGACTCAGGGCCTGAGCACTGTCCATGGCTTCTTTTTGCCCAAGGCTAGCAGCCTGCCACTTGAGCCACAGCACCACTTCTGGCTTTTTTGTATATACGTGGTGCTGAGGAATCAAACCCAGGGCTTCATGTATATGAGGCGAGCACTTTACCACTAGGCCACATTCCCAGGCCCATGTTAATGGTTTTTAAAAATTGTTTCCTTCAACAACCACTCTGAGTTCTAGAATATAGGTAGACATTGTGAGGAAGGCCTTTGATGAAGCACGAAGGACTGACCTGCCTCTTCCTTGACTGGGATAGGATGAGAAAGTGTCTTTAACTGTGACATATTTAAATGGTGTTACTTGTTAGGGAGACACACAAAACACACACACACACACCATTCTTCCTTCCAGGGAGACACACAAAACACACACACACACACCATTCTTCCTTCCAGGGAGACACACAAAACACACACACACACACACACCATTCTTCCTTCCAGGGAGACACACAAAACACACACACACACACACACCATTCTTCCTTCCAGGGAGACACACAAAACACACACACACACACACACACACACACCATTCTTCCTTCCTCCTTGTGCTTTTGGGGAAGAGGTGGCTCTCATTTCAAAGCTCTTTCCCTTTGGTACTGCCCAGAAAGGAAACCCTTGTTCCTGGTGGTGAATCATTCTTCCTGAAGCTCACTTATTAAATGAGTTGCTGGGAGAACTTGGATGTGAAAAGGATTTGAGGCTGAATAGAGCAGGCCCTTTGCCTTCAGCAGCTTGCAGTCACAGACACTCCCCTGTCCATTCACTTCCCTGTCTCTTGGCTGGAAAAGAAGGCACTCTTCTTGCTCAGGGGCAGAGCAGGGTTCTCCCTGGGGTCTCTTCCAAAGATACCTCCTGTATAGACTTAGGCTAAGGGCAGTCTAATAAAAACTTCTTCATCTTTTTTTAAAATTTAATTTTATTGTTACTATTGAGATGTTATACAGATGGGTTGCCATTTCATAAGTCAGGTAATGAGTACATTGCTCTTTTTTGGACAATATTATCCTTTTCGCTTTCCCACAGTTTCCCCAACCCATCCCTGCACACAAGTGTCATAGGTTGTTGTCCACATAATGTCCACTGAATACCACAATTGTCTTTTCCCATCTTAAGTCCACATATTGAATCAAATCTTCAGGTCTTGTGCATATGTGTGCCAGTTCTGGGGCTTGAACTCAGCGCCTGGGTGCTATCTCTGAGCTTTTGTGCTCTAGGCTATAGCGATCAACCACTTGAGCCACAGCTCCACTTCTGGCTTCTTTGGTCGTTGATTAGAGATAAGAGAATTAGAGATTAGAGATAAGAGAATCACGGCCTTTCCTGCTCAGACTGGCTTTGAATTGTGATCCTTAGTTCTCAGCCTCCTGAGTAGTTAGGATTACAGGTGTGAGCCACTAGTGCCCTGTGTATTCATCTTAATACTTACTCGGAGTACTCATTTGAAAAACATGTGTTCTGTGTATGTTCTGGTATCTTTTGGTGTAAGTCTCCTAGAGGTTTCTGGAGAATAGGCTCCTTTTTGCAGTCCTAGCAATTCCAAAACTTGCAAATGGCTTGAACTACTGAGCGCCCATGGCTCACGCCTATTATCCTAGTTTCTCAGGAGGCTGAGATCTGAGGATCTCAGTTCAAAGCCAGCCTAGGGAAAGAACTTTAGTGAGACTCTGATCTCTAATAACCACACACACACACACCTCAAATGTGGAACTGTGGCTCAAAGAGGCAGAGTGCTAACCTTGAACACAGAGGGACAGTGGCCAGGCTCTGAGTTCAAGCCCTAGTACTAGCACCAGAAAACAAAACAAAACAAAAAACCCTTGAATATCTGAAGCCATCACTTGCTGAGTGACTGAGAAGCTGGGGTTGGAGCACAGCTGCTGGGGGTACTTGTCTTAGTGCCCCACGTTTGCCTCCATTCCTCCCCATACTGCCCCTCACTCTTTTTCTGTGTCACCCCCCTGCCTCTGCCAGGAGAGAAAGGAATCAAGGTCTCTATTTAAAAGGGAAAATTGGCAGCCAGTCTTAACTGCCAGCAGAGCTCTGGCTTGAGTGTGTGTTTTGTTTTTTAATGCGTGTGAGACTTCTGGCCCATCCAGAATGAGAGGACGGGGGAAGGAGGCTGAGGAACACTACTTTGATTCCTATGCACAGTGGTGCACGGTCAGCCTCAGATGGAGAAAGAGGTGACGGGAGCATGGCCATTTTATTAACCTCTTGTTCCAGCCAGGCCCTGGTCCCTGAGCACCCACAAGTCCCTTATCTGAGGAGCTGTCAGGACTCCCTGTGCCCTTACCCACCTTCCCCCCACACTCCAGCTCTGCCCAGAGCAGGCTGTAGCCTTTGTACAATACTACAAACTCGTTGCTTGTTGACCTAAATTCTAGTGTCTTCCTGGACCCCCATTTGGCAGGGGGGGTGGGGGGCTTGTGGACTTGACTCAGCAGTCTACAATACAGCCATTCCCGTCCTATTTATCTGTAAGTGAATGTATGTATTCGAGATTGGAAAGTCAGAGTGTTTGGTCAGAAGCATGGTTTTAAAGTTGGGAGGCCGCTCTGCTCTGTACTATATGGCTGCAGTGGAGTAAGGAGGTATCTAGTCTATCCTGTCCCCGAGTGTCACACAGGTCACCAGGGAGGACCCAGAGGGCTGCCCTGTGGTTTAGGAAGGGCCTCCCAGAACAGTTCCAAAACTAACTTCCTTCCCCCCCCTTTTCTCTTGCAGTTGGAGGCCCCCTCCCCACTAAGTGCCTCTTTGTATAGCACCTCCCCCCACACTCACTGGTACCACTATAGAGCAGGGGGCCATGGCGGGTCGGGGAGGCACAGCACGACCCAATGGACCAGCGGCTGGGAACAAGATCTGTCAGTTCAAGCTGGTCCTCCTGGGGGAGTCTGCAGTAGGCAAGTCCAGCCTCGTCCTTCGTTTTGTCAAGGGCCAGTTCCACGAGTACCAGGAGAGCACAATTGGAGGTGAGTAGGCACACGGGGTCAGGAAGGCTAGAGAGATGCCTTGACATTAAGGAGGGGAGCAGCTGCCTCGGCACAGAGACTAAATCCATCTGGGGTGTCAGTGCTTCTTCCTCAAACCCATGTTTGCTGAGACAAGCTCCTAGGAGTTATCTGGAAAGTACAAACTGGCTTCCTGTCCTGGTTCAGCCTCTATTATTTGTGTGGCCTTGGCCGGACCTCTTCCATTGGACAGCCTCAGGTGGAGAGGCTGGCTGTAGATCCCCGAGGTCCTTCTAACTGTGTGGGGCCGTGCGTGTGCCCTGGCCTCTCCTGCTTTTCAGAGTGCGAGTGGCCTGGTGACGCATAGCTGGCCGATGGGTTGGCATTTCTGAGTTTGACCATTACCCATTCCTGGAGCTCAGAGCACGCTGTTGATTCCCCACTGATCAGCATTTAGGATATGAGAAAGAGTCTGGACTCAGCCTTTTGCCTCAGCCAATGGAAACCTCAAGAGGCCAGGGCTAACCCTGGACTTGAGTCGTCCCTTCTTTATTCTCTTGGTTGGTAGGAGGTTTCCCGGCAGCTGGAAGCGAAAACGGGCCACCTCAGCAGTCTTCCTGCTGCCTCCTCAGCAGCTGGGTCAGAAGCCGGAGAGGGGGAAGTGGGGTGGTGTCCCGGCTGCTCAGTAGGCAGGAAGAGTAGACACGGAAAGCAGCTTTCTACAAAGCTGTGTGGGTACCCTGTGCTGGGTGCAGGGCAGTGGGACTCCTCCCTGCTGTATGTTCCAGCTCTGGGACTCTTCCCCTGGAGCACATATGCACAGGCGCCTGTGTTCCCTTGCCTCACGTATGGTCTCTGGGATCCAGCCGCAGGGTGGGGTGGTGGTGTAGAGCTGCATGCGGGTGAGCAGGGGGAGGTGCTAGCTGGAGTGTCTGTTGGTGGCAGGGTTGACGGGGAAGCTGGCTATCCAGCTTTAGCCCGGCATTGGCACAAAGTGGACTTGACTTCCCTGGCATAGCTAAGCCAGGGAGTGCGCACATGAAATCCAGCAACACCATGACCCGAGTATGTCTTCAGCTGGATTCTTTCCACTGAAAGATGGGAGGAGGAGGGGGGGAGAGGGATGGGGTCCTTGCCCTCTGTCCTTGGTGTCAGGGTTGCCTTGGACCTTCCCTCTCCTGCCCTTTGCTGCATTCTTTAGAAAATGTCTTCCCCTGGCCACACTGACATCCCATGCAGTCCCCATTGTCCCCAGGCCCCCACACAGCCCCACGGACGCCCATGAGCAGGCCTGCTGTGGCTCCTGGGTCCTGAACTTTTGTGTGCCCATCTCACTAACAGACTTCTAAGGGCCAGAGGCTAGGAGCCTCTGAAAATATGTAGGGGTGGACTCTAACTTACCGGGTGACACCACTTTCTCTCTTACAGCGGCCTTCCTCACACAGACTGTCTGCTTAGACGATACAACAGTCAAGTTCGAGATCTGGGACACAGCTGGACAGGAGCGGTATCACAGCCTGGCCCCCATGTACTATCGGGGGGCCCAAGCTGCCATCGTGGTCTATGACATCACCAACACAGTAAAGATTTTCCTTTCCTTCTTTCTCTGCCCTTCATCTTTGAGTTATAAAGTCCCCCATTTCAGACCTCTCCGTCCTCTGTTCTTGGGGTACTTGGGTGGGGCATGAGCAGTTTTCCTCTGCCGACCAGAATCTTTAAGGATGACATCTCAGATAGCTTAGCTGAGACAGCCTGAGCTTCACTGTGTCTCTTTGACGTTCTGGCCCTTTCTCCTCAGGATACTTTTGCACGGGCCAAGAACTGGGTGAAGGAGTTACAGAGGCAGGCCAGCCCCAACATCGTCATTGCACTCGCGGGTAACAAGGCAGACTTGGCCAACAAGAGAGCCGTGGAGTTCCAGGTGGGGAGATGCCAGCTG
Organism: Perognathus longimembris pacificus; assembly: GCF_023159225.1. Classification (NCBI taxonomy): domain Eukaryota; kingdom Metazoa; phylum Chordata; class Mammalia; order Rodentia; family Heteromyidae; genus Perognathus; species Perognathus longimembris. The sequence goes on along the minus strand of NC_063177.1, from coordinate 39,183,787 downwards.
CAGGAGGCCTCCACAGGATGCTTGGGGCTGTGGAAAGGGCCAGGTGCAGGGCAACGGGCTCCTCTCCTCTCCTGTCCACTCGTGACGCATGCATGGGGAGGGGGCTATGTGCATGTTAGGTAAAGTTTGTGCTTTTGTCTTATAAACCACCTACTAGAAAATTACAGGTGTTTTTTTTCTCATATAACTCATGTACATAGTAGAAATGTACATCATCTAAGAAAATATGGGATAAAATTTAAGTCTCTTTAACCTCTCCTTCCTCTGCTGCCTGTCTTTCTAGAAGTGCACATGTACTTGTGAATCCCTCTCTTCTCATAGATGGGCATAATGCTATTCATACTGAGTATCATTTTGTTTTTGCCAGTCCCTCGCTAGTGGATTCTAAGTTGTAATAGTTGAAGAATAGAAATGCCCATGTATGCTTATGCTTTTGTCCAAATGTGCAAGTTTCTTGGTAATAGAACTTCCCTGTATTTCCCAGCTTCAGTCTTTTGAAACAAGAAGGGAAGGTTGAACCTAGGAAAGTCTGAATGAATAAAAACAAAACAAACAAACAGCTGTTGATATGCGTGAGCTGAGATGTGATGTGTGTGGGGCAACCTGGGCTGATGTGGAGATGTTTTGAGAGAACTTGGAAGGAACAAGGAAACCTTAGGACTGAAAACCCTTGCCCTTGTTCAGTGAGCTCTAGTGTATATAAAGGACATACTTTTATCCTGGACCCTCTTCCCTGCCAACTACTCATGTTTTCTTCCTGCCCTCTCTTTCTCACCTCCATTGAATCAGGAAGCACAAGCCTATGCAGATGACAACAGTTTGCTGTTCATGGAGACTTCCGCAAAGACTGCAATGAATGTGAATGAAATTTTCATGGCAATAGGTAACTTTCCTCTCTTTCCCATCTCGTCACCTCCAAGGGCATAATTCTTGTGTGCTGTTCTCTAGTGGGTTGTGATGGGGGTGCCTTCTCCAGCGTAACTTTTAACCATTTTAAATCTGATTCAGTAGTTCTCCCCAGAAGTTTCTAAAGCCCAAGTTTCAACCCTTTACTCCCTGACCTTTAGCATGTTCCCATTTTTAGAATCTGCCTTTGTTATTCCCTACCCTTTCTTAGGATTTTGGGGTCATTTAGCTCTGGAGTTATCCTACCACTTTTTAGCTCCATGGCCTTGGGAAAGTTCTTTTTTTTTTTTTTTCTTTTGAGACAAGGCCTGTATATGTAGTCAGGAAGGCCTTGAACTCTTGATCTTTCATGTCTCAACATCCCAAGTGCTGGGATTGTAGGCATGACCACAACCCTGACCCTGGGGAAAGTTCTTTAACTTCACTTTGCTTCCTTTCCCAAGACACAATGAATGCACTTGCTGCCCGGAGAGCCCTTCATGTGCTAGCTGTCACGGATGGGATGGGGTGGTGGCAAAGCAGTTAGGAGAGAGTATCAGGGTGGCTCCACTGAAGCATTTTCCTCGTGTCTCCCAAACAGCTAAGAAGCTTCCCAAGAATGAGCCTCAGAATGCAGCTGGTGCTCCAGGCCGAAACCGAGGCGTGGACCTCCAGGAGAACAACCCAGCCAGCAGGAGCCAGTGCTGCAGCAACTGAGCCCCCCTTGCCTATCACTGCCCCCCACTTCTCCGCCTGAATGACCCGACTGGAATCCATTCTAACCAATCGCACTTAACAACGACTCGGGCCACAGCTGGGGGCAGGGGAGGGGTCCATGATTTCTCCGAGTAACTTTGATCCTAGACCGGAGGGAGTTATTCCACCTGCACCTTTCTGTACAAATACTAATTCAGTTTTAAGTCTTAAGTCACTTTTTTAATATATATGATCTTCTGCTCTTCCCACTTCCCCCTCCTCCCCCTTTCTACTGCTCTCCTCCTCTCCTCTGCTGGTAGTAGCCACGTGCTCCAGTGCCCGCCTTGTCTGTGGGGCTGGGGGTTAAGCAGTTACCCCCTTGTTTCCCTCTTGTTGGAGAGCAGGCTCCACAAGGGCACCCACATCCTTACCTTGTTGGGAGTGGTCTTGGTCCAGGGCAGTGGGCAGGCCCTGGACCGGGGAAGGGACAGGCAGCTCTTCCCACAGCTGGCTGTCATCAGGCTGCAGCCCCCTCCCCGCCCAACTCCCAGCTGGGAGAGAAACCGCAGCATTACGGCAGCATCATCATGACAGCCACACCCCCATTGATTGCCCCTGACCCCTCCACCCTAGGTCACCCTGACCTGTGGCTCTGAGCCCTGTTCTGACCAAATCACGATGATGAGTATTTGGGGAGGGTGGGCAAGGGGGGGGAGAGGGAGGGGATGGAACCAACTTTTTCTGTATTTTGTATTGTATGTTTTCTTCAACATGTAACCAATCAGTATCTTGTCAATATAGTCAGCCGATCGATCGATCTCACACTTGTCTTCGTCTTTCTCTAGCAGCTTATCAGACAGTGTCCTCTCCAGTTTATTGTAGTTAATTTAAAATGAACTACTGAGTGTTCTTAAACACCCCACTCCCCTCCACACACACAATTTGAGGGGATGCTTGTGGTCATGGTAACCAAGAGAAACCGTAAGGATGTAGGACTTGGACAAAACTGACCTGGGGCCAGCCAGGCTGGAAGCTGCGGGTCCTGCATTTTCCTCTCCACCTCCCTGGCCCTCATCAGCTTACGTTAAGGGGATACAGAGTTCATGTTTGAGAGACCATTGATCTCAGATGACCACTAGGATTTTTTGGCTGGTCTGCACTAGGCAGGCCTGTCAGGTGAATCTACTCATCCTCTTCCTTGAAGAAGGGACACTGATAACTCAAAACCCAAGGATGTAGCACCTCACTTGCCTCCTGGCACCCCCCCCCCCATACACACAGGTCCAACTTGCCCCACCCAGGTCTCCGATCCCTTCACTGGTTCTGGGTCCAATGACACCCAGATTCCCTAGTTTTTCCCAGGGCCTGAGGCCTGATTCTTGGCCCACCACCACCTGGGGTGACTCTACCTGTAGTTCCAACCCCCCCCCCCATCTGACCCCAACGCCAGAAAAGACAGGACTCTTAGGCTGCTCATCACGGTGGTTGTTTACTGGGTCAGGCTAGGTGAAACTTTTCAATTAGAGCCTTGTCGCCTGGGTCTCAGGGATGGGTCAGTGTGGGCCTGGGGCAGAGGCAGCGTCCGGCACTGGCCTCGGACCCACAGCTGGCCGGAGGGGGTCAGGCAGCACGACATGGCGGCCGGGTCTAGGTCAGGTGGCAGGAGCATCTGTCGGTGCACCTTCTGCTCCATTCGGCGGTAACTGCCTCTGACCGGGTCCGAGCCTTCCTGCTGTCTCTGGCCCGTCACCACCAAGCTTTGGCCATCCACCTGCACCACCAGTTCCTCTGGGGCAAAGCCGAAGGCATCCATCTTCACTTGGAAGTCATCTTGGGCGTGATCACGGTTCACGTTCAGTCCCTCATCCCTGAGCACCCGCACTGGCAGCGTGGCCACCTGGTTCCGTTCAGCGATGGACACATTGGAAAACCGGGGCGCCACACGGCTCTCGGTGGAGAAACTGCCACTGACCCGCTGCATCCGAGTGAGCAACTGCTATGGGAGGGCTCGAGGCTCTGCGCGCAGGGCCGGGCCCGGCAGGTGCGCGGGAGGGCAGGCGGGGAGGGGGGGGAGGAGGGCGCCCTGCCCCGCCCCGTCCCTCCCCTGCCCATCCCGCATAAGCCCCACCCACCCAGCCAGCCCACCTCCGGCCACCCGGTTCCTCCAGCCCCAGCCAACGCTGGCAGTGTTCCTGGTTAACCATGCTTATCCTACGTCCAGTGCCAAGTTGTCAGTCGTCTTGCGGCCTGGACTCTGCTCCTCCCTTCGCCCTTCACCAGCATCAGAGGGTCCAGGGCTGTGGCCGCAGACGATCCACGGAGCATGCAGGATCCCAGCCTGCGTGGAAGTGGATGGTTGGTACACTCATCCGTTGACAGCCAAGATCCGATGGAGTTGCCTGGCCGGAAGAAGACCGTCCTGCCCTCTATGAACCAGGCCTAGGACTGGGAGGACTGTTTGCTTCCTGGATAGAGACAGAAGGGGCCTTCCTGCTCCATCTATGCTTAGAACACCCTGCCTTTCCCTGACCACACATAATCCCTGCCCTGACATGAATTCTGTCTTGAATTCCCTTCCTGTTCTATAGCCCTCGTGGCTGGGCTTGGAAACCACAAAGATGAAGACATCCAAAGGCCAGGCTTTATTTCTCCGTCCTCACCTTGGTGGCTTTCTTTGAGACTATCACAGCTGCAGCTATGCCTGTGCTCAGTGTTTTCATAGTAAAAAAAAAAAAAATCCTTTTTGTTGAAATATGCAATACAGAAAAGTGCACAAAAAGGTACAGCTGGATATCACAATGTCAATACCACATAGCACGAAATGTCGAACTGTTGCTACATTTAAGCTAAGACCTAAATTCTAGGTTGGCTAGCCTGTAGGATAGGCCTTGGAACTGGGGGGCAAGCAGTGAACCCCAGGCCCAGGTCTGATTATAGTCTCCTCAAACATCTCCTCCCTGCTCTGCATTTCGAGAGGATGCTGGTGGTCATGGAAACCAGGAGAAAGTTAGCTCTGGTGATGGAGCTGGATGGGACTGACCTGGGTCCTCCCAGGTTGGAAGTTGAGGGTCTTGCATTTGCCTACCCGCCCCTTATCAGCTCACATCAACGGATCCAAGGTTGATATTTTAACACGGCTGGTCTCTGACATGACTGCTTCCCTTGCCATGGGTGGGCTTCAAACCCCACAAATCTCCCCAAACAGACACGCCTGGGTTTTGAGATGTCGCGTGTCCCCAAGAGGACAGCAATCACGACGATCCTAGACGGCCTCTAGGCACGAGTGAGAGGCGGTCACAAGGGGGTGCTACGTGGGACCAAGCCACAGAAAAGTCTGGAAAGCGGAGGCAGAGGGGCGTGGCGCGACAAGACTACAACTCCCATGGTGCAACAGGAAGGCGACGCCTGCGTACTGCGCGCCGGTTGCCCATGCGGCCCTAGGGCTGGGAGCGCAGTGCCGCTCCACTGCGGGGAGGCCATGGCGGAACCTTCCCAGGCCTCGACCCCTGCCCCGGCCGCGCAGCCCCGGCCCCTTCAGTCCCCGGCCCCTGCCCCAACTCCGACTCCTGCGCCCAGCCCGGCTTCCGCCTCCACTCCGACTCCCACCCCGGCGCCAGCCCCCGCCCCAGCTGCAGCGCCGGCTGGGAGTACCGGGGCTGGGGGCCCCGGGGTAGGAAGTGGGGGGACTGGGGCCGGGGGCGATCCGGCTCGACCTGGCTTGAGCCAGCAGCAGCGCGCCAGCCAGCGGAAGGCGCAAGTCCGGGGACTGCCGCGTGCCAAGAAGCTCGAGAAGCTTGGGGTCTTCTCGGCTTGCAAGGTGGGGGCGGGGCCTGGGACGAAAGGGGCGGGACTTGGGGGCATCCCCGGGCTCGAGTGGGAATGGGGCGCAGCTCCCAGCGGCCCCGACACCCAGGGCACGATGTCACTGACCGATCCTTCCGCCTCCAGGCCAACGAAACCTGCAAGTGTAATGGCTGGAAAAATCCCAAGCCCCCCACCGCACCTCGAATGGACCTGCAGCAGCCAGCTGCCAACCTGAGCGAGCTGTGCCGCAGCTGTGAGCACCCCTTAGGTAAGGCAGGCAGCGCCCTGGGAGCAGGTGTAACGTCCTGTTGGACGGGGCAACTTTACCATGAAGCTTCTCAGAAAAATCAGAGCTGCTTCTGAGTAAAGGTTGGGTTGGGATTTATATGTGCCAGGCCATGAAAGGCAGGAGCCATCCGCTGGGACCGGCCGTCAGTCTCCCAGCTGGTCCACATGGATTGGAGGGAATGAGGATGTATTCTTTTAGGATGGATGGCAAGAAATGCAGGAAGCCCTGTGGATTATTATTTCTCCCCCCCCCCTCCCCCTTGCTCCTCTTTCTCCTCTTCCTCCTCTCTTCCTCCACTCAGGGCCTCAAAGCTCTCATTTGGCCTTCTTGTTCAAGGCTGGCACTCTTGTTGCTTGAGCCACACTTCCACTTCTGGCATTTTGTTGGTTAACTAGATGTGTCTCGTGGACTTTTCTGCTCAGGCTGGCTTCAAACCTCGATCCTCAGATTTCGGATTACAGGTATGAGCTGCTGGCACGGAGATCCTATGGATTTCTTCTATCCTTTCTTCCCCATACCTTGCAGCTGACCATGTGTCCCACCTGGAGAATGTGTCAGAGGATGAGATTAACCGGCTGCTGGGCATGGTGGTGGATGTGGAGAACTTATTTATGTCTGTTCACAAGGAAGAGGACACAGACACAAAGCAGGTCTATTTCTACCTCTTCAAGGTGAGCTTTCATGGACTGAGAGTTTGTGAGTAGATGTGGGAAGGCATTTGTGAATGTTGGGGGTGGGAGGGGGAGAGGCTGAGTTCTGAGCTCTGCTGCCCGTCACTACTCCTCCCCTTCCTCTTGCCTGTAGCTCCTGCGGAAATGCATCCTGCAGATGACCCGGCCTGTGGTGGAAGGATCCCTGGGCAGCCCCCCATTTGAGAAGCCTAACATTGAACAGGTGGGACAGGAACTTGTTAAGAGGAGAACTGGGGGCAGCTTGGAGGAGTGAGGAACTTGTGTTCTCCACTGTCTTCAAGGGAAGAGGTTCAGAGAAGGGCCATGTTCCCTGATAACATGAGGGTAGCCCAGGGCTGTTGCTCTTTGCAGAATCCCAGAGTGAGAGTTGGTGGGGGTACCTTTTTTTTTTTTTTCAGTAGTGGAATTTGAGCTCAGGAGTTTGTACTTGCTAGGCATATACTTCACTCTACTGCTTGAGCTACATCTCAAGTGGATAGGATTTTTTTTTTTTTTTGCTTTGTTTTTGTTTTGTTTTGAGGGCTTGCATTCAGGGTCTGGCTCTCTTGCTTGGCTTTTTTGACCAAGACTGGATCTCTACCATTTGAGCCACACCTCTACTTCCAGATTTTTGCTGGTTCATTGGGGGTCTCATAGACCTTTCTACTCAGACTGGCTTCAAACTGTGATCCTTAGATCTCAGCCTCCTGAGTAGCTAGGCTTATATGTGTGAGCCACCAGCACCTGGCTTTTTGAATAAAGTGTGGAATTTTTGCCCCAGCCAGCACAGACTGAGATTGTCTTCTTTTTTTTTCTTTTCTTTTTTTTTTTTTTGCTGCATGTGTAGCTGGATGACAGGTACACACACCACTGAGTCTAGCTTCTGTTGGTTAACTGGAATTGGGGAAACTTTTTGCTCAATCTGATCTTGGACCACAGTTCTCCTAGTCTCCACCTCCTATGTAACTAGGATTGTAAGCATGAGCATCTTTGTGTGAGAAGCCCACACCACCTGCTCATGCCTCCTCTGGTTTTGCCCTGTCTCCCTTCTCAGGGTGTCCTGAACTTTGTGCAGTACAAGTTTAGCCACCTAGCTCCCCGGGAACGGCAGACAATGTTTGAGCTCTCAAAGATGTTCCTGCTATGCCTTAACTATTGGAAGCTTGAGACCCCTGCCCAGTTTCGACAGAGGTCACAGTCTGAGGATGTGGCTACCTACAAAGTCAACTACACCAGGTACAGTAGCCCAGACAGTGGTTCAGGAGGGAGGTTTGTAGGCCCAGGCTGGGTTCAGTGGTCTCCACCTTCATCACCTGCCACTCTCCCACCCCCAGGTGGCTGTGTTACTGCCACGTACCGCAGAGCTGCGATAGCCTCCCCCGCTATGAGACCACCCATGTCTTTGGGCGGAGCCTTCTGCGGTCCATCTTCACGGTCACCCGCCGCCAGCTACTGGAAAAGTTCCGAGTGGAAAAGGACAAGCTGGTGCCAGAGAAGAGGACCCTCATCCTCACGCACTTCCCCAAGTAAGGCCCGGCCTGGCTTGTTGGGATCTTGTCCCAAGGTCACGTCCTGGCTTTTGTCCCCTGTTTTCCAGGAAGGCTTCCTGGATTGGCCCCTCCTCTCCCTCCATGGCCTTCTGGGATCTGGGTGTCTACCTGGCAGACTTGCCCATGGCCCAGAAGCATCTTGCTAGTATTTGCCTTTGCACGTGCTAGTCGGGGGATGGCAGGTACATGCCCAAGCTAACGCTGCCCCCTCCCACAACCCTGGTAGACATTACTAATTGTTTCCCATGGGGGCCTGATACAGCTTCAGAATCCATCCCACCACAGCCCTCCAAGAAACCAGAGCTGACACTTGAGGTGAAACCAACTACACCTCTATTCTAGTCCTTTCTAGACCATACCTTCTTTCCTCCCATCGAAACCCGACTTCTAGCTCTACAGTTCAAAAGCCTTTGCTGGGAATAAGCAGTGGCAAGGTGGGGTGATTCTCAGCCCCTTTTCTTTGAGGGGAGTGAGGGAATGCAGACGATGCAATGCCCGGCCTGGCCTGTGTGGCAGGTGGCACAGGATGGCACTAGCTCAGATCCTGTTTCCCTGGGCCACACGAGGCCTCTGATCTCTGTCCTGAGTGTCTTGACCTTTCTCCCTCAGTTAGAGGTTCCCAGAAGGCAGTGGGCCGTGCCTCTCCATTGCAGCTGGCAAAGGCTGTCTCCCTTCTCGGGCTCACAGCCCCCTGACAGCAGGGTCTGTCTGGTCAGCCTGTAGTCCCTCTGGGCCTGGCTCAGGCTGTACCAAGATTGAAGGACAGAGGTGTGGGACAGTCTGTACCTTCCCCACAGGTTCCTGTCCATGCTTGAGGAGGAGATCTATGGGGCCAACTCTCCCATCTGGGAGTCAGGCTTCACCATGCCACCCTCAGAGGGGACACAGCTGGTACCCCGACCAGGTATGTGGCACAGTAGGCTCTGTAGGGTCTGCTTGGCCCTGGGATGGAGAGGGGCTGGGAATGGCAGCAGTGGAAACGGCAGGGGCCTCCTCTGGGGCGGGGGAGGGCCTTGATCCTTTTCAGGGACCTGCCAACACTCTGTTCTCTATCCCTGATTTTTGTTGTTTTTTTTTCCCTCAGCTACAGTCAGTGCCGTGGTCGTTCCCAGCACCCCCATCTTCAGCCCCACCATGGGTGGGGGCAGCAACAGCTCCCTGAGTCTGGATTCCACGGGGACCGAGCCCATGCCTGGTGGGTACTTGATTCCTGACCTCTGACCCTCACACACCTCTCCCTCCACCCTTCCTGCTGTCCTGGGTGACCTTGCCATCTTCCCTAGCAGGTGAGAAGAGGAAGCTCCCAGAGAACCTGACCCTGGAGGATGCCAAGCGGCTCCGTGTGATGGGCGATATCCCCATGGAGCTGGTCAATGAGGTCATGCTGACCATCACTGACCCTGCCGCCATGCTGGGGCCTGAGGTGAGCCACCTGGCCTGCTGAGCAGAAGGGGTAAAGTGCCCTAACCCACCTGGGCCCGCGCTTACCACATCTCTTCTGCCTAGACAAGCTTGCTGTCAGCCAACGCAGCCCGGGACGAGACAGCCCGCCTGGAGGAACGCCGCGGTATCATCGAGTTCCACGTCATCGGCAACTCGCTGATGCCCAAGGCCAACCGGCGTGTGCTGCTCTGGCTCGTGGGGCTGCAGAATGTCTTCTCCCACCAGCTGCCTCGCATGCCCAAGGAGTACATTGCCCGCCTCGTCTTCGACCCGTGCGTCCCCGGGAGCCCCAGCCCTTGGCACACTACACATGGGGGCTTTCTTTCCCTCACAGTTGGGGACACCTTCCTTCTGGTTTCAAGGCCCAACTTTTGAGGAGTGTTGCTTCTCAGTTCCCATCCCGGAGGATAGCTCAGTCCCCTGGAGCTGGACCTGAGAGTACTGGGGGATACCTGGGGGACAAATAAGGGCTGACATACCCTCTCTGTCTTAGGAAGCACAAGACTCTGGCTTTGATCAAGGATGGGCGGGTCATCGGTGGGATCTGCTTCCGCATGTTTCCCACTCAGGGCTTCACGGAGATTGTCTTCTGTGCTGTCACCTCCAATGAGCAGGTCAAGGTGAGCTCAGTGCCCTGACCCTGACTCCAACCCCATCCCTCCACCTGCTTCTGAATTTGAACCAGGTCAGAGCGGCCGAGTGAATGTGATACAGCCCCAGTCCTTCCTGTCGTGGCCCTGCAGTTCCTCACGTCCCCACAAGGTGGCAGTTGCACCTTGGAAACTGCACTTTAAGGATGTACCTGTTGATAAGTGAGGCCCAACAGCCTGTAACACGCAACACATGTTGGTGTGTATGTGTGCATGGGTATGCTGGGGCTAGAACCCAGGACTTTGTACATGCTAGAGGGTGCTGTACATCTGAACCCTGTCTCCAGCCAGCAGCACTATTTCTTCTTCAATATTTGAGAGTTGAACTCAGGGCCCTGCACTTGCTAGGCAATGTCTGCCACACCCCCAGTCTTTTTGTTTTCCATTTTGGTTTCAGTATTTTCAGATAAGGGTTCACCTTGGGCCATGCCACTCCTAACTGCCCCCTGAGTAGTTGGGACCTTAGCTGTGTACCATAACACCTGACTGGTCTTTTGAGACAGCTTCTTGCTCACTTTTTCCCCAAGCTGATATTGTAACTCATCTTCACCTCCTAAGTAGTTGGATTCTCGTAGGTATGAGCCACCGGCAAACACTTTTTAAATGAGCCTATCTTCATTACAAGAACATTTCTATACCTTAGGGAATTAATAGTGATTACAGTCGCCCTATGCTGATGGTCCTGACTCAATTGTTGTTACAGCAGATAGAGGCTACATCACCTTCCTGTTTCACACAGACCAGATCTGCCTGGCCCTGCCCTGTAGTGGAGACTCTGTTTGGGATTTAGTCATTGTGATGGCAGACCCTTGTGACCAACCCCACTTCCTTCCCCTCCATCGAAGGCCTAGGGGACTGCAAGTCCATGAGCTGTGTAGGCCTGGGATCCCTAGCCCCTGCGTGGCATCCTGGCAGACTGACCTCGTTTCCTAACTAAAACCTGAGTTCTTAGTTTTCTGTAAAATGGTGATTTTACTTCTCTTGGATTTAACTGGGGTTGGGGGGGGGGGTTGGTCTGCAGTTTAGCAAGCACTTTGCCGGCTGCCTTTCCTCCTTCCTGCCCTTGGTCCCTGCAGGCTTTTTCCCACCTCTATCCTAATCTGCCCCCGCCCTTCCTGCCAGGGCTATGGCACTCACCTGATGAATCACCTGAAGGAGTACCACATCAAACACAGCATCCTCTACTTCCTCACCTACGCTGATGAGTATGCCATTGGCTACTTCAAAAAGCAGGTGGGTGGGGCTGGGAAGGACTGGTGAGACTGTTGAAAGGGGTGACATTGATCAAGATACATTGTATTAATAAAAGGCTTTGTGAAATGGCAACTCCTTTGTACAACTACTTAAAGAGAATTTTTTTATAAAGGGGGAAAAAGGAAAGCAGGAGAGCCTCCCCTTCTCCTGCAGGTCCTCCTCTGCAGCCCCCTGCTGTGGAGGAAGCCAGAGTCTCTTCATGTCCCCTCTTCCACTTGGCACCTAGGAGGAAGTCCTTCCTCCTGTCTTGCTTCGTTCTTCTGGGGCTCCTGTGGGGGCATTCCAGAGGACTTAGGAGGCACATGGGAGTAGGTGGGGGTGCTCAGCCAACCTAGAACCTTCCCATGGACAGATGGAGTCCTCACAGTGCCACCGGGAGATTCAAGAAGTGGCACACACCATTACTCAGGTGCCCCTGGGGAGAGGGGCGTGAAAATTGAGTGTTTTTGCTGACAGATGTCTTTTCCATCACCCCTCCCCAGGGCTTCTCCAAGGACATCAAGGTGCCCAAGAGCCGCTACCTGGGCTATATCAAGGACTATGAGGGGGCGACTCTGATGGAGTGTGAGCTGAATCCCCGGATCCCGTACACGGAGCTGTCCCACATCATCAAGAAGCAGAAGGAGGTTATGCATGCACATCCATGAGGGGTTATCACGAGCAGACGTGGAGGCTGAGCAGATGTGTAGACCTGTATTTTGTGTGTGTGTGTGTGTGTGTGTGTGTGTGTGCGCGCGCGCGCATATGGTGAGGATGGGCTGGGTCTTGGTTCTTGCCCAGCCTCGGATGGCAAATTAAGACGATAACCAGCAGAGGTTGACTGCGGCCCTGGGAAGGTTGTGGCTGGGGCTGGAGTTGGCCAACTCAAACCCCTTCTTCCCTCAGATCATCAAGAAGTTGATTGAGCGCAAACAGGCCCAGATCCGCAAGGTCTACCCAGGGCTCAGCTGCTTCAAGGAGGGCGTGAGGCAGATCCCCGTGGAAAGCGTCCCCGGCATTCGTGAGTAGGGGTTTTGCCGAGGGGGACAGGAAGGCATGTCGCTTGGGGTGAGGACAGGTGTTCTTAGGGATGTTCTCTCCCCCTTTTCAGGAGAAACCGGCTGGAAGCCGTTGGGGAAGGAGAAGGGGTGAGTTTGTGTAGAGAGGGAGGTGGGTGGCAGGGCACAGGAAGCCAGGGCCTCACTCTCCCTTGGCATCTCTCTCTCTCATTCATCCCAGCAAGGAGCTCAAGGACCCGGACCAGCTGTACACAACCCTCAAAAACCTGCTGGCCCAGATCAAGGTGAGGAGGCCTCGTCCGCCCGCGGGTGGTGGTTTTACGGCCCCTTCTGGGGCAGCGGCGTGACCCCAGCCCACCTTTCCTCTCCAGTCACACCCCAGCGCCTGGCCCTTCATGGAGCCCGTGAAGAAGGCGGAGGCCCCCGATTACTACGACGTCATCCGCTTCCCCATCGGTGAGGACCCGCACTCCTCTCTTTCCGGGGGGACCACACACCCCATTCCCCCGGGGGGGACATACTTGGTGGGCCTCCCCGTCTTGAGGCCGTGTGTCCCGCCCGCGCCCCCAGACCTGAAGACCATGACGGAGCGCCTGCGCAGTCGCTACTACGTGACCCGGAAGCTCTTCGTGGCCGACCTGCAGCGGGTCATCGCAAACTGCCGCGAGTACAACCCGCCCGACAGCGAGTACTGCCGCTGCGCCAGCGCGCTGGAGAAGTTCTTCTACTTCAAGCTCAAGGAAGGCGGGCTCATCGACAAGTAGCCCACCCCCGGCCTCGGGCCTCGAGGAGCGGGGCGCCCGCCCAGGCCTCCCCACCCCGCGCCGGCCCACGTGGGCCGCACCGCACCGCACCTCACCTCACCTCACCGCACCGGGGCCCAGCCCCCGCGGGGCCGGCCGGAGGATGCCCTGCCCTGCCCTGCCGGGCCCGGGCGGCCCCCAGCCTGTGGGGCCCTCGCGGAACTGTGGAGCCCGGCCGGGCCCAGGTGCCTGACTCCCCTTGTAGCCGGTCTGGAGGGGCCGAGGCCCACCCTGCACTGTTCTGGCCGCCTGTCCCCAGGGGTGGGGCGGACATAGGGACCACTTACTCCTTGTGTCATTACTCCCTCAGAGGGAACAATAAAGCTTTTTTTTTTGTTTTGTTTTTTGGTGTGTGGTTTTTTTTTTTTTGCCCCCCTTGTGTGATTGTTTCTTCCGTGTAGTTCCAGATTCAAAAGGCTCCCTCCCTCTCTCCCTCCCTCCCTCCCTCCCTCCAGTCCCCCCTGGCCATCAAGAGCCCATTAAGCTTCAAGCTGCCCTGTCTTGGTCCCGGGTAACTGGCGGCAGACCTCCTTCCTCCCCACTCAAGACAGCCAAGGTGGGAGCCTCCACCTTCACCTGGCTGGGAACGGTTACACTGGCTGAGAAAAAGGCCTAGGGTAGAGAGGTTCCAGGAGCAAAGGGTGTGCTTCCCCGTGGAGGATGCCGGGCCCTTCCAGGCCCCGGTTTACAGATAGGGATTGAGCTCCACCCCCTCGGGCTCCGCCCCTCAAGTTTCAGTTTCCTTTCCTCAGCTGCCAGACGGGAGCTAAGCGGAACACCAGACCTGAGGCCCGGGCTGGGCAGGGGTAAGGAGTAGCTGGTTACTCCCTGGCTCCCAGTGGGGTCCTCGGTGTGCCCTGCCCTACCTGCCGCAGGTGGGTTGGAGTCTTGGGCAAAGGGGAAACTGACACTGTGGCCAGGGGTTCTGAGCCCCCTGCTGTTCCAGAATGGAGCTGCGCCCCTACCAGTGGGAGGTGATCATGCCTGCCCTGGAGGGCAAGAATATCATCATATGGCTGCCCACGGGCTCCGGCAAGACCCGGGCAGCCGCGTATGTGGCCAAGAGGCATTTAGAGACGGTGGATGGAGCCAAGGTGGTGGTACTGGTCAACCGGGTGAGTGGTCTGCGCTTTCCGCAGCAGGGTCCCTCCAGAGCTCTCAGAACTTGTAAACCCACCTGCCTTTTCACCCCAATCTTCCAACCTTAGGTGCACCTGGTGACCCAGCATGGTGAGGAGTTCAGCCGGATGCTGGAGGGTCGCTGGACCATGACAACCCTGAGTGGGGACATGGGCCTACGGGCTGGCTTTCGCCATGTGGTTCAGTCCCACCACCTGCTCATCTGCACAGCTGAGCTGCTGCAGACGGCGCTGACCAGCGCTGATGTGGAGGAGCACGTGGAACTCACAGGTGAGGGTCATGAGCAGGGGAAACGTGTATACCTGAGCCATAGATACTGGGGGTGTTCTCTAGCAAAAGGGAAGGAGAGGTTCCTGTGGGAAGGAGAGGTTCCTATTGGCCAAACCTTGAGTATTCTAGAAGAAACAGTCCTGGCTACAGGGCAGGATCTTGGTGGTGTTGGCGGGGGGGGGGGGGGGGGGACCCTTTCCCAGCTAATCTCTGTTTACTTATCTGTAAATAAGCGATGTAATCCTTGCCTCACTTCTGTGGAACCAGGGTGCAAGTTGGGAAGGGGAAAAAAAATAATTCACATGAAGCTGTGCGTTGGTGGCTCATTCCTGTAAACCTAGCTGCTCAGGAAGCTGAGATCTAAGGATCCAGGTTTGAAACCATCCAGAAGTTAAGTCTGTGAGATTCTTTATTTCCAATTAACTATCAAAAGCCTGGAAGTAGAGGTGTGGCTTAAGTGGTAGAGTGCCAGTCTTTTGTGAAAAAGCCAAGCAAGAGCATGAGGCCCTGAGTTCAGTCCTAGTACTGGTATGTGCATGCATGTATGTATGTGTGACAAAACTGTCCCATGTAGAGACTACATGGGACAGAGCTAATGGGAGGAAAGCTGTGCAAACCCAGGTTACAGCCTTCCCTATGTTCCCCCAGCCTTCTCCCTGATCGTGGTGGACGAGTGTCACCACACACACAAGGAAACTGTCTACAATGCCATCCTGAGCCGGTACCTAGAACATAAGCTACAGAGGGCACAGCGCCTACCCCAGGTGCTGGGACTTACGGCCTCTCCTGGCACCGGCGGGGCCTGCAAGCTCGATGGGGCCATTGACCACATCCTGCAGGTCAGCTCAGCCCCGCCCCTGTAGACTTTCTGACCACCAGACCCTCCAGAGATCTCCCTGACTGCCTCCCTCTATCCCATCCCCACCAGCCCTTGAAGAAAGGCCCTGACTACTTATTAGGGTCCAGGCTTCTTTTCACCCAAGGTCTAGCATCCTAACAGCTTCTTGTAGCACTTGCCTGGTTTATTCAGATGTAGCTCCTGCCTATGTCTACACCCCGGTTTCTCACAACACCATCCTTTTACTCATACACTCATTCTTTCCTCTACCTCGAACATACCTGGTTCTCAGGACCCGGGCACTTACCTGGCACTTTTGCTTGGAATCCCTTCCCCCAAGCAGTAGAGCACCTGCCTAGCAAGTATGCAGCCATGAATTTGAACCCCAGTACCAGAGAGAGAGAAGAGAGACCCTTTTCTCTTGAACTCCCCTTATCGGATTTCTTCTTGAGTAGTTTAATGTCAGATTTTCCATCTTTCCTGGTTATCCCCTCTGCTCTCTATCCTATCATTCAGTTTTAGTCTTTTCAGAGTTCATTCATACTACCTGACATGCTCTCATTTTCTTATTCTCCAACTCCAGTGGAACTCCCTCTGTGTCTATCATACTAACAGTGGGGAGAAGGCAAATGGGACTCCTTTGTTGAAGAAATTAATCCTTCCTGCTTTAGACTCTCTTGTCCTTAGCGAGTGTCCATTCTGCCTCAAAGTTCTGCCCGTGGACCCCACAGACCCCTCCCCCTTCTAGTGAAGCTCTCTCGGTTGCCCCCAGCTCTGTGCCAACTTGGATACATGGCGTATCATGTCACCTGAGCAGTGCCTTCCCCAGCTGCAGGAGCACAGACCCAAGCCCTGCAAGCAGTATGACCTCTGCCAAAGGCGCAGCCAGGTATGTACATGGGGAGGAGACACGAGACAGGCAGGAGCCAGGGTGTGGGGGGTGAGGAAACCTAGGCTTGGATACTGGCCACACACTCACTGTGACTCCAAGTTGCTTGCTGATGCCTCTGAGTCGCCATTTCTCCTTTTCGTTGTAAGGGGCAGATATTGCTCATGTGCACAACTTATGGGTCTCTGTAACAGAAGTTGGCATGATGCGGGTGCTTTGCCATGAGGCTGGGACTGTGCTGCGGCTGTCCCAGGTTCTCTCCTTCTGTGGTGATGCTTGTTTCTGTCTGTGTTGGCATCGCTGTGCCCAGGCCCAATGACAAGGGCATACAGTGGATGAGCCAACAGGAGCTGGGTATGGGAACCAGGCCTGTCTCCAGCCAGGACTCCATCACACCCCAGCTAGACTCCTTCTGGAGGCCCCATCCCTCCCATATGATGAGAATCCCCCTGTACCTTCACTCCTCTTATCTAGGACCCATTTGGGGACTTGATAAAGAAGCTCATGAAACAGATTCACGGCCGCCTGGGGAAGTCTGAGTTGAGCCAGGACTTTGGGACACAGACGTATGAGCAGCAGGTGGTGGAGCTGAGCAAGGATGGTGAGAGAGGCTGCCTAGGCAGAGTGTGCGTGGGGCTTCTGGGGCGGTGTGGGGGGGGGGGTGTGAAGGGAGGAGGCTGCCTGGAGGAGGCATCATTGGGGGCAAAGACTGCCCGCTCAGAGGTGGAGTTTAGGCAGGAGGGGGTGTGCCGGGTGGAGCCTGGGGTGGACGCATTCTGACCCTGTGCCCCACCCCATCCCACGTGCAGCGGCCGAGGAGGGACTTCAGGAGAGGCGGGTGTATGCCCTGCACCTCCGAAGGTACAACGACGCCCTGCTCATTCATGACACTGTCCGCGCCCTCGATGCTCTGGCTATGCTGCAGGATTTCTACCACAGGGAGCGCGCCACTAAAACCCAGATCCTGCACGCCGAGCAGTGGCTGCTGGAATTGTTCAGTGGTGAGGCCCTGTGGGGATGCAAACTGGTGAGGAGGGCTCAGAGTCAGCCAGCGCAGAGGGGCCAACGTGGACTGAGAGGGGACCATGGAGGTCTTGGGACCATATTTCTAACCAAAATCCAAGAATGAGGTATAACAGATTTCTTTGGGTGTCAGTACTGGGACTTGAACTCAGGGTCTGGGCACTGTCCTTCAGTGTGTTTGCTCAAGGCTAGCACCCTACCACTTGAGCCACACCTCTACTTATAGCTTTTTGCTGGTTAATTGGTGAGTCTCTTGGATTTGTCTGCCTGAGCTTTGAACCTTGATTCTCAGATTTCAGCCTCCTGAGTACGATCATGAACCATGGCATTTGGTCTAGCATAACAGATTTACTTCCTTGTTTGTGAAGGGTTGCACAAGGGCAAAAAAATCAAATTCATGTTATTATATATATATATTTATTATTATTATTATTATTTTGGCCAGTCCTGGGCTTTGGACTTAGGGCCTGAGCACTGTCCCTTCCTTTTTGCTCAAGGCTAGCACTCTGCCACTTGAGCCACAGCGCCACTTCTGGCCATTTTCCATATATGTGGTGCTGGGGAATCAAACCCAGAGCTTCGAGTATATGAGGCAAGCACTCTTGCCACTAGGCTATATACCCAGCCCTTATTTATTATTATTTTGGCCAGTCCTGGGCCTTGGACTCAGAGCCTGAGCACTGTCCTTGGCTTCCTTTTGCTCAAGGCTAGCACTCTACCACTTACTTGAGCCACAGTGCCACTTCTGGCCTTTTCTATATACGTGGTGCTGAGGAATTGAACTCAGGGCTTCATGTATGCTAGGAAAGCACTCTACCACTAGGCCATATTCCAAACCCTGAATTCATGTTATTGACAAATACATTTCTAAAAGATTTCTTAAAATATTTTTAATAGTGGTCCCCCAAAATCTGGGGATGTACGGTCACTTTCAGTGGGAAAGGAAGGCTAAAAGTGACAGGGTAAAATTTAAGACTGGAAGCCTCTGTGCCAGCTGAAGTATAGAGACCCAAGGTCAAGTCAGATCAAGGTCCTGGTGGCATCGATCAACATGAAAAGTTCAGCCCTCATCCTGGTAGCTGAGTAGCACTGGGCGCTTGTCTGAGGAGCGAAGGAACCCATACAGCTTCCAAGGCTGGCCTTGAGAGTGGGCGTGGTAAGAGAGTCCTTAAGTACGCTCTTGAGGTGGAGAGAGCCAGTGGAACAGGCAGGAGCAGGTGTCCTTCCCTTCCCCCACCGTGACCGTGCAGTCCCACCCCTAGAGACATCTGACCCCAGTGCCCTACCCAACTCTGTGAGCTGTGAGCCTCTATGAGCCTCTGTTTCTGGGCTTTCCTCAGGCCACAAGACTATGCTGGCCAGTTTGGCAACTCAAGGCCCCAAGAACCCGAAACTGGAGATGCTGGAACAGATCTTACTGGAACAGTTTAGGAGTCCCGATAATCCCCGGGGCATCATCTTCACCCAGACACGTCAGAGCACTGGCTCCCTCCTGCTCTGGCTCCAACAACAGCCTGGCCTGCAGACAGTGGACATCAGGGCCCAGATGCTGGTTGGGGCTGGCAACAACAGCCAGAGCACCCACATGACCCAGGTGTGGGCTTTGGGGAAAAATAAAGGGGTTAAAGGATAAGGGAGCCATGGGGACAAGATCCTCAGCACAGAGCACGGGGCACAGAGAGACCCTGGAGGAGAGGGGCATTGAATACCCCAAGCAGCATGGCAGAGAGCTGGAGCAAACACTGAAGTCCCCAGTGCTGAAGTTTCCCCCAAGTTGGGAGGAATTCTTGGGAACAGAAAGGGAAGAGATGGATCATGCAGTTCTTCCAGGCAGAGGCCCAGGTATCGGGTCCCTTGTGGAAAAAGAACAGACCCTGGAAGATCCCAGGATATAAGGGCAGGGACCCTTAGGAGTCCTGGGGGAGGTGGGAATTGAATGGTCACCTAGGAAGATGGCCATGATCCCCGGGGTATTGAAAGGCGGAGTTGGGACTCTAGATCCTTAGGGAGATAGGTCAAGCTAGTGAAGTGCTGTATCAGGAGAGGCTGATGTGGTAGGTGGACGGGTCCAAATGCCCCAGCCTAGTTCTCCTCCCCGCATCCTCCCAACAGAGAGATCAGCAAGAAGTGATCCGGAAATTCCGGACAGGCTCCTTGAACCTCCTGGTGGCCACAAGTGTGGCAGAGGAGGGACTGGACATTGCTCAGTGCAATGTCGTGGTGCGCTACGGACTCCTGACCAACGAAATCTCCATGGTCCAGGTACTCCAACCATCCCACCCCACCCCAGCCCTTGAAGGATCAATCCTGTACGGATCCCAGCCTCACTCACTCAGACCTTGTCCCCCTCATCCTTCCTAGGCTCGGGGCCGGGCTCGGGCTGGTCAGAGCGTGTACTCCTTTGTGGCGACAGAGGGCAGCCGAGAGCTGCGGCGGGAGCTGACCAATGAGGCGCTGGAGACACTGATGGAGCAGGCAGTGGCCACGGTGCAGAGGATGGACCGGGCCGAGTACCAGGCCAAGGTCTGAGAGCAGCCTCTGGGGAAGGGGGAAGGGCAGGTGGAAGGAGGTTGGCCCGGCAGGTCTCTGACTGCCACCCACACAGCTGTTTGCACTGTCCTGACTCACCTGGGCAAGGTGTGAGCCATGGAAAAAAGGATAGAGACCGGGAGATGGAACTGCTAGGAAGACACTAGCTGGTCTCAAGAGGGCCTTGGGAACAGGCCTTTTTGTAGGCTCTCTTCTATCTTCACTACCAGATGCTTTCTGGAGCCAGGCACAAGAAAAACAATGTTACAAGCACAATGTAAATGCAGGGTCTCTGTCAGTTGTCCTGTGGCAGGTACACTGTCTTCCAGCTTTGTCCTGAGAAGTCCTGTCTACTACCGTAGTCCCTGCATCATTATCAGCGTTAGGCCCTCATGCTTGCTCAGCCACTGTACCACTTGAACCACATCCCCAGCCCTTTATGTTTTAATTATTATTTTTTTTTGTACAGGGTCTTGATTTTGCCCCCTGACCAGTCCAGATGGAGGTGTTTGTTTTTTTTTCTTCTTTTTTCTTTTAGGTCGGTTGTGGGGCTTGAACTCTGGGCCTGGGCACTGTCCCTGAGCTCTTCCGCTCAAGGCTAGTGCTCTATCACTTGAACCACAGTGCCACTTCCATTTTCCTGGTGGTTTATTGCAGATAAGAGTCTCATGGACTTTTCTGCCTGGGCTGACTGAACCGTGGTCCTCAGCTCTCAGCTTCCTGCGTATCTAGGATTATAGGCCTGAGCCACCGGTACCTGGCTCAGAATTTTTCTTTTATCTGCTTCCCACATAGCTGGGATGACAGGTGCATGCAACCACACCCAGCTTTTTATTGTTTGAGATGAGGGATCTCAACCAATAGTTGAAGTCTGGCCTTAAACTGCCATCCTCCCATCCCATCTCAGCCTTCTTCTGTAGCTTAAAAAGAAAAACAAAACAGGATTCCTCAACAGTTAAGTCGAGTCCCTTTTGGGTACAAATGCTAGGCGGTCTTTAGGAGCACTTTGCCCCCGGAGCTTCCCCGGGGCTCCAGCCATCCCCTTCCCTCTAGATCCGGGACCTGCAGCAGGAAGCCCTGATCAAGCGGGCAGTCCGGGCAGCCAAGCGGGAGAGCCAGCGGCAGCAGTTCCCCCCAGAGCATGTGCAACTGCTCTGCATCAACTGCATGGTGGCTGTGGGCCAGGGGAGTGACATTCGGAAGGTG
The DNA here is from genome assembly GCF_023159225.1 of Perognathus longimembris pacificus. Classification (NCBI taxonomy): domain Eukaryota; kingdom Metazoa; phylum Chordata; class Mammalia; order Rodentia; family Heteromyidae; genus Perognathus; species Perognathus longimembris. The sequence continues at coordinate 39,162,849 of NC_063177.1, read as the reverse complement.
GAGGGGACCCACCATGTCAACGTGAACCCCAACTTCTCGTGAGACCTTTGGGAGGGCTGTCAGGTTATAGAAGGGGGTGTGGGATGGGTGGCTGAGAGCTCTTCTCGCCACAGGTGTGGGAGGGTAAAGAGGCTTTATTTACTTATTGTTGTGCCAGTACTAGGGTATGAACTCAGGGATTCGAAGTCTTGCCTAGTTTTTGCCCTCAAGGCTGGTGCTCTACGACTTGAGCTACACCTGGCTCTTTTGATGGTTAATTGGAGATGGCTTAAAACTTCAATCCTCAGGTCTCAGCCTCCTGAGAAGCAATGATTACAGATGTGAGCCACTGGCACCCCACATACAGAGTACTTCAACAAATACTGATGTGGCCTTTTCACAATAGTCTGCTTGGCTAGGTTTTTATCTCCATCCCCATTTTACAAGAGAGGAAATGGAGAGATTGAAACTTACTCAAACTCCCATGTCCACTATGTGGACAAGAACTAGCATTCAGGATGCTAGATCCTGAAAAGCCATACAGTGGAAACCTGGTCCTGCTACCAGAGAGGCCGGCTGGCTAGCTATGGTGGTAGGCACCTGTATAAGGCTCAGGCAGGAGAGTCAGTTGAGCCCAGGAGTTCAAGCCCAGCCTGAACAACATAGTAAACCCCCCTAATAAGTAAGTAAGTAAGCAAGCTGGCTCTTTTCTGAGCCAGCTCTATCCCCTGAGTCCTAGAGGATAACCCTGCCCCCATCTCCATCATCACTAAATAACTGTGAGGCACCTGTTCTGTGTCAGGTTGCTTGTGTCATATATCTCTATGCACATTCCTTGACATGCCATTTGGACTAGGTGGGGAAGGGTGATTAGATGAATACAGGCGGAGGTGTTAGAACAAAGTGAGATGGGGTCATTCTCATGGGGGTAAGGGTCTGAGCAGAGCAGAGGGATGAGATTTAGGAAGAACACAGACTGGCTTGGAGGTTCCGCCTTCACTTATCTAGCAGGCAATAAGTGGGGGTCTCAGTTGCATTCTGAGGAATGGCATGTCAGGGAAGATGTTAGAGGAGGCGATTGGTGGGATGAGGTTTGAGATGGGGAGTAAGGGTCATGGGAGAGCCCTCAGGAGACTTATCCAGGAAGTTGGTGTTGAGGCCTGAACTTGGGCAGCAGAAGGGAATGGGTGGAAGGAGCATGAGCAGAATTTCCTGAAGACTTAGAGAAAGGATTTCCTCACTTTAGAACACTGTTCTTGATGGGCAGAAGGTCCCCAGCCCTCCAGTAAAGCCAGCCAATGAGAGGGGGGCAGGGAGAGCATGAAGTCAGAGGTAAAGGGAGCTTATAAAGGGTATGACCACCCCCATTCTCCTCCAGAGTCTACTACAACCTGTCCCAGGAGCCTGTGACCATAGACAGAGTCTTCAAGGACTGGAGGCCCGGATGTGCCATTAGCTGCAGGAACTGTGGGGAGGTAAGTAGAAGACCATATTCCAGCCCCCAGAGCTGCAGCAAACCCTGCCCCAGGTGCCCCCAGTCTTAGGAGTGTGTCCAGCCCTTGTCTAAGGGGGCCTGTGGTTTCATGATGGTGCTAATGTTCAGTGTTGGGTGGGAGATGCAGGCCCGGTATTCACAGAATTCCAACAGAAGGAGAGGAACCCTGCCTGAGGGCAGAGACCCAGATCCTGACTGCTCTGTCCCATCCCTAGGTCTGGGGTCTGCAAATGATCTATAAGTCAGTAAACCTGCCGGCTCTTAAAATACGTAGCATGCTGCTGCAGACCCCTAACGGACGGATCCAGGCTAAAAAGTGGTCCCGGGTGCCCTTCCCTGTGGCTGACTTTAACCTGGTGGAGCACTATACCCAGAACCTATCAGATCTCTCCCTGCATTAACCACATCATCACTGCAGTACCTGGATCAGACTGCAGATGGCAGCAGCCATCCCGTGGACAGAGCCAGGGTCCACGCCTCTGTTTCCTGCATCACCAGCCTGGAGGAACTCTTGGCACCAGGGCTGACTCTGGATCCCACAGAGAGGAGGCAACGAGAGGCAGGGCCACTGGTCAGCCCCAGACCCCTGCACCTTGCCACATACACATATGCAGATACACTGGATGAACTCGGGGGAAACTGAGGCAGGAGAATTGCCCTATTGTTCTTAGGAAGCACAGTATCCCTCGCCTGCCAAAGCCATTCCTGTTTTGTGAGGCTCTTCATAACTTAAAAATTAAAAAAAAATGGGGAAAAATGCATGGCATTTCAACACTGATTTTGTTAAGGTATAGATGGTAGAAAACAAACTTCACACGGTGATAATGTAAAGTTCAATAATCAAGATGCTGAAACCAGGCACTAGTGGCTCACACCTGTAATCCTAGCTACTCGGGAGGCTGAGATCTGAGGATTATGAATCAAAGCCATCCTGGGCAGGAAAATCCATGAGACTCTTATTTCTAATAAACTACTCTGACAAAAAACAAAACAAAACAAACAAACAAACAAGTGGCACTGTGGCTCAAGTGGTAGAGCACTAGCCTTGAGCACAAACAGGCTCAGGGACAGCACCCAGGCACCAGAGTTCAAGCCCTAGGACTGTAAAAAAAAAAAAAAAAAAAAAAAGATACTAAACACAAGCCTGGCAATAGTGATGTGTGCCTGGAATCCCAGCACTCAGGAGGTAGAAGCTGAAGGAGCACAAGTTTGAGGCCAGGCTGGGCTACATATGGAGATGTCCTGTCTTAACAATAAAGACAATGGAATGTGGCTATTACCTTCAGAAGTACCCGCTTTCTCACTGTAATTGCCCCCTCCTATCCCTCCCTCCCCATACTGGTTTGCTTGGTGGTGATTTTTAATGCTAAAACAGTTCCTCTTTAGTGAATACCACATAGCTTCATTCAGAAACAGCATCAGTGTTCACACATCGATGGGTCTCAGTGGTTGGGAGCTTGCTTAGCTGGGGAAAGGCTGAGCAACAGTATTTGAGGGAGTGGGAGTGAGGAGAATTAGAAAGGCCTGGATTTTTTTTTTTTGTTCTCATTTTAATAGGAAAGAAACAAGCAAGATCTAGGTTGATTCTTCAGGGAAAGGGCTATTTCTGTAGTAAGAGGCCCAGCAGGCAGGAGTCACCTTCAAGAGGAAGGAAGGGAGGGGGGGGCTAGAGAAAAGATGTGGCAGCAGGATGACAGTCCTTCCTGCCATCTAACCTCCTAACCTTCTGCTTTATCCCTGGTCCTGCCTCAGGGTAGATGGGAAATAATGCATACCCTCGTCTCCCGTGACTTTTCTCTTTTTCTGACGGAGGGCTGACATTCCAGTTCCAGTCTGTTTGGGCTCCCATCTGCTCTGACAGTAAGTTCTCTTTCCCGAGTCCTTTCTTTCCAGGTGCCCCAGCTCAGGAGTCCTTCTCCTCGCTCTCGCCCCATCTCTGCCTTTTGGGCCCCTTCTGCCCATCCCATCCCCACTGCAACTTGAGTTATCCTCTCCCTTGCCAGCAACGTGCCTTTTACAGGTCAATAAAATTAGCGACTAGGGGCAGTGGGGGGGTGGGGGTGGCGGGGGCATGGGGTGCTAAGCTCAGTGGCCTTGAATGTGGCTGGACTCACGGAGTCCGGACGCCTGTCATTCCAGGACTAAACTGTGACAGCTGAGGGACCTGAACTGGTGTTGGGTATGGTGAGGAGGGAGGGTTGCAGGGATAAAGATGACCTGAACACGCAGTGGTCCCCTTCCGTGGCCTGAGGCCCTACACGGCTGACCCCTGCATGGCGAATTTATTGCCTTTACATTGGGTGAACTCTCCCGCACCTGCCCTGTCCTCTGGGACAGCCTCCTGGAGCCTCAGATGTGGGGAACTTGGGCAAGGAGAGGTGTCTAGTCTTTCTGCTTTCGCTTATGTGGAGTGCCAGTCCTGGGCTTGAACTCAGGGCCTGGGCACTGACCTTGAACTTTTGTTTGTTTGTTTGGCTCAAGGCTAGCACTCCTACCACTTGAGCCAACAGCTCTACTCCCGACTTTTGGATGGCTAAGTGGAGACGAGCGTCTCGTGGATTTGTCTGCCTAGGCTGGCTTTGAACCCAAACCCTCAGCTCTCGGCCCCCCTGATTAGCGAGGATGACAGGGGTGAGGCAGCTCGCTGCTGCTTACCCGGGGGTTTTCCTGTGGAGCCTTTGGCTCCAGGGAGCCCAACGAAACTGCCCGGGAAGGGGGGGGACTGCATCAGGGGCCCAGGTGTCCTAACTCAGCCCCCCTCCCCCCCCCCGGAGTCCCCATCCCCACCCCCCTCATCCCCGCGCTCCCGGCCCAGTGCAGGGCCCGGGACGCTCCCCGCCCACTCCCCACCCGAGCGCCGGGACTCGGGGTGGGGCCGGGCCGACCCCTCCCCTGAGCCCCGCCCCGCCCCGCCCCGCCCCGTCCCTCCAGCCTGGAGCCGCGGCCGCCGGCGAGGCGGGAGCAGGTGGCCACCGCGGCTCCCCTCCGCCCGGCAGGTAAGACCCAGACGCGGGCCAGCCCGTGCCGGGGGCCGCGGGGGGGGGGGGGGCGGACCGCACGGGAGGGCGAGGCAGCCCTTCCCACCTGCCCCGGGCTCTCGTCCAGGGACGGCCCTGCTCGGGCTCGGGGCTCCGACCCCGGGGCATCTGTTGGGTGGCCCCGAACTCGGAGGAAGTTGGGAGCGCGGGGCTGGGGGGAGTCAGGCGGTGCCGGGCAGGGGAGGGGCGAGTGTGGGTCCCCTGCCCCGTCCAAGGGCGGCGATGGCCTGACCCAGACCGCCTCTCTTCTGTTGGACGCATGAGGTAAGAGCCGCTGCTTGGCCGAGCTGGTGCTGGGTTTTCGGGGGAGCCCAGAGACACCCACCTCCTTCACCTCTGTACCGATGCGTGGGGTGGAGTTGGGGCGGGAGGGGGGCGGTCCTGGTGTCTGAGCAATGAGCGATGTCTTTTCTGTGCTGTGTCCCAGAGCCAGGTGCCGGTCGGAGATGGCCACAGGGGTGAGCCTTTTGTGGGTAGGGGTTGCATCTGTACCCTTGCTCCAAGTTGGGGGCGCTGGGGCTTTGGGAAGGATGATCTCCAGGAGAGCTTCCTGGAGGAGGAGGTCTGGACTGACAGCTTGCACAGGATGCTTTGAGCCTGGGGGGAGATGTCTGCTGGGGGCTTTGATGGTGGTTTGGGTTAAAGCAGAGAAGCCCGAGGCCCAGATGGAACCCCATGGGCTCTCCAGAGTTCACTGTAACCTTCCGGACAGACACAGGTGACCATTGGGGGAGAGGGGCTCCCCATACCTGCCTAGACCCCTTCTTCCATGGGTTCCTCCCACAGAAACCATCACTGTCAGGAAGTTCTTTCTCACACCTGACCTTCACCTCTTCTGCTTCTTTGACCCCATCTTGCTTCTTGGGAAGCTTCTTGGGAAGCACTGTGCTATAGTGGAAAGAGCAGGGGCTCTGAGGTCAGTTAGACTTGAGTCTTATCACCTGCACCTACTTAGGTACGTTGCCTAACCTCCGAGTGTTTCACCTGTAAAACGGAGACAGTAATAGAAGACACCTCATAGGGCAGCCACAGGGATTAAATGAGAAGGCGCACATAGAGAGCTTATCACAGTGCCTGGTGAGGGCTCAAGCATAAGCGTCCCCTGTCCCCTTGTGTGGGACAGCAAAGCCGATCCACAGGGGGTGGGGTAGGATGGGGTGGGGTGGAGGTTTGCTTAAAGCCTAGTCTTGGAGAGCCATGCCCTTCATTGCCAACCCCCAACAGCCCCTTCCTCCTGCCAGTCCTTGATGCCCAGGGCCCCCTCATCTCCTGGCTTCAACATCCTGTTCACGTTGTCTTTTTATCTCCAGGGTTGGGGTGAGGTAGCTTGCCAGGACCAGGAACCAGTAAGCAACAGGGGGGCCCACTTGGGGCTGTGCCTGGATGGAACAAGCGCTGGCCTAGAGAACTAACTTGACAAAAAGTCTCTGTTGGTACCACCACCTCCAGAAGTCTACAAGTTGACATCCAACTGCATTAAACGAAAAAAAATTTTTTTCAATTTTTTCTGAAAGATAAATAATACAAGGGACTGAAAGTCCAAATCTGAGGATTGTCCAGGCGGCTCTGTAATAAAGAGACGGCGCTCGGGCTGGCCCAAGTTCCCAAGGCTGCCAAGAAAGCCTGGCATCCCTTAAGCTTGGGCAAGGGAGGGGGTATCAATGCTCTAGGCTGGTGCTTTCAAAGGCTCCCCTTGGGAGGGAGGGAGCAAGGCTGATCTGAGGTACCTGTGAATCAAGACCACACTCCCCATTCCAGTGACTTGCTGGCTAGCCCCCCAGCCCACGCCATCCTCTTTCCTGGGCCTGTTTTCCTGAGTACATCCCCAAGCCTGTGGGGCAGCAAAAGGACAGCTGTTTACAGGGGATGTGGATGGAAATAGGACAGGAGACTGAGTGTCCTTGCACATACGTGCAGGCTCTTGGGGGTACGGAAAGGACTGGGAAGCAGGAAAACAGCAGGGACGTGGATGGGGGCCCAGTGGCTGGTGTCAGAGTGAGAGTGAACTGTCTCTTCCACACCACAGTGTTAGTGTTACTCTCTGCCTCCAAGAAGCCAGAGAAACCTGCATTTGAACTTGGCTTTCCAGAGTGTCTTAAAGGCACACATGTCTTAGTGGGGCATTAGAACATAATTTATCGAACAGTCTGTTAACTTGATGTTTAAAATATGTAGATGCATCCCTGGGCCACCTTTAGTCTTCTTGCCCCAGGCCCTGAAAATGGGACAATGGACCTGGCTAGAACTGTGACCATGAGCGCCATTTGGTTGGTCTTTCTTTCTTCATCCTGTCTCCTTAAGATGGTAGTACCGCCGTAAAACTGGGCTTGGGGCACACTCACCTAGATCAGGAATACATTTTACAGTGAAACAGATTGTCAGCTGTCATCAACAGGTCATCCCCCCTTGGGCTTCCTGACCTCATTCTCCATCCCAAAATTGGGACAATTAAAAAAAAAAAGTTCTGCCTGGCATGGAAGGGGGGAGGGGAGAGGCTCATGTCTGCAATCCTAGTTACCTAGGAGGCTGAGATCTGAGGATCATGGTTCAAAGCCAGCCTAGGCAGAAAAGTTCAAGAGACACTTATCTCCAGCTAACCAGCAAAAAGCCAGGTGTGGGGCTGTGGTTCAAGCGGTAGTGCACCAGCCTTAAATGGAAAAAACTAAGGGACAGCCAGGTACTGTTGGCTTATACCGATAATGTTAGCTACTCTAGGACACTGAGATCTGAGGATTGTAGTTCAAAGCTAATCCAGGCAGGAAAGACTGTGAGACTCTTTTTTTTTTTTTTTTTTCTGTTCCTGGGGCTCAAACTCAGAGACTGGGCACTGTCTCTGAGCCTCTTTTGCACTCAAGGCTAGTGCTCTACTGCATAAACCACAACACCACTTCTGGATTTTTCTGAGTAGTTTATTGTAGATAAGAGTCTCACAGACTTTTCTGCCTGCACTGGCTTTGAACCATGATCTTCAGATCTCAGCCTCCTGAGTAGCTAGGATTACAAGTGTGAGCTACTGGTGCCTGGCAACTATCACTTTTTTCCCCCCAGTCCTGGGGCTTGGACTCAGGGCCTGAGCACTGTCCCTGGCTTCTTTTTGCTCAAGGCTAGCACTGTGCCACTTGAGCCACAGCACCACTTCTGGCTTTTTCTATATATGTGGTGCTGGGGAATCGAATCCAGGAGCGAGCACCCTCCCACTAGGCCATTCTTCCCAGCCCCTGTCAGACTGTTATCTACAATGAAATACCAAAAAACTGGAAGTAGAGCTGTGGCTCAAGTGATAGAGTGCTAGCCTGGAGCAAAAGAAACTCAGGGACAGTAGAAAGCCCTGAGTTCAAGCCCAGGACCAGCACCAAAAAAAAACAAACCTAAGAGACAGCATTCAGACCGAGTTGAAGCCCTACTACCCCATACCCCCCCGACTCCGCCCCCCATCCTGTGATGTTTGAGCAGGAAAGGATAAAGAGAAGTTGCTTCTCTCTGGAGTGTGAGGAGGGTGGCACACTTGCTGTACCCAAGGAACAAGGCAAGGCTCGGTGGGGCTGGGCACCTGTCCTCTAGAAGCTAGATTGGGGGAGGTCAGATGAGCCTGGACCCCACGTCCCTCCTGCTGTTTTCCTAAAGGAGCTGCGCCCACAGCTGGGGAGGGATCGTGTGTCTATAAGGTGGTTTCCTTTGTGAGCTTGCATCTTGAGCTTTGGATGGGGAGGAGTTTAGGGGGACAGCTGACCAGGCTGGGGGGCGGGGAGGGTTGATGGAAATGAATGGCATGTTGGTCTCAAGTGGAGCTGCTTGCCCTCCCCCCCCCCCCCCCCCGCCAGGGGCACCTGGATACCGTCAGTTCAGAAGAAAGAAGCACATTGCCTTTTTGGTGCCCATCTCTCCTTTCTCGTGGTCCTGATTGAGCTTTTCTTTTTGGGGGGGGGATGGACAGATGGGTGCACGTGCCTACTCCCACCTGTGCCGTTCCCCTAACTCGCCTGTCCTGCCATCTCCCGTGTGGATGGATGCCCTTTGACCCACCCTGGCAAGGCCGTGTGCGGAACCCATGCCCAACCCACGCTCGTGGCCTCATTCACTCTTCCCAGTGACTTTGATTCACCTTGGGTGACATGCCTGCTCCGGCGGCCAAGGGTTGGCTCACTTGAAGGTGGCTGCGGGCCAGACGCCTGCCGCGACTCAGGGACAGGAGGTGGTGGCACCGTCTTCCCGGGGCTCCCCTCACACCCTGCACGGATGGATGTGCAGCACCCCATCTCCCAGGAGTAGTGTCTGTAGGTCCTGAGTCTCTCAGTCCATCTGCCCTTGTACAGTTCTTTATACTCCCCTCCCCCCCCCGCCCCCACAGTCCTGGGGCTCCTGACAATGGCATGTTCTCCAGTGTGGCAGGCGTGGCCACACAGCGGAGGGTTCTGAGGGACGGGAGAGAGTTCTTGCCTGGCTGATTGACCTTGAAGTGAGGGAAGGAAGGGTACTGGTGGGACCCGGGATCTCTCTCAGAAGAGGTGTTGACCAGAGTAGGGCTGAATTGACACTTTTCTTTCTTTTCCTCAAAGCAGCCAAGCTGAACCCACCCATCCTGGGGCCAGCTTCCTGCTCAAACCACAGGGTGCCCCCACCCTGTTCCAACCTTTCCGCCCCTGCCCACCGGGACCTGTTTAAACAACCTTCTCGCCTCTCCCGTCCCCACCTCCGCTGCCCTCACCCTCTTGCCGCCGCGCGCGGCTTCTGCACAGGACTTGCTGTGTTGGATGTTTGTTTATTTGACTAAAGTTTCCCTGGGTGAGGCCAGGACCAACGCCGCAGCCCCTTCTCCCCACTCCAGATTCCCAGGAAGAGTCCAGGCATGCTCCCCCTCCTCTCCCAGGCCCCCAAGGCCTCTCCTGTACCCCCAGCTCCCACTTCCCACCCTCCTGATCTCAGCGCAGCCAGTTCCTGTATGTGAGACCCACCCTCTTTCTCCTGCCCCAGATAGAGAGTTCCAGACTTCAGGGGCCAGGCAGGGGATCTCCTGCTAGAGAAGAAGGTGATTTGGAACTGGAGCCCTGGGGTTTGGGGATTTCCAGAGGGGATCCCAAAGAGGGCCATGTCACCTGTGATCTTCAGAATGTGGGAGGTCTGCTCACCTGCTGGCCCTCCCCGCCTTAGTGGCTGAAGCTAGAGCTGAGGCTGGAGGAACTGTCATGGGGTCTGGTGGCATTCGCAGGATGCAGGTTCTCAGCGATCTCTCTGGAACCCCCAGGGTTCTTGATCTTGCATGGAACTTGATCAAACAGAGGACTGCCTCGCTAGGTCCCTCAAGCACCTGCAGAAGTCAGTCCTTCTTGTAGATGACAATGAAAGCTCAGAAGACAAAGAGACTTGGCCAAAGTCAGATCCTGGCCTTGAACCTACGTTTTCTCATTCCCCACAGCCAGAGTTCTTCCCTGGAGGTGGCCAGAGCTGTTCTTTGGGCAAAAAGCCACAGGCCACGGTCACCCAGAGCTTTCCTATATTCCTTCCTCGCTATGTGTCCGTCCTTTTAGACCTGGCTGGGGGTGGGGGGTGGTCGGGAGGACACTTTGACCCTGTGTCTCAGGCAGGGGAGGGAGGGGAAGGGCAGGTAGCATTGCTCTGACCTCATTCTGAGATTTGCTGGCCTAGTTAGATGCTTCCTGAAGGGAGAGGGACAGCAGAAGCTTCTAGAGCTGGTGTTAACCGTGTGGGCACTAATTGGGAATGCAACTGTCCCTTGGTGGAGACAAGGAACAGATCTACAGGATGAAGTGTGAGGGTGGAACATTGGTGGGGGCAGGGGAGGAGGCGTGAGAATCAGGAAGTGTCCCCAAATAGCTTGGCTAGCTGTCACATGTGGGCATCAGGGTCGAGTAGGGCGGCCCAGCTGGGGGCAGCTGGCTGGTTGGCACCTGTCCTTGGGAAGATGGGCATAGGGTAAAAAAAAAAAAAAAAAAAGGAAGCTGCGTTGCTATTTTGCTTCCTCTGCTTCCCTAGAAGTTGACAGCATGACTTGGGATGTATCTCTACCCTGCCCCTCTTCTCTAGCAGAGCCTCAGGAGTCCCAGCCCATAATCCTCATCCCAGAACATTGTTGTTGTTTTTTAAAGTAGTTAATTCAATTATTCAGTACCTACTATGCATCATTCACCAGGCTCTGCTCTGGGAAATCAAGGGAGAACAAGACAGGGTGAATAACAAAGAATATAGTAACAAGAAGAGAATGTGGTGTCTCATGTCTATAATCCTCATGATCTAAGGGTCATGGTTCAAAGCCAGCCCAGGCAGGAAAGTTTGTGAGAGACTCTATATCTGCAATTAACCACCAAGAAGAAAAAATAAATAAAGCCAAAGTAAAGCTGTAGCTTAAACAGTAGAGGGACAGTGCACAGGCCCTGAGTCCAAGACCCAGAAGCAGCGTGCGCACGCGCACACATGCACACACGCAGAAACAGACAGGACAGAGCCAGGCATGGCAGTCCCATTATAGTCCTACCTACCTCTAGACAAAATCATGAGACTGTCTGAAAAATAGGCGGTGTGGCCCAAGTAGTGTAAGGCCCTGAGTTCGAACCCCAGCAACACACACACACACACACACACACACACACACACGTAACTGCCTAAGGAAGGTGATGGGAGATGAAGGAAGGCTTCTCATGGCCCTGTGTTATTCCTGCATCAGCCAAGAGAGGGAGGAGGAGGGGGGAGCCAGGAGGAAAAGAGGCTCCAGGCAGAAAGAACAGGCTTTGAGAAGCGCTGGGTGAGGGAGAGCTTGCTGGGCTCTGGAGGTAGAAGGAGCCTGGTGTGGCTGCGCTAATCAAAGCAAGGTGGGAGTCCTGCGAAGATAGATTGGGGGAGGGGCGGGGACTACTTTGACTCAAGCAGTTTTGACCCCAAGGATGTTTTGAATGTAAACATTTTAAACCAAAACCTATCCATGCTGAAGACTTGGGAGGAAAGGTGTTTTCTACTTTGATCACCACTCAGTCAACTGAATTCCTTGATCAGACTTTTCCCCTTTCCGCCCTGTAATACAATTAGACAGACCTCCACGTTTTTCATCCCACTTTAATTCTACTGCAACTGTTATTTATTTATTTTTATCAGCATCCATCGCGCCTACATTTCGCAGCTGTGATTTGGTTCATCCATCAACTTGGGAACTGCCGGCTGTTGACATTAGGCGCTGCCATTGCGTGCCGTTCACTGCCTGGGTAAGATCCCACTCCATTTGGAAAGATTAAAGAAACAAAACATTTGCGTCGAAGATTAAATCCTCTTGTCCATTTTATTCGATAATGAGTTTTCTTGTAGCTGGCTCTGGTGGTTGTCAGCGTTGCTAGGAATATTTTTAGGTGATGAGTAGTATTTATATCTCAGTTAATCTGTGGGCAGGACCTAGTAGAAAGGGCAACTGGGGGTACGGGGGTGGGTAGAGGATTTGTGGGAGGTGAATTGGGTTTGGTTCTTCCATGCTAGGGTAAGGATTTTCCCAAAGTGGAAAGTTGTTGTTTGGAGAAAGTTGCTTGTTTATTTTGGGGCGGTGGGGGGATTGACAGTAATTTTCCAGATACACTCTCAGAAACTTTTCTACCTAGACTGGCCTTAAACTATAATCCTTAAACTCCCAGCCTCCCAAACAGGAATATAGGTATAAGCCACCAGCATCTGCTTAACATTTGGAGAGAGAGACAGAGAGAGACAGACAGACAGACAGAGAGACAGACAGACAGAGAGACAGACAGACAGAGAGAGAGAACACCAGGGCTTGAACTCAGAGCCTCAGACTTGCTCAGGGCTGTCACTCTACAACTTGAGGCTCCATTCTGGCATCTTTTTGCTGATTAATTGGAGTTAATTGAAGATGGAGTCCCCTGGATTTTTCTTCCCTGGCTGGTTGCAAACCATGATCCTGTAGGTCTAAGTCTCTTCAGTAGCTAGGATTACAGTTGCGATCTACCAGCATCTGGTTTAACCTTTGCGTTTGTAAACAGAAGAATGAGAAATTCAGATCAGACCTGAATTTTATTTTATTTATTTTTTGTTGGTACTGGGGCTTGAACTCAGGCCCTGGGCACTGTCCCGGAGCTTTTTCACTGGAGGCTAGCACTCTACCACTTAAGCCACATATGTCCACTTCTGGCTTTTGCTGTTTAATTGGAGATAAGAGTCTCAGACTTTCCTGACCAGGCTGCTTTCAAACCACGATCCTGAGATCTCAGCCTCCCGAGTGGCTTGAATTACAGATGTGAGCTGCCAGACCTAAAAGTTTATTTGTAACTTTTACTGAGCCGAGAATGGAACCTGGAGCCGAGAATGGAACCCGCGTGTGTACTAGCACGCGTTCTACCACTGAGCTACATCACCCCCCAAAACCCCAGTGGTCCATTTGTATGTGAAGAACACTGGAAGAGGAGGTGGGGAAATGGAGGCATGGAGTGAGGTGTCTGATCACCCCATTTTGGCAGTAGAGAAGAGACAGGATTGAGAAAAGATTAGGGGAATGCAAAGTACATCACTCATCACTGTCCTGCTCCAGAATTACAGGCTCCCCGAGAGGGACCTTGATGCTGTGCCCCTCACCCTTAGCTCCCACCCCTCCCTTCCTCCTGGTACAGAGATGGCTCCCAGCGCCCCCCGCCCCCCTCCCCCCCCCTCGCCATGCCATAGGGTTTGGCCCCAGAGTCTGTCCAGGGTGGAGACCAGGAACTGGGTCCTTCCTGGCTGAACGTCGCTGCTGCGGGACAGACCCGGATGTCCTACTAAGGGAGTGGAAGGGATAGAAAATGCCTGCCGACCCACCCACCTGGACACACGTGGCTGGAGCTACCAGGCAGCCACAGACCTGGCATGGGAACAGACCCAGACACAGAGAGCTTGTCCGGCTGTGGCTCCAAACTCAGGGTGTGACCCTGGGCAGAGGTACAAAGAGGCCTCTGTTGGTGCGAGGCGCTGTGCCCACCTGGGCCAGGCGAGGCGCCTGAGGAAGAAGAGCGGTAGCCCGAGAGTTCTGGAATAAAACAAAACTTGAGTGACGAAGACCCAAGGTTTCAGTATCATTTGGGGCAAGCTCTTCTCATCCTTCATCCTTAGTCTCCTGGCCTGTAAAATGGGTTTAAATCCCAGCTCCCCAGGCCTGACATGTTGTCAGGATCCAGGTTGTTGACTGGCCAACTAAACATCATACACTGGTTTGCAAACACACATGGTGATTACTATGTGCCTGTGTACTAAACCCTTTACAAATACTGACTCATGTAATCCCCTTAATGACACACTAAGTGAGGGACTATTTACCCTATCTTACAGATGAAGAAACTGGGGCTCAGTGGTGGCCCAAGTCCCACAGCTAAAAAGTGGCAGAGGTAGAATTTGAACCTGGGCAGTATGGCTATAACACTGTCCTGCTTCTAGAAAGGAAGGGATAGGCATACCGTAATGGGATACTTAAAGTGGAGGTGTAAAGGGGTCTGGATTCTTTGAGGAGTTGGAGGGGTGTTTTCTGGATTATCTTTCCTATGTATGTTGTCTCCCCTGCTCTTTGGTTGTGGGTTCTAAACTCAGGGTCCAGGCGCTGTCTCTGAGCTTTTTCATTCAAGGTTAGCACTTTGCTGCTTTAGCCACAGCGCCACTTCTGGTTTTCTGGTGGTTAATTGGAGATAAGTCTCGTGGACTTTCCTGCCTGGGCTGGCTTTGAACCCCTGATCCTCAGATCTCAGCTTCCTGAGTAGCTAGGATTACAGGTGTGAGCCACTAGCACTGGCTGTGTATTGTCTCCTGTTCTAGGACTCAGGTCTTAGGGCAGTGCCAGGCAGGTACAGGAAGAGGGAGGTGAGACTTCCAGGGCAAAGTTGGGGGGAACCCAGTGCAGGGGTGAAGCATTGGCCAAGAATGGCCACTGGGGACGGTGGTCCCCAAAGGAGGCTGGGGTGGATCTGCATTCCTTACACAAGGGTGAGTCACACTCTGTGGGGGGCCAGGCTTGGTGCTAAGTGCTGTGGACAAACCAGCTTTCCGCCTGGGAGCCAGGGACTGGTGGGACATGAAGCATGGTGTGGGACATCACAGTACCTAGGTGTAAGGGGAGATCTGAGAGCCTGAGCCAGCTCCCCCAGGGGAGATGGGAAGGCTGAGGCCTGCACTGAGCCCTGTGGGCCCTGCAGTGTGGATGTGGTCGCTGTGGGGAGGGCTCCCGCGGCCAAGCTCAGAGCTCAGACTTACTACAGGAGAAAAGGCTACCTCTGACGGCTCCTCAGAACTCCCTGGGTGTTGTTAAGAAGGCAGATGGCCCCCAGGCCAGGTGGGCACATACCTATCACCCTAGCTACTCAGGAGGCTGAGATCTGAGCATCCCAATGGGAAGGAAGCCAGTCCAGGGGCAGGAAAGTCTGTGAGACTCTTATGTACAATTTTCCACCAAAAACATCTGGAAGTAGTGCTGTGGCTCAAGTAGTAAAGGGATTGACTTGAACGAAACAGCGAAGGGATAGTTTCTAGGCCCTGAGTTCAAGCCCCAGCACCAGCACTCCCCCCCACCCCTGAAGGCAGATGCTGAGCTCCACCCCAGACCCCTGAATCTGAGGCCCTGGGATGGGATCCAGCTGATGATGTCCAACAGGCTTCCCCAGAGATGCTTACATAGCTGGGGATTTTGAAGCCTGCTGGATGCCAGGACTTGGCCCTTAGCTGCACATCTGAGTCACCTGAGCAGAATGGCCCAGGCCACGCCCTAAACCGAGCCCATCAGCAGCTCTGGGGTCAGACTTTTTATTCCAGTGAGCAATCACTTGAGACACTGAGGCAGGGCTGTCCCCTTTGTCAGCCAAACCATCCTTTCCCAGGAAGAGGCCTTCCCTGACCACCTGTCTCCCTCAAGCCCTTCTCTTCCACCTCATGTGCCTCTCTGCTTTTTGTCTGTTTGTCTTTCCCCTGGACTTCCTGGATCTGAAGGCCCTGTGAGGGCCCCTTGAGGCTTCTCTTGCTGAGTCCCAGTGGAGAGAATGAGGGGCTGTATCACTGCTTCAGTGACCCCCACATAGTAGAAGCTATTGGGCCATTTGGCACCTCGGGAGGTGAAGTGACCTGCTCAGCTGGTCACCTGACTTCAGGGCCCAGGCTCTGCCCCTCTGCTCTCCCCTTGGAAGCCTCCAGAGGCTGGACAGAGAGCCAGGGCACACAGGACATGTTGACATAGGCCATCGGCAAGGTGTTTTCTGGAACCCTTGGCTGGCTTTGAAAGGCTCCCTTCTTCCTGGCCTATAACAGCTGCGTGCTTCCAGCCAGCAGGCTGAGTTGAGAGGCAGGCACTTTGATGTGGACAGCACTGCGTCCAGGCCAACAAGGTGAGCTGTGGCCACCCCGTCATCTCCCACAGCCAAAGGCTGGGAGCCTCGCTTCGGACTTCTGCCCCAGACGAACCTGGATCCCCTCCAGGTCATCCTTAGCCTCTCCCTGCCTCCAGCCTTTTAACATGATGGTGGTTGGGTTGTTTCTCATGCTGAGAAAGGGGAAGGACTTCAAGACCCAGTGGGGTGGGTTGATGGGAGGACCCCACTGGACAAACTAATGAAATAAAAGCTTCAGGAAGTGAAGGGTGGGGAAGGGAACCATGAAGGTCTTAATTTCCGCAGGGCTGATTCTGGCTGGTAGTCAGGGCCTCTGCCTGCTTCTTCTCAATGCTGCTCTTTAAGTAAGAGGGAAAGGAGCGGAGGGAGGACCCGCAACCCCTTGATCTTTACCTTCCCTCTAGACAGCAATACAAGGAATTCCTCCTTATGAGCTGATTGCCTTTTAGACAGTTGCTGTTGTACCTAATATTCTGAGGGAGGAAGCTCACCCTTACTGTTGGACACCCTGATTCCTGGCCTCTTTTTCTCCACCTCTGGCCTCTCTCTATACCCCAAGCAGTTCTGCCAAGTGGGATAAGAAGATTGAAATAATTTCTGTTGCCTTGGCAATGGACACAGATGGATACAGTTCTGGACAGGGAAAGGTTGGGGATAGATTGGCAGCGATGGAAGGCAAGATGATGGACAAGGGGTGAGGGGTGAGGGCTAGATCCGAGGAAAGGGGTGAGGGGTGAGGGCTAGTTCAGAGGATGAGCGCCACCACCTGGTCATGAGGAGTGAGGCGCCCTCTGTCCTGACCTGTGTTTTGTTCCTTTGACTCCCGATACATAAATAGTGATGAGGAAGTCCTTTCTGAAGTTTTATCCTTGCCCCAACTGCTGTAACTAATGATTTCATCCCTTATACCCCAATGTGTCTTTACAGCATGCAGGGGATATTTCTATATGTTATCTCACTTAATCTTCCCAGATGTTAGCTGTGGGGCCGGGGAGTTAGTTAGGCCTTAGTATATTGTCATCCCCATTTTACAGATGAGAAAACGAGGAGCCATGTTCCCAGCCACACAGTAAATGGTTGAGTCCGTACCCAGACCTGTGCTCGCCTGATTTCAAGCCGGTTCCCAGTAGTTCCTCCAAGTTAACACCCTCCCCTTCCAGCTGCTGCTGCCTCCCCTAACATGGCACCCCAACTGAACAGCATCCCAGGCCTGGAGAAGTCATCCTGTCCATTCCCCTGCCCTCCAGCCCCTGTGCAGGTTGCAGAGCCCCTCAGAGCAGTGCCTGCTGCTCCTATAGCCCTGACCCAGGAGAGGGGGTGGGAAAGTCAAGGGGGAGTTAGGGGTGTCAGCTGTTGTGCTCCTTTTTTGAGAAAGGCCTTTGAACACGTAATGTGATAATCTCCTCCTGAGGACCTGGCTTCATCCAAGAATCCATTAGAGACCTCCCAGAAGGAGCGGACACGCCCACCTCCCCGCCCCTCCTGTCCACTTCCGGTTTCTAGAGTGTAACCCGACAGGGCATCATCCCTCCTTCAACCTGGATCCAAGGGCCCTCCAGGCTTTCCTTGTCCATCCTGGCATTTAACAGTCGACACGTGTGCTGCTGGTCTGCCTGGTGCTGAGGCTGGTGCGACCGCCTAGGACCTCAGTCCAGCAGGGACCAGGTAGGGAGGGCACCAAGTCACCCTCCCCAGATTTACTGGCTGGGAAATCGAGGCCCCATGCTGTTGTCTCCACCGCATCCCTGCCCAGAGGCAAACTAATTAGCACCGTGTCTGATTCTATGTTCCCAGCATCTGTCTCATTATTTGGGGATTTATGTCCCCCGGTCACTGTGAAGGACAAGTGTCCATTTGGAGGAGGCTGGCCAGGCTGAGCCCCAGAGGTGGCAGGAGCCATCCAGCTTCGGTGGGGATTTGATTTCAGGGGGATTTGTAGCCAGTGGGGAGCCGCCCTGGCCACATGGTGGCTCTGGGCTATTTTAGGAGGCTGGAGGTGGGGCAGGGGCCAGGACTTGCTGGAGCCTCTGGGGAGTCTGTCCTTTCTGAAGGGACCAGAAGGGGCCCTGGAAGGATGATCTGGGGCGGGGGTCCACAGAGCTTGCAGTTTCTCCTACTCACTGGGAGCCCAGGAGTCCAGGACCAACCCTGGAGAAGCTGCTGATGGAAGGGGGCTGGGGTTCTCCTGAGCCCACTCACTTCCACAGAGGCTTTAGTGTTGTTATAACCATATTACAGCCACCTCATATCGTTGGAGTCAATATTATATGTATTGGGCTCTCAGAGAAGGCCTCTAGAGTGTGTGTGCACGCATGTGCGCACGCACTTGCCTGCCTGCCTGTCTGTCTGTCTGTCTCTGTGTCTGTGTGTGCCCATCCCAGGGCCCTTGGGATTGAACTCAGGGCCTTTCTATTCTTGCTTGGCTTTTCCACTTAAGGCTGGTGCTCCACCACTTGAGCCATACTTCTCCTTCCAACTTTTTGGTGGTTAATTGGAGTCTCTCAGATTTATCTACCCAGGCTGGCTTCAAACTAAGATCCTCAAATCTCAGCCTCCCAAGTAGCTAAGACTACAGGTGTGAGCCACCAATGTCCAACAAACTCTGGGGTTTAAAATCCAGGCACTCCAACCCCCTCCTCCAGCCCACCATGCACCCCTTTGAGCCTCAGTCTCCCAGCATGTGAGGGACCTAATCAATGATGCCTCCTGTTACTGATTGGACACCTATTATGTCTAAGATGATTTGCACATCACCCTCTGCACCATGACATGTTCATGCCTTGTCTTGTGGATAAAGAAACAGAAGCTCAGAGGGGGGAAGTAACTTGTCCAAACTCACACAACAGGAACAGGATGCCTGCCCATTTGTCTCATCCCCACAGAGAATAGGTTCATTTTTCACATCCAGTATTGGTTGCCTCCTGTGTGCGAGACACTAACCTAGGCTGAAGATTCACACACAGACATAAAGAAAAGAAGGGAAAAAATGTGATGAGACTAGGAAGTAGGGAAAACTAGAATGCCCATACTGGAGGCTCAGTGGCTTTATTTAGACTATGGGTCATTTTCTAGCTGGAGGAGGGACAGAACTAGGGGGCCTGATTCCTTATGGGGCAAGTGACAGAGAGAAGGGGGGCCAGGACCACCTTGCACCATTACTAGGTAGAAATATTTTTCTGTTTTAGCTTCCTCCTGACTCCAACCTTTTCTTTATTATTGGTTGTTGCTTTCCAAGGCAGGATCTCAACTGTGTAGCCCAAGCTGGCCTGGAACTTGAGATCCCTTTGCTTTAGCCTCTCAAGTGCTAGGATTATAGGCATGTATCACTAGAGCCAACTTCACCCCCACCTTTATAGGAAAAAAAGTCCACTGAGCATATTAGATGAAGGCCTTTGAGACACCATGGCATACAGAAGAGATAGTTTTAGCCGCTGGAGCTGGAGAGATGGGACAAATGTCAACTTCAGCCCTGCCTAGCAGGTTAACTGCTCAGAGCCTGCCTGTCCACGTCTTCAAATGAGAAGAGTGTCACACTGACCTTTCAGAGTCACTGAGAAGATAAAGTAAGGGCTGGGAATGTGGCTTAGCGGTAGAGTGCTTGCCTAGCATGCATGAAGCCCTGGATTCAGTTCCTCAGTACCACATAAACAGAAAAAGCCAAAGTAGTGCTGTGGCTCAAGTGGTAGAGTGCTAGCCTTGAGCAAAAGAAGCTCAGGGACAATGCCCAGGCCCAGAGTTCAAGCCCCAGAACTAGCCAAAAATAAGCCTAAAGATAAAGTAAGTTGATATAGGTGTGGGAAGGGTCTGGAATACTGGAGGTCTGCTGCCAACAGCAATGGGTTGTCTGTGTGCAGAGTTGGCATTTACTAGTGTTATTCCTAGGTATCTAGGTGAAGCGTGTCTTTATGGACAGCCCTAAGCTGGCACCTGTGGTCCTGCTGAGTGATTTCAACAAGATTGGCAGAATGAAAGCTTATGCCAGTGGTATAAGCTTAAAGGTTGAGGCCTACATCTCTGGGCTGGGGCTATTGGCTTGGTGGCGAAATTCTTCCTTAGCATGATTGAGGTCCTGGGTTCAATCTCCAGCACCAGGAAAAAGGAAAGAGGGAAGGAAGAAAGGGAAGGAGGGAGGGAGGGAAGGAAGAAAGATTGCTCACTTGAGGGCTGGGTAGGGGAGCTGAACTCACCCATACATCAACATAGAAATAGACCTTCAGGTTTCATGGACACACAGCTCTATATACCTAATGCAAGCCTGCAAGAAAGCATTGACAGAGGACAGGCCTTGAGTCAGGACGAGGTGATGCTACCCCCTCTTTGTTCTGTCCTAAGGACACAAGGGCCTAAATAAGTTTGAAGGGATGTAACTGGGATAACAAAACACCTGGAAACCATTTATTCAATGGGGTTTTTATTAAACTGTTTAGCTCAGGTCACGTATTGGGCAGCAGGAAATGAGTCAAGTCTGGCACTACCCCCGACTTGGGGCTCCGTGTAGTGGGGTAGTTGGGGCAATGTGCAGGAAGTATTAAACTAAATACTTGTGATAAATGCACGCAGGGACCTAGACAAGATACGTGGGCAGAGGATTTCGGAAGGCTTCCTGGAGGAGGGACCACATCAGAGAAAGGATATCAAGGGAAGTGGGTCTATAGCCGGGAAAAGGCACTTCTTGGGGAGAGATGGCCAGCCATGCTGAGCTGAGTGTGGAAGTTAAGTGGCTTTTTCTGTGTTACTGGAAAGCAGATCGAGGACCTATCCATGACATTATAGGAACTCAGATTCCAGCTCCCTAGAGGCAGTAGTCAGCCAGCAGTGAGGCAAGCCCTCTTTGGGGGGGGGGGTGTGTGCTCTTTTGTCATGGGAATGATCAAGCAGAGGGACAGACAGCAACTTGTCAGGGCTGCTGCAAAAGGGACAGGATGACCTCTAAGGTCCTTTCCAAGTCTGAGCAACTGTAGTTCTCGGCTGACAGACACAGGGCGTGGGCTGTGGTAGGAGCGCTGTGACTGGATCAAGTTAGAGGATGTGCATGCTGTGGGCTGTTGAGTGTCCTATGATTGCCATTCCTGTCCCCCACCCCCTAACTGTCGGCCACCCTTGGATTTAGTTTCAAAAATGCTTTTGGCAACTGCTTTATAAAGATATAATTCTGCCAGGCTCATGTCTGTAACCTTAGCTACTCAGGAGGCTGAGATCTGAGGATCACAGTGGTTTGGTTTTTTTTTTTTTCTTTTTACTCATTTTATTTAAGGCTAGCATTCTATCACTTTGAGCTGTAGCTCCACTTCCTGTTTTCTAATGGTTAGTTGGAAATAAGAGTCTGATAGCTTTTCTTAGCTGGGCTGGCTTTGATCTGCAATCCTTAGATCTCAGCCTCCTGAATAGGTAGGATTACAGATATGTGCCACCAGCACCTAGCTTGAGGATCACAGTTTGAAGCCATCCTGGGCAGGAAAGTCCCTGAGTTTTCTTATCTCCAATTAACCAGCAAAAAGTCAGAAGTGGAGCTGTGACTCAAGTGGCAGCACGTCAACCTTGAGTGAAAAAAGCTAAGAAACAGTACCCAAGTCCTGAGTTCAAGTTCCAGTTCACATACACACACACACACACACACACACACACACACACCACACACACACAACACACCTGAGGTAGGAGTAAGTGGGCAAGTGCAAGAAGCAGGAAGAAATCCTGGGAGTTGGGAGGCACCTGACGGTGGACTTCCTCTATGAATGACCTGTCCTGAGGTCTGCCCCATCACAAGGTGGGAGGAGCCAGGTGGCCACATCTCGGGATGCTAGAGAGGCTTCTGGCCCCTTCCTAAGGCTTTCTCTCACCTTGTTATCATTGTTCCTCTCCCTTCCTCTCCTCTCCCCAGGGCCTCTCCTCCACTCCTCTCCCCTCCCCTGCCCATCCCTCTCCTCCCCCTCCCCTCCTTGCCTCTCCTCCCCACCTCTCCCCTCCTCTGCCCTCTTCTCTCCTCCCCTCCTTGCCTCTCCTCTCATGCTCTCCCCTCCCCTCTTTCCTTCTCCTCCCCTCCCCTCCTTGCCTCTCCTTCCCACCTTTCCCCTCCTCTGCCCTCCTCTCCCCTCCCCTCCTCTGCCCTTCTCTCCCCTCCCCTCCCTGCCTCTCCTCCCCTCCCCTCTCCTCTCTTCCTCTCTCCTCTCCTCTCCCCTCCCCTCCCCTCCTCTCCCCTCCCCTCTCCTCTCCTCTCCTCCTCTCTCCTCTCCTCCTCTCTCCTCTCCTCCCCTCCCCGTTCCTCCCTAGCTCCCCTCCCCGCCTCTCCCCTCCTCTCTGCTGGCTTCATGTTCCTGTGCGTGTTGGGGACGCTCCTTCCACAGTGAAGTCTCTCTAGCTCACTCTCTGGTTCCTCGGGATCCGGGGTCTCCCCTCCGGTGCCCCCCTCTCCCCGTCGTCACCTTGCCCCCATTGCTCTCGCTCCCCAGCCCTTGGAGCTCAGTGAAGGCGGGACCCAGGGTGGGCTGAGCAGGTGCTCCTTTCCCCACACGCCGGGCTCCCAGCGTCCTTCAGCCGGGGGAGCCCCTGGGCGTCCGCTCCCCTCCTCTCACGGAGAGGACCCCTGTCCCGCTGCGGCTCGCACGGCCGGCCCCGGCCGCAGGCGGCAGCGCGGCGCTTGGACCCGCTCCACGCGGGCCGCCCCGGGGCGGGCTCGGGAGACAGGCGGGTGCCCAGGACACTCGGGACCGGGACTGACCGGCCCGTGTGCCCCTGGCTCTCCCGGAGGCCACCGCCGGCGCCTGGCTTCAGGTCCACGTGCGTCCCCATCGGGCCGCAGTTCAGGTAGGCGCGGGCGGGTGCGGGCCTGGCCGGGGCGCGGGCGCGGGCGCGCGAGCGGGGCGCACCCCTGCCTCCCCATCGCTGACCACGAGACCTAGCCTGCGGGGCGGGGGGGGGGGGGCGGGGGGGGGGGCGGGGAGGGAGGGCATCACGTGCTTAGTCTTTAGGAGGCTCGGGAGAGTTGGGGGGAGGGCTCAGGAGGCCCCCACCCGTCCCGCCTCCTGCGTCAGAAACTTAAGCAGAAACTGGGGTCTGGGGAGAGGACGGCTAGGGTGGGCCATGCCCCTGGGGACGCTGGGGACACCACCCCCCCCACCTTGGCGCGGTCGTCTGACTGGAGAGAGGGGCTGGGAGAAGTAGCGGGCTCTGTTGTCTTTTACAGAGTTCAAGGGACTGCTACCTGCTACCCCTCCTCTCCACCTGCGCCCCCCACACCCCAACCCCAGACTTTGCCATCCTTCCCACTCCCCAAGCCTGATGCTTCATCTTCAGACAAAGAAGGAGGGGAGGGGGGTCCTTCCTGGCCTAAGAGTGAGTGGGCTGTCTCTCCCTCTCTCCCTCACCCCAGGGCCTCCTCTCTCCGTGCTGGATGCCCGGTGGCACCCGTCCCCAGGCTGAGCGTGGGTTTGGGTGCGTGTTGGGCTGGAAGAGCAGGCTGTGTATGAGGTTCCCCGTGGCAGGATCCCCGGCCCTAGCATAACATAGGAGAGGGGTGTGGGCGTGGAGGGACTCCTCTGCGTGCTGACAGGTGGCTGGGTGGCGTTCAGGTTTCCTAGGCCTTGCCTAGCTGCAGAGGAAGAAAGGGGCGTGTGGAAGCTCACCTTCCGGCTGCATCACCTTCGAGGCAGGTGCTCTGGGTTTCCACGGACGATTCTGCAAGGAAAGATGCAGGCAGGAAGGCCTTCCTGAGGATAGATAGCTTTACCAGAGGACTTCCCTGGCCAAGAGAGGCCGTCTCTATCTTTGGGGGGTTACTAGGAGAGAACAAGGCCTCCTGGGGCACCCAGGCCACAAGGGGTAAAGGTAGAGCAGGCACTGCTGTGTTTCCTGCCCTTCCTTGGAGCTGCAGTGTTGACTTCCAGCAGCTCTCCATCAGTTGGGTCCTCTGCACCCAGAAGTCCCCAGCAGAGGTGACAAGTTCCCCTTGTCATGACTTCAATAGGAAGACAGACATGGCTGTCTGGAGTTTGTCCAGTAGGTCCTTCCACCTGGTCCCTGCTGCCTGGGTAGCTGTTGTTCAGTCCCCAGCCTCCTGTTCTGCAAAGCAGGGGTGTGTGGTCAGGGGTCAGGGGTGAAGCTCTCCCCACTCCTCATACTATTCCTTTGGATGATAGGGGGCTCTCAGGCTCTTCTATCATCTCAGGGTAGGAACCCCCAGTTCCTGGGCCCCAGGGTAGCTAGGCTGGACTTCCATGCACTGACATCATGGAATGGGGGAGACCTGACCCTACTATGTGCCTCCCACTGGGAAGGTGGTGTCAGTACTTGGCCTTGAACTCAGGGCCTTGTGGCCTTGCTTGGCTTTTTGCCCAAGGCTGGAGCTCTACCTCTTGATCCACATTTCCACTTCTAGCTTTTCACTAATTACCTGGAGCTAAAAGTCCTATGGATATATCTGCCCCCAGGATGGCTTTGAACAGAGATCCTCAGAGCTCAGCCTCCTGAGTAGCTAGGATTACAAGTATGAGCCACTGGCATCCTTCTGAGGTGACATTTTTATAGTGTCCTACAAGTGGTGGCCATTTTTCCTATACCCACCCTCTCTTTTGGCTACTGAGTGTCAGCTGAATCGCCTCTGAATTGCCACTGTAACTCCATCTACAAAGGCCCCAACAGATCAGATCAGCCCAGCCCCCTCCCCTCAAAGACAGAGAAACCACAGCTCAGATGGGCAGGGACTGGCTCAAGACTGACCAGCCAACCAGACTTTTCTTAGAGCAGGGCCTGGGACCTGACTAGGGGAGGCTGGTGGACTGAACAACATGGCTGGCCAACATGGGGGAAAATACCAGGATGTAATTGGGCTCATTAAGGGTTTGCTGAGGGAGCCCTTCATACTCTGCCAAAGGCTGGGTCCAGGTCTGCAGCCTTCCTCTCTCCTTATCCATTTGAGAGAGACGATCTGCTCCTGAGGTTCCCCTTTCCCAGAATGCTGTGGAGACCACCCTCTACTCTAAAGTCCCCTTCTGGATGGGCACTAAGATTCTCACAGTGGCCACGGACCCTACAGAAAGCCAGGATCCTGAAGTATATTTGTCACCCAGTTGGAATGGTAGAGAGTGCCTGAGTGCTACCTCTCTGTCTTGCTTCCCAAACTCTCCATAGACAGAACACGGACAGGACCAACAGAGGCCCTGGCCTTCCCCAGATCTCCAGCCTTTGTGGGAGGCGTGGCTCCCGGCTGTAGTCTAACCCCCTCTTCCTTATAGCAGTCTCAGTCCATCTCTCAGGGAAGGTGGAAAACAATGAGACTTATTCTCTTCTTTTGTAAATACCAGACAGACAGGCATACAGATGGATCCATGCATGCTTTTTAAAAATACATATTTCTCTCTCTCTCTCTCTCTCTCCTCTGCTTTTACCATGCTCTTCTTCCCAGCTCTACCTCTCTTCCCCTAGGCTGTGGCAACCCACTGCCTGGTACCCAGCTCATGATAGGAGCTGTACATCCCTGACCCTCCTCCCAGGATCCCTTCTGTGAATTGTGAATCCCCTCCCCAACCAGAAGTTCCAACCAGGGTGTGGCAGGCCTCAAGGAGAGGTGGGACAGGGCAGTGGTTAAGGGCTCTGAGTCAGACAAGTCTAGGTAAAGTCCAGCCAGCACACTTTACCGTCTGTGGTATAATTGTTGAGGTGGGATCCTAGGTTAACCATAGTGCCTATCTCATAGGGTTGTTATGAAGTTGAAAACAAATCCTATGTGTAAGGCACCCGGGGGACAGTGAACCCATAAAAAGAAGTGGCCTAGGCAACTGGATGGTGAAGAAGGCAGCAGAGAAGCTTCTAGCATCAGATCTTGTGCTTTCTGTTTTCTTTGAAGCCAGCCCGCTGCTGCCTCCTGTTCCGGGGAGTCAATTTCCTTCTCTCTCAAATCACCAGGCACCTGTGACCGCACAAAGGGAGTGTGTGTCCCAAGCGTAGGTCATGCTGGAGTGAGTCATGCTTTTACTGAGTAGGGACCAGAGCAGGGGATGGGTGCTTGCCTGCCTGCAATCATAGCAAGAGTTAGACAGGACCCATGTGTGCCCTAATAATTGCCCATCCCTCCAGATTTTCTGACTGGAAACCTTGGCTAGCCAGAGCAGGGTAGCTCTTGAGGGGACAGCTGGGAAGGTTAGATCAGGCAGGACAGGTCACAGCAGGCCCAAGAACTCTGGCTGGGGGACACGGTTACCCGGGATCCAGGCAGCCCTCTGAGCCCAGAGGCTGTATATCACGAAGGTTTAATCAGTGGTGTGGCAGATATTTGTCCACTCTCCTTGGCCATATCCCTGCCTGTCTCTCATAAATTGTACTGGGACTTCAAAAGATCCCTGTCCCCTTGCTGGCAAACAGGCAACTCTCCTTGGTGCGACCAGGAAAGTCTCATGCCTCTGAAGTCTCCACCTGCTTGGCCCCTGACACCTGTGCCACCCCCTCCATCGTGAGCACCCGGGTCCCTGCAGCTGCTTCCTGCTAGGTGGGGGTGGGAAGCCTTGCAAGGCAGATGAATAGCTATGAGGACCACCATCTAGAGGTGAAAGATGGCAACTGTGGGTGTGGGTGTGGGGGGGCTCCCCCTTTGTGCTTCTCACAAAGTGGTGAGAGTGACTTCTTGCATACCCCTGTGCCCTGGCATGGCTCCAGGGGCAACCTAGTTGCCCCTTGAGTGTGGAGGAGAGGGGTGGACCCAGCTCAGAGGGATAGTGGTTTTGCCACCTCTTATTTTCCCCAGAGTTGCTCACTGCGCCACTGGAGGCCATCCCTGGTACTGCAACATGGCTATACCACCCTGCAGCAGGCTTGGGACCACACGAGTCAGAACCACCACATAAGGGTCAGAACCACTGGGTCCAAGATGAGAGTTGTTGTGTTGGCTGTGTTCAGGGCCCAAGTCTCCACACAAGACACCAATGATGCCCTAACGCCCGGTGGCCAAGACAGCAGAGAGCATCTAGAACCATGTGGGGCAGGAATTGGGGTGGCACACTGCCACTATTTGTGAATGTCACCCTGCTGGGCAACAGGGCTCAGAAAGGCTGGGTTTCTGGCCAGTGGCTGCTGTGTCTCCACTAAGGAGACCGGGGGCCTGTCTGTCCCAGGGGTTGTCAGTTCCTGCCTCAGGGCAGAACTCTGGCTTCCCAAATTTGGTTCACACCCCCTCTTCTGCTGCTGTGTCTCTCCCAGTGCCCATCTCATCTCTAAGACTCATGACTCTCTGAGCTTCACTTCTGTGGGCCTGAGTCCCCAAAATTCCTAGTTGTTTTGTTTGTTTGTTTGTTTGTGTTTGTGCTGTACTGGAGCTTGAACACAAGGGAGTGGACATTATTCCCTGAGCTGTACCACTCGAGCCATGGCCCGACTTCTGGCTTCTTGGCAGTTAATTGGAAATAACAGTGTCATGAGGGGCTGGGGATATGGCCTAGTGGCAAGAGTGATTGCCTCGTATACATAAGGCCCTGGGTTCAATTCCCCAGCACCACATATACAGAAAATGGCCAGAAGTGGCGCTGTGGCTCAAGTGGCAGAGTGCTAGCCTTGAGCAAAAAGAAGCCAGGGACAGTGCTCAGGCCCTGAGTCTAAGGCCCAATCCTGGCCAAAAAAAAATTAAAAAAAAAAAAACAAAAACCAGTGTCATAAGCATTCCTGCCCAGGCTGGCTTTGAACTGTGATCCTCAGATCTTAGCCTCTTGAGTAGCTAGGATTGCAGACCTGAGCCACTGGCGCCCAGCTTCACAGTGTCTCTCTCTCTCTCTTTTTTTTTTAATCCAGGCTTGCTTTGAATCTTGATCCTCAGATCTCAGCCTCCTGATTAGGATTACAGGTATAAGCCAACAGCAGTGGGTTATAATTCCTGCATTTTACTGCTGCTCTGTCAGCAGCAATAACTCAGTTATGCCCCTTTTTGCCATCCTTGGTGTTTTTTTTTGGCCAGTCCTGGGCCTTGGACTCAGGGCCTGAGCACTGTCCCTGGCTTCTTCCCGCTCAAGGCTAGCACTCTGCCACCTGAGCCACAGCACCCCTTCTGGCCGTTTTCCATATATGTGGTGCTGGGGAATCGAACCCAGAGCTTCATGTGTAGGAGGCAAGCACTCTTGCCACTAGGCATATTCCCAGCCCTTTGCCATCCTTGGGTTGTGGGAGCTCGCTGGGAGCTGGAGGCTTCTCCTGGAATACAGTGCACCAGAAATCTCTACATCTTGAGCCCCTTCTGCTCTCTCTCTTGGTGTTCACAACCACTGTGCCATCATTTATTTGTCTGCCTGTCTATCTACTCAGGAATGAAGCGGCCACTGAGCCCATCTCCCCCAGTTGAGAAGGAGCCTCCTATACCCGGAGCTACTGAGTGCCCTCCTCCAACCTCAGAGCAACCTAAAACCAAGCGGGAAAGAAAACGGCCCTCGTACACACTCTGTGATGTCTGCAACATCCAGCTGAACTCCGCAACCCAGGCCCAGGTGCACTGTGGGGGGCGCGCCCACCAGCGGAGACTGCGACAACTCAGCTTGGGCAAGGCCCCCTCGGGCCCAGGTCAGTGTGGAGGGGCACCACTCCCATCAACTCAGCTTGGGTCCCCCAGGGAAGGATCTCTCTGGGTCCCGCAGAGAGGCTCTGGGTCTATGACTCTTTGGAGTAAGGATGCCTTTAAAGAGGTTTTAGGGTCTGAGGATCCCCTGGGTTTGGTTTTATATCTAAACCCTTCCCTGGGGTCTCTCAGGATTGAGGGTCTTTAGGCCTCTTCTTGAGGTCATTTTAGTTCTGGGGGTTCATCCAATAGGGTTTTTGGGCGGGATGGGACCCCTTAAACAGCATTTCTCTAGGCTGGTGCTCCTAGCAGGGAGAGACTTTCAGACCAGGACCTCACCTGTGGGATAGCCTAGGCTCCTGCTCTGGTCTCTGAAGGCCAGGGTCAGCAAGGTCCACAGCACTCCCTCCAAGGCCTAAGGAAAGGCGCCTCTTCCCTTGTGCACTGAACTCCTGGCCAGGATTTCTGCCTCTCCCTGGTTGGGGTGACTTTGCAAAGGTTTGGCTGCCAGCACTGAGGGGCAGCTGGCTGCAAGGCAGAGTTCTGGGGGAAATGGGTGAATGCACCCATGAGGGTGATGCGAGTTGACAGGCACATGGGAGCCATGGGGAAAGCAGGAAGCCAGACTGCAGGCTGACAGGGAAAGCAAGTTCACAGCAGGCCCGGTGGGGGGTGGGGTGGGAGGCCTCCTCATTTCCGGTTCCTGGGGGGGGGAGGGCTGCCACAGACCCACCTTGCAGTGTAGCCCGTGGCAAAACCACTGAGCTCAGACATCTTGAGAGCTGGCTTTTCTTTGGGGGATATTCATGGAGCATCCACTGTTTCCCCTCCACACACAGCATGCTGGGGTCAAGAGATCAGCCAGAGCCTGCCTCTCCTAGCACCATGGCATCCCAAGATTGAGCCTTAGTTCAGGACTGAGCCAGACATGGAAAGAGCAGATGGGTGTTGTGGTTACCATGTGCCTCCCCTTGGGCATGAACCTCAGGGGAAGGGCATGGGAGCCTGAGAACAAGGGCAGTAGGAAGAAGGGACATTCCAGGCAGGGACATTCCAGCATAGGCAAAGGGCGAGGATGCACTGACAGAGGGAACCGACTCCTCTACTTGAGCTCTTGAGGCTGGACATCAAGGGTGTGATTGAGCAAGAGGGCATCTGATGGTTGGATGTTTCTAAAGCATATGTGTGGAGTATGGGGGGAATTCAAAAGTCACTCATTCTGCTGAGGGTGTGTCTCAAGTGGTAAAAGAGCCTCCTGCCTACCAAGTGTGAGGCCCTGAGTTCAAATCCCAATACCAACAAAGAGTCACTTATTCATTCATTAAATATTTATTGATAGTCTTCAAGACATAAACTACTTAGGGACTTACTCTTTCTTTTTTGCCAATCTTGGGACTTGAACTCAGGACCTAGCATAGTCTTTGGGCTCTTTGGCTCAAGGCTAGCACTCTACCACTTCAAGCCACGGTGCCATTTCCAGTTTTTTGGTAATTAATTGGAGATAAGAGTCTCACGGACTTTCCTGCCCCAGGCTGGCTTTGAACCTTGATTCTCATATTTCAGCCTCTGAGTAGCTAGGATTACAAGTGTGAGCCACCAAGGCCCAAAAGGATTCACACTTTTTTTTTTTTTTGCCAGTCCTGGGCCTTGGACTCAGGGCCTGAGCACTGTCCCTGGCTTCTTTCCGCTCAAGGCTAACACTCTGCCACCTGAGCCACAGCGCCCCTTCTGGCCGTTTTCCATATATGTGGTGCTGGGAAATCGAACCGAGAGCTTCATGTGTTGGAGGCAAGCACTCTTGCCACTAGGCCATATTCCCAGCTCACACTTTTTTTTTTTTAAAGGTATCATACCTGTATGTCAAGAAAGAGCTATCTAATAACCACAAACAGATGTGTGTCCTAAGATAATAACAAGCTTCATAGGGCACTAGAAGCTAGGGGAGGCTCTGCCTGGTGGTCCATACCTATAATCCCAGCTCTTTGGAAGACAGAGGCAAGAGGGTCAAGAGTTTGAAGCCAGGCCAGGGGAAAAAAAGAGAAATCAAAGGTTAGAGGGCTTGCCATGCATATACGAAGCTTTGGGTTCAATCCCCAGTAAAACACACACACACACATACACACACACACGCACATACACTCACGCACGTACATTCAGAGATAGGGAAGGTAAACGGACATAATAGCTTAGGGAAGAGATGACATTGATGATGGGTACTAGAAGGAAGAGGACCATCCAGGCAGAGTCATGAGACTATAAGTCATGGCTTCATAGCTCAGCAGGCAGTGGGCAAAGTGTTGGGGCAAGCCTGGGGTGGGGGTGGGGGTGAGCTGGTGCCCCTAAGGGCCCAAGGCCTTGGCTCTGAAGATCATTACTGAAGTGTTTGGGGCAGGAGTGGTGCTTCAGATATCCTTGGCAAGGGACAAGGGTGAGACTTAGGGGCCATGAGAAAGAAAAAGGGTGGCACGGAGAAGCAAGTCCTAGAAGCTTTTGTGTAGGAGAACCATCAAGATGTGGTGATCTGAGGATTGGCAGGACCAGGGGGAAGAGGTGGAGGAGGAAGAGATGGCAGCTCTGCTCAGTGGACAGAAAGAGTGTGCCAGGAGGAAAGCAGGGAGCTGGGTGGGGTTGCTTCGGAAGAAAGAGGCAGAATGCCTGGTACGCCAATCTAGATGGTTCCGGCAGGGCGGTTTTTTTTTAAATTTAATTTATTTATTAATTGAACACAAATTTTTTGGACAGGGTGTTGTGCAAAAAGGGTACAGTTACATAGTAGGGGAGTGTGTACATTTCTTGTGATATCTTACGCCCTGTTTTTCTTTCCCTTCTCTAGGTCAGGTAGACATATATACAATATACAATGTATCAAGAACATATACAGTGGGCTGGGAATATGGCCTAGTGGCAAGAGTGCTTGCCTCCTACACATGAAGCTCTCGGTTCGATTCCCCAGCACCACATATATGGAAAACGGCCAGAAGGGGCGCTGTGGCTCAGGTGGCAGAGTGCTAGCCTTGAGCGGGAAGAAGCCAGGGATGGTGCTCAGGCCCTGAGTCTAAAGCCCAGGACTGGCCAAAAAAAAAAAGAACATATACAGTAGCCTAGGGCTTTAAATGCAATGATTAGACAATATGTCGACAGTAGTCTTTTTTTTTTTTTTTTGGCCAGTCCTGGGGCTTGGACTCAGGGCCTGAGCACTGTCCCTGGCTTCTTTTTGCTCAAGGCTAGCACTCTGCCACTTGAGCCACAGTGCCACTTCTGGCCGTTTTCTAGATATGTGGTGCTGGAGAATCGAACCCAGGGCTTCATGTATAAGAGGCGAGCTCTCTTGCCACTAGGCCATATTCCCAGCCCTGACGGTAGTCTTATATGAACGTACATACATAGATTTTGAGCTATTGTATTCCACTGAGAGGTCAATTTTTGACCTTTATGTGTTGAGTAATTGTTTGGTTTTAGTTACATACTGTTGGGTCACTGCCCCAATCCTGTGGGAAATACTATTTGACAAGCAGTTTTTGGTTTCACAGACTTGGTCTCTACTGTCTCTCTGTCTCCCTTTCTTAACAGTCATATATCAGGGAGATCATGCCCCTTTGTTTTCTGTGTTCTAGGCTTGTCTCGCTCAACATTATTTGTTTGAGTTCTGACCATTTCCCTGCGAATAACAATATTTCACCATTCCTAATCGCTATGTAGTATTCCATTGTGTATAAGTACCATATTTTTTGGATCCATTCGTCTGTGGAGGAGCATCTGGGTTGTTTCCATATTTTGGCTATTGTCAATTGTGCCGCGATAAAACATGGAAGTACAAATGTCTTTTTGATATCTTGGGGTTTGCTGTTTAGGATAGATGCCTAGGAGTGGTATGGCTGGGTCATAGGGTAGGTCTATATTGAGCTTTTTGAGAAACCTCCATACTGTTCTCCAAAGTGGTTGTACTAATTTGCACTCCCACCAACAATGGAGAAGGGTTCCTCTTTCCCCGCAACCCCTCCAGCATTTGTTGTTGCCTGAGCTCAGAGTATAGGCCATTCTAACTGGGGTGAGGTGGTATCTCAGCGTTGTTTTTATTTGCATTTCCTTTACTACCAGGGATGTTGAACATTTCCTCATATGTTTCTTTGCCATTTTTATATCTTCTCTTGTGAAGTCTCTCTTGAGCTCCTTCGCCCATTTCCTAATTGGTTTATTGGGCTTTGGAGGGGCTTAGTTTTTTGAGTTCTCTGTAGATGACAGATATTAGGCCTTTGTCTGTTGCTGTGCTGGTAAAGATCCTTTCCCATATCGTTGGCTGTCTTTCTGTTTTGGTGGCTATGTCCTTAGCTGTGCAGAAACTTCCGGCAGGGCGGTTTTAATCCACTTGGATAACTCTCCATCTATCACCTCTAGCCCTGGGCTGGCCCCATACAGGATATGCTCGGCGCCTGCGCCTGGACAGCCAGGCACTCACAGGAGAGGGATGGAGGACTTGCACGTGGAACCAGACCTTTCTACCGCACGTGCCGTGGGGAATGGCCAGCATCAGGGCAGCATGGAGGAAGCAATGGTTGTATCTATGGCCAGATCAGAGGGGCCTCGGATTTCTATTAACCCTCAAATTCTGGCCTGTTTGCAGGGAGCACCTACTCTCTCTATTGGCCTAGTTAATTCTGGGCCTATAATGGGCTACGACACCCCCTCCCCCTCGCCCCTGCCCTGGTGTCTCCTCCTGCCCTTGGCTGTCTGAGACCAGGCAATCACAGCAGAAAGATGCTAGCAAATACCCTATGGTGGGAGTTGAGTAAGGAAGATGGGAGCCATTGGCAGTGGTCCTGAGCATGAGTTCTAGTCTGGTCCAGTATGAGGGCTAGAGCAGCATGCAAGCCCCTGTCAACAGAGCAGAGAGAGCCCTTAGGGGAACACTGACTGGAGCTCCTGGAGAAATGGAAAGACAGCCCCATGCCTAGTTTGGGAGGTGGGGGGCATTAAGTGTGAGGAACCCTTAACACACCTCTTCATTCCTAGACACTCATGGTCTGAGGCTCCATACCACACAAGACAAAACATCCCAGCCCTGTGGCAGCCAGGACTTGTTCTCTGGGAACTGTCACTTTGATTAGGGGCCAGTGGGGCTAGAGGCTTCCACAGTGACAGGAGTCACAGGCAGTGAGGCAGAGAGGCCTCAGCGGGACAGAGACAGGGAGGGGTGGGGGTGGGGCTCTTCCTTCTGTGGGTGGGGACCAGAGACATCCTTCCTCAGCCACAGCCAGCTGCTGGATTCTCACTCCCAGCCCTGGGTGAGCCTGTGATGTTTGAAGCAGTGCGAGGTGGGAGAACTAGCAGGTATCCCACCTCATCCTTTCCCATTGTCTCTCCTCATTCCTTTCATTCTTCAGGAATGTATTTCGGGCCTTCTTTTACCCTCCATCCCAAGGTGGCAGGGGATACCCAAAGTAAGGCTGATCCTATTGACCATCACACGCTGGGAAAACGCTAAATGATTCTTCAATGTATGCAAAGAGATGAAGGTGCTGGCCCAACATTTCTGGCTTTGATTTCTAATCAGTACCTGGTCCAGGTGCTATGTCCCACCCCCAACCTTGCCCTGTACCAAGCAAGCCAAACCATTCCTTCACACACAGCCAGACAGAGCCTCCCAGAGCAGGACACCCCTGGTACTAGCAGGTGGTGACATTAGGTGCTCCATTTGGGAATACTGGGGCTCAGAGTAGGTAACATACCCAAGGCCACATTGCTGGAGTGAAATGCTCCGAATCCTGTCTTTGCCTCCACCTCCCCCACCCTGGCAGGCCACAGAGCAGCATGTACTAAGAGACCGACTCACAGCACTTGGAGAGCAAATGGGGACGGGGTGGGCCAGAGAACAGAGGCTGGTGTCCATCATGACGATGCCACAAGTACTGGGGTCCCATGGCCACTCCTCTGTCCTGTCCCTTCTGAACTGAAAGTGGGGATCCTCAGCCGAAAGTGGGGGAACTGCCAGTCAGCTCCAGCCTCTTTAGGTGGCTAGGGAGGGGAAGGAGAGCTTCCTAAATCCAGCTAGCCTTTCCCTGACTCTTGGCAGAATGAAGTCAGCCATCTAACTTAGAGCTGGCCCAGCCCTGTCTCCCACCATCCATTGCCCACTTGACACCCAAAGGAGAGGAGGGGACTTTAGATATGAAATAAGCTGACTGAAATGGACAGAGGCACCTTGGGTGGGGAGGGCAGGAAAGCTGAGCTGCACCAGACCATAAAGGACTTCTGATGTAGCAAAGACAGCTTCCATGCTGTAGTGGTGGGACTGGCGGGATGGGATGTACTCACTCCATCACCCCAGCCCCTGGGCCCTAGACCTCCCTAGATCCTGCCAGACTGAGCCCTCTGTCTCCTTTTTGGCTATAGCTGTACCCTGGGCCCCAGACATCAAAAGACTGAGCTGGGGTCA
Source organism: Perognathus longimembris pacificus (assembly GCF_023159225.1). Lineage (NCBI taxonomy): Eukaryota > Metazoa > Chordata > Mammalia > Rodentia > Heteromyidae > Perognathus > Perognathus longimembris. The sequence continues at coordinate 39,128,036 of NC_063177.1, read as the reverse complement.
CAGCGGAGTCACTAGCTTGAGGCGCTCTTCCTGCTCCACAGCCTCTTCCCCACAGGTGGATTCATTTCATCTCATCAGGGGCCACCCTACCCCCACCCCAAGCGCTCTAGCCTGCTCTCTACCCCTCAGCCTCTCCCTGGGTTGCCAGTTCCTTCTCAGTGGCATACCCTCCCCACCCCGAGGTCTTCGGGTACTGACCTCAAGGAAACCGTGTCGTCCCCACCCCACCCCTGCAATTCCCCGCCCCCTCCCCCCCCCCCCCCCCCCCCCCGCACAGGCCCCTTGGATGTTCTCCCCGGGTAGCCAGTGCCTCCTGTGGCATCTTCCTTGGTGAGCTGGTGACTGAGGCTTCCCCATATTTCCCCCGGAACTCCCAGGTGTGACCCTGACCATCAGCACATTACCCCCCCCCCCAGACCAGACTACCCACCCCCCCCAAGACCAGACCACCAGCACAGGACAGGCTGTCTGGGTAGAGAATTAAGGGGCTTAGTTCAGATCCCTGCTCTTCAAGAAGACAAAGATTCTGTCTCTGTGTCTGGGTGCCTTAATTAGCTCTGGGCTTGAGTTTCTAGACACATACTCTCTCTCTCTCTCTCTCTCTCTCTCTCTCTCTCTCTCTCTCTCTCTCTCTCTCTCTCTCTCTCCCCCCCCAGAGCCCCTTCCTAACAAACCTGTTTTCTGAAGCTGCTGCTGCCAGTCCCCCCTCAGACCTGCTTTGTGGTATTTGGGTACTGGCTGCCCCTGAGATTACAGGTTATTGTCTGGTGGAGACAGGATGCTGAGGGGGATGGGGACCAGACTGAGCCTGGAATGCGAGAGGAGGATCCAGCCCTGGGTTTGGCTGTCTTCTCTCCTGCCATGTCTCCACCCCTCGCCTTGCCCGCCCCCCACCCCCATGGCCAAAGGCACCAGGTGCTCAGGTGAATACAGAGCCAGCTTTCAGCGAGAGGAAGGAAGAAAGGGGTGCTGGAGGAGAGAAGGGATGCTGGAAATTCTAGCAGTGCAGATGAACTTCCTTCTTCCTCCTACCAGCTCCAAGGGGCCAACCTTGGCTCCCTTTCCTTCCCTCAGCCCCAGGACCAATGCTCTAGGGCACCTCTGTGACACCTCTTAGCACCTCAGTTTCCCCTTCAGCAAAAGCAGATACATGTCAGAGGATGTGAGTCGGAGAATAGGGGCTCCAGCCAAAGCATCCCTGAGGCAGGAAAGCCGGGAGAACCTTCCAGAAAGTAGAAAAGGGGTCGCAGCAACTCTGTCCCTGCCCAGGAGGTCTCTGGGGACAAGGTCAACCCTTCACTTCAGCAGCTGTGGCACTAGCAGGGCCCCCAGGGGGTGGGAGGGGAGACCTCAGGGGCCACCCCTGGTCCCCTTCTCCGTCTAAGGGTGGGGTGGGAGGAAACCAGGGAATAGCCAACTCCTTTCTGGAGGATGGGATGGCAGGGCGGGGGGGGGGGGGGGAGAAGGCCCAATAATGATGCAGCTTTCCAACCAGGACTAGGAGTCCCTCCCTCTCGTCCTCCCCTCCTGTCCCTCACACACCCCCTTCCCCCGTCACTCCGGCTGAGTGGCTGAGTTTCATTCGCTCCTGTTCTTCCACTCTGTTCAGCTCAACACTGAGGGGCCGCCAAAGACTGAGAAATGCTCCTGGGTGAGTGCTGAGGTCCTTGGTGCTGGGGAGTGCAGACAGGGCTTGGAGACTTAGGGGACCAAGGGGGGGGGGGTCGATCCCCCCTCCCCAACCCTATGCTTCTTCTGTTGCTGTTCCCAGAGGTTGTTTGCCAGAGGCATCAAAGCTGCGGACTCTCTTACCACTGCCTACCTAGGTCTGGGGCTAGGCTGGGAGGCTATCGTGGAGGGAGGGGGCAGGAATGGCTGTGGGGCTGGGAAGACCTAGGGGAATACGTGAGGGGAGAGCCTGGTGTCCTTGTGTGAAATCACCCCTTCAAGGGATCAGGAGAGTGGGGGGGTTGAGAGACATCCGTTACCACCTCCCGGAAGGAGACAGGAGTCAGGATCTCAACAAGTTCTCACTCCAGGGCCAGCCAGGGCACTGGGGCCAACAGCAATACCACCCCCCCCAAGTCCCAGTTTATCTATGGTCTCCTCACTTGCCTCTCCATATGGAGACTTGCTTGGCCTTTTTAGGGAGACAGCCATCACCCCTCTAGGTGTGATTCTGGGAACCCTCTCCTAGGCAAGGGCTTGGAGGCGCTGAGGGTGGGGGACAGGGTTTCTCCTGTGACTGGGCTTTGGGGGTCTTTCTCCAGCTTGGGGAAGGCCTGAAGGATGTAGGGAGAAATCCCAGGCCAAAGCGAGAATCCTATCCTTCAGTCCGGCAGGCAAGCACTGGGTCTTGGTTTATTTTCCCTCCTCCCCCCACCTTCCCCCCATCCTCAGGCTTTGTCTTTCTCTCTCCTCTGGACTCCTATTTTTCTTTGAAGAGTGTTGGTGTTTATCTGTGATGGAAATGGCAATGTTATTATTTGACCTGTACTCATGTGTGTGCATCTCTGGTAGGATCCAGCCATCTGCCCTGTGGCTCGGGGGCTGGCAGAGGCGGGGGCCGAGAGGGAAGGAGCAGAGAGTGGAAAAGAGCTTCTTTGCTTGGCCTGAGGATCTGATAAACTAGCTGCGTGTGATCAGGCAAGAGGGTGGGGGGTGGTATACAGGTGCTTGCCCTTGTGTCTGAGCAATGCCTCTGTCCACAGATTATTGTGTGTGCAGTTTTCTTTGGGAAGGTGCGTACCCCACATGCCTATTGCTTTGTATTATCTATAGCTCTTTGTATCTGTAGAGGTCTGTGTGTCTGTCTTTTCTTCCAAGTGTATATATACAGATTTGTCTTTGTTGATCATGCCCATCTGTATACATGCATACTTACTCGTGGCCCTGGGGTATATGTTTCTCTTCGTGGGCACTGTCTCTTTGTGTGTGCCCACAGAAGTATGTGTACAATAAACATCTCACTGTGGGAAGATGTAAGTACATGTGTCTGTGTCTATCACTGTCTGGGTGCCTGTGTGTGTGTGTGTGTGTGTGTGTGTGTGTGTGTGTGTGTGTGTGTTCCAGTTAGGGTTCAACTGTAGAATGTAGTTTCTTTAGATCCTGTGTTGGATGGCAGCCAGGGTGATGTTATTTCATAAGACACCTGATCTGATCTGTGCCACAGTCCTAGCCTCAATTGGAGCCTCCCTGCTAAGTGGGAAGGAAGGCAGCCTCTTCTTCACTCTGTCAGTCTGGTTTTGCTCTCTGCATCCCCAGCGCCAAAGACCCACCCTCTTGTGGTTGCTGTCCAATGAGCTGTGGATCAGGCTATTGATTTCTGACCAGGGTTGGGAGACATTGCTCTGAGACACTTAAGTCAAGGTGGAGTTCTGCTGCAACATGCCATCACAGAAGACTCTACCTTCCCACCCCAGTGCTTTTGGGGGGTACAGAATCTGGATCTGTCAGTGGCACCATCCTGGGGCAAGCATGGTGGCTGTGGCAGCTCCCTTCACCTGAGTTGCCAGGGGCTAGGCAGTCACGTGTGTGCGCATGTGCCATGGCTCCATGCCCCACCCCTGGGCTCCTGGTGACTGTGAGGGGCAGATTGTGAGTAGACAGAAGAGTGAGTAGACAGACGACTGAGTGAAGAATGCTGGCAGTTCCCAGCAGTCTAGTGCAGAGGCCTGACCCTCAAGTCAACATGTTCCCTAGACCTAGAGTAGGAGAATTGTATGCCCAATTGGGAGATGATGGTGGGAAAGCATTTCTAGGTGATTCTGTGCACATTGAAAGGAGAGAGTGCACCACCAAGTACCTCAGCATCCCCCTTAATCCTGATCCTTCTTTGGATAGCCTTCATACTCCTGTGGCTGCCAGACCCATTTCTGTCCTGCAGTTCTTCCCAATGGTAATTCCGGCTTCACAGTCAAGGAGATGGAGGCTCCTAGCTTAGCCTTCAGTGCAAAGTCCAGTAAAACGGCTGCTCCATCCCAGGCCCCTGAACTCCAGATCCTCAGGTCTGGAAAGGAGGTCTAGAAAGGTTGGGGTGCCATAATCCCACACTCTTTCTGCAGGGAATTCTCCCCTTCTCTTTATCTCTGGGTGAAGAGGGACTTGTGTAAACTGAGAGCTCTAGGAAGAGGCCACTAGGCCTCCCTCTCGTCCTGGCTCAGGGTTTTCCAGTCTTGACCCTATCTAACATTTGCTGGAAGGGTCACTGGATGCAGGTGAAGGTTAGTGAAGCTTCCCTCTAAAAGTAGGGACTCCTCACTTAGGGTCCTTGACTTGGATGGCAGGATAAGAATTTCTGAGCGAGCCACAATGGTAAGAAAACTTGGCGGAGCTTTACTGAGTAAGTAAGCAAGCAGGCAAGCAGACAGACAAAAAGAAGACAGACAAGCAGAAAGGCAAGGAAGGGCACACTCCAAGAGAGTGGGTGCTGTCTAAGGGGGAGAGACAGACACATATACTCACAGCTTCTAGGCTCTTAGGAGTACTTATAGTAAAGGCAGGGAGTCTGGCTTTAAAGTTATGCAAATATAGGTGTTTTACCTTGGTTCTAATTACTCCTGGTACTTCTGAGTTCCTCCATGTTTGGGGCATTTCTTCCAGGTAAGAAAACATAAACCACATGCTTAAATCAGGCACCAATGGCTCATGCCTGTAATCCTAGGTCCAGAGGCTGAAATCTGAGGATCATGGTTCAAAGCCAGCTCAGGCAGGAAACTTTGTCAGAACTCTTGTTTCCAATAAACTACTCAGAAAAAGCCAGAAATAACACTGTGGTTCAAGTGATAGAATGCTAGCCTTCAGTACAGAGAGGCTCAGTGACAGCACTCAAGCCTTGAGTTCAAGCCCTGAGACCTACAAAAATAAACACACAGAGAGAGAGAGAGAGAGAGAGAGAGAGAGAGATGCTTATCCTCGAGATAAGGAAAGCCTCCTGTTGTCTACATCTTGGGTAGGAGGCTGCTGCTTACATTTTGGGGGAACATTTCTCTCAGGAAGACATACATCCTGCCAAGCAAATGTTCATTCTTAGGGTGAGAATTGCACCGCTCAGGAAGGAATGCAGCCTGTTGCCTTTCTTTGAAACATAGATGGCATGTCTGCATTTTTAAGTACCATGTTTCTGAGTTGCCTTCACCAGGCTTCATTTTCCTCAGTTTATTCTGTCTCATTTTCACCCTAAATGACTGTGGCCTCTTAATCTTAATGGAAGTAGATGAATGAATGTCTCTAGTATTTGCCTGAAGCTTGAGTTTTTTTAATTTCTGCAGGCATTTATCATGCTTCATTTTTCCCTAGTCTATCCTGCCTCAGAGATATGACTCAGGGTGGAGAATGCTAGCCTAGTAAGCCTGAAGACCTGAATTTAACCCTTGTATTTGTATTTGAATACTATGTATTTAAATAAATAATATATTATTTATTATTAAATGATATACATTATATAATATATACTAACACATAATTACATATATATATAATAAATATAAGTATAATATATTATATATTAGTATATATTATGTATAAATATTACCTATATATCAATCTATTATATATTATATACTATAAAATATAGTATAATGTAGATAGTATATTCTATATCATATATCATTTATAATATAGAAAGTATATATAATATATGATACAAATCATATATTGGTATCATATATTATATAATACATATCTATAAATGTTATATAATACTATATAATATGTATAATAGAATTCGATATTGTACATTATATATTGTATATATAATATATAAATATATATTTGTATTACACATATATATTAGATATTAGATATGTAATGTATTCTACATAATATATTTATATATTAAATATGGTATATAATATACAATGCATGATATAGTATATAAACAATATAACATTTATTTAATAACAATAATTTATGCTATTTTATTTAATAACAAATTGTATGTTATTAGTAAATAATTTTTATATATTATTTATTTAAATATGCAGCATTCGCTGCAGACAAACCTTCCCAACTTGCCCTCATACCTCTCAGCTCTACAGGCTCTAAGCACAGAGCCTGGCCACTGTTCCTTAGCTTTTTCACACAAAGCTGGTGCTCTACCACTTGAGCCACAGCTCCACTTCTAGCTTTTTTGGTGGTTAATTGGAGATGAAGAGTCCCATGGTCTTTTCTGCCTGGTCTGGCTTGGAACGCTCAGCCTCCTGAGTAGCAAGAATTACAGGCTGAGCCACCAGCATCAACCCTTTCGGGTCGTCTTAACTTCCTGGTGCACTGATGGAGCTTGGCTCCCCACGCTTCCTGCCTGGAATGCGCTTCTCGGTGTCAAATTTCACTTTTTTCCCCTGTGGCCACAACTAGCACACCTGCCGCCCCTGCAGACCCTCAGCTCACAGCCTGCTCCCCGCATCCCAGAGCTAGTGACCCACAACTCTCAGCGCGCTGGGCAGCCCGCAGCTGCACGCACGTGCTTTACAAGTTTGTTTGCACCCGAAAGCTCCTCCAGCAAGAACCCACGAATCCTGGGCTCCTGTCCCTCCGGTTTTGGCAATCTGATTTCAGTGGCTCTTGTTGCTTCTTGGGAGATGGGTGCGGCCAGGTGAGGCCCTGGGCTGTCCCTGGGCTGGCTGCTGCTGCCTCTTCACCATTGTTACCACTAGTGGCTGCTGTCGCTCAGTGAAGCCTGAGGAAGACCGCGGCCAGAGCGTCCACCGCCCAAGATGGAGGCTCTCGAGTCTCTGTGAGTGTGTGCAGGGCGGGTGGTGTCAGGATGCCTGGACAGGTGTCCTTCCCAGAGCTTCTGGGCAAGGGTGGACCACCAGGAGTGAGGTCCTGCAAGGGGGGGGGGGGCAGGGGCGGGCAGGCAGGCAGAGCCTCAGAGGAAATTCTCCCACCCTCTCTGTCCAAACCCCCTGGAAGGATGAAGGGTGAGGGGTACAGGGAGTCTCGGTCTCACCTGGTCTCCACTCTGTAGAGAGGATGGATTTCTCTCAGTGGGGTCCCAAGGAAAAGGGCCCCATGGGAGACTGGAGACCCTGATTCTGGGAGTCCATCAACACCAGGTTTGAGGCTTACAAGCAAGGTGGGTGGGAAGAAGGGGGAGGAGATCCTCCCCCCTCCCCCGAGCTGGGGAGCAGATTGGGGAGCAGATTGTGCAGGGTCCCACACAGCCCACGGGATATGGAGATCTGAAGGACCTGGGACTGCTAGGAAGTGTCAGCCTTGATCACAATCAGAACCCACAGTCTTGTATTAATACCACCACCCCCAGCCTGGTTCCCTCAGGTTAAGATGGGGTAAAGTCAGTGCATTGTCACCTGTGTTTTTAGAGCAGCTCTACCCAGTAGAACTTTCTGGGATGATGCAAACATTCTCTACCTGTGCTGTCCAGCACCTAACCAACCACATGTGGCTACTGAGTATGCTTTCACGATGGCCAGTGTCAGCTGAATTTTCAAGTTGCATTAATGTGTCTATGTGTGTGTGCATGCATGTGTGCACATCATGTGCATGTGTGTGTGTGCACCGGTACTGGGCTTGAACTCAGGGCCTCACTCTCTTGCTCAGCTTATTTGTTCAAGGCTGGCACTCTACCACTTGATTCATAGCTCTACTCCGGGTGTTTTTTGCTGATTCATTGGAAATAAGAGTCTCACTGACTTTTCTACCTAGTCTGGCTTCAAACCAGGAAATGGCAACGAGAGGGTGGTTTTTTTTTTTTTTTACTTTGTTGTTGTTTTTGTCTTGTTTGTTCACTTATCTGCCTTTGGGACGGTAAAGAAGGGCACAGAAATGAAGGACAAAGGGTCAACAAATGCAGCAGTGGTACTCACTAGACGCTGTGGTGAAAATGGACTATACAACTTGTGGTTGGGGAAAGGAGGGAAGAACTGGGAGAGAGCCAGGGAAGGGGTACATTGTCCAAAAATAAATGTACTCTTTACCTGACCTATGTAACTGTAAACCCTCTGTACATAACCTTCATACTAACAATAAAAAAATAAAAATGACCCCCCACCACACGCAATCCTTAGATCTCAACCTCCAGAGTAGCTAGGATTACAGGTGTGAGCCCACAATACCCAGAAAAAACAGCTATTTTTAACCACCTAGCAGATGCCCAAGAACCTCCTCTTTCTATGGGAGAGTTTGCTCTTACGCTCCAGATTCTGTGGTGCACCTGCTGGCAGTCAGGCACTATAGCTGTCTTTGGGATGCAGATATGAAGGAAGCGCTAGAGTTTAGACACAATGCAGTTAGTTACCATTCCTGTTCTTGGGGAACTTGCACGAGTGAGGATGAGCAGAGGGCAGGACGGGCTCTGGAGCAAGAGAACTAGCAGAAATAAGTGGAGATTTGGGGGAGTTGAATGCAGGACCCAAGCAGCCAGTGAGGGTAAAGGCCTTCAAGTGCAGATACACGAGGATCCCTGTGCTCGCTGTACAGAAATCATCGAGACCAGAGGACTGGTGCCATCCCAGCAGGGGGAAGGGGTCAGGGTGGCAGAGAGGAGGCCTGAGCTATGCTCAAGAAGCAAGTGAGCTGGGAATATGGCCTAGTGGCAAGAATGCTTGCCTCGTATACATGAAGCCCTGGGTTCGATTCCTCAGCACCACATATATAGAAAACAGCCAGAAGTGGCGCTGTGGCTCAAGTGGCAGAGTGCTAGCCTTGAGCAAAAAGAAACCAGGGACAGTGCTCAGGCCCTGAGTTCAAGCTCCAAGACTGGCAAAAAAAAAAAAAAAAAGAAGCAAGTGAAACTAGTCGGGGAGAGGGGACAGGAATGGAGGGTGAAAATAGGAATAAACAGCCTAGCTGAGCGCTGCTGGCTTATGCCTGTAATCCTAGCTGCTCAGAAGGCTTATATTTGAGGATGGTAGTTCAAAGCCAGACCAGGCAGGGGAATCCATGAGACTTTTTATTTCTAATAAACTGTCAAAAAAAAAAAAAGCTGTGGCTCAAGTGGTAGAGCATTAGTGTTGAGCAAAAGCAGCTCAGGGACAGTAGCCAGGCCCTGAGTTCAAGCCCCTGGACCAGCATGTGTGTGCATACATGCATGCACTCACACACACACACACACACACACACACATACACACCTACCCCCACCAAGTTACAGCCTGGTGTATGTGGGAGGGTCATTTTTTTTTTTTTTTTTGGCAGTCCTGGGGCTTGGACTCAGGGCCTGAGCACTGTCCCTGGCTTCTTCTTGCTCAAGGCTAGCACTCTGCCACTTGAGCCACAGCGCCTCTTCTGGCCGTTTTCTGTATATGTGGTGCTGGGGAATCGAACCCAGGGCCTCATTTATACGAGGCAAGCGCTCTTGCCACTAGGCCATATCCCCAGCCCCGTGGGAGGGTCATTTTGAAGCTGGCTGGCCAGATGAAAGTACTGGGATGTTCTAGAAATAGCCAGAAGCTAAGAAGGCCTTGATGGTTCCTGAAGAGGTGGGGTAACCACTGAAAAGGTGCATGAAAATGAAGGAGAATGCCCCAGGTGGATCTGTGTGTGAACTTTGCCTCTCTGGCTGCTGGGTGAGGAGCTAGTGTGGGGGAAATGATAGCTCAGAGGCTGCTGCAGGGACCTGTGCAAGGCAGTGAGACCATGAACTCGACCCAAGCTGGGGAGCTAGCTGGGGGAGAGGCAGTATAGTCCGGGATCTCAGTGAGGCCTTTAGGATCCAAAGGATGTGAGTTCCAATTCTGCATCAGCTGCATACTGCTTATAAAGTCAAGCTACTCCGTCAGGGAAACTCAGAATAATCTTCATCTCTTTAGGGAAGCGCTATAAAGTACCTAATCCAGAGTCTACCTCATCCACAGTCACTAGCTAAGTAGGCGTTACTGCTCCTGGGGTTATTAGGTTTGAGATTAAGAGGGAGACGGCATGTCTGGTTGATGGCTGGACATAGCTTGTATATCCTGAACTTCTCATCTTAGCTCATGTCTGGTGGAGAGGTGGAGGCAAAAACAGCTTGGCTGTCTTCAATCTGAGAACCAGTCTTCTGAACAGCCCCTCAGAATGGGGCTAGTCACCAGTGTATGTGAGTGTGAGGAACGTACACCTGTGTAAGTGAAGTTTGTGAGTGCCAGAGAAAGCCCCGTGGTTCCTCTACCTGCTGACTTGGGCAGTCCAGCCTTCTGCTGACTTCCTTCCAATGTCATCGGTGGCTGTGGGCTCTGAAGACCCCTTACCCGTTAGGCCAGCAGCTGGGAGATCAGCACTGTAGTCCTGGCTCAGCCACCAATTACTTAGTACCCTGATTTTTACCCAGTGACTCATGCTTTTAATCCTAGCTACTCGGGAAGCTGAGATCTGAGGATAGAGGTTTGAAACCAGCAGGGCAGGCAAACCTGTGAGACTATCTCCTATTAACCACTAAAAAGTCAGAAGTGAAGGTGTGGCTCAAGTGGTAGAACACCAGCCTTGCGTGAAGAAGCTGAAGGATGATTCCCAGGCTCTGATTCCGAGCCCCAGTACTGGCACCCAAAAATATTTTCCCCAATACCTAGTGCACAGGTGGTGGCAGTCTTCCTAGCACTGAGTTGAGAAATGCTGCAGCAGACAAAACTAATCAATCTCCTATCCTGGATGGAAGGGGTTCCTTGGAGGGGCTTGGGGACCCCATACCTCTCCAGCTTTGGTCTTTTGCATGACTTTGCATACTCCCAGAAGCCCTTGGTCCATTGGGCTTAGCACACTCTTCAGCTAGGGAAGACTTTCTAGGCAGCACCACCCCCATGATGGACGCTCTAACACCTCTCCCTTCTCTTTCATCTCCAGTCTTCTACCAGCAGTGCAGAAATAAACTTCCCAGGCTAAGTTAGATGGATGGTCTCCCATAGCCTGGTGGGCTGCCCCCCTCCTGCTTCCCCCCCAGCTCCCCCCTATAAAGGGAGGTGCCTCTGTGTGTGTTGGACATAGGGGAGCACAAGCGTTTGGGTGGGTGCTGGGGGTCCCCTGCTCCAAGACCAAGCATGGTGCCCCCAGGAAAGAAGCCAGCTGGAGAAGCCTCCAACTCCAACAAGAAATGCAAACGTTACTTCAATGAGCACTGGAAGAAGGAGTTTCCTTGGCTGGATTTTGACTATGAGCGGAAGCTGATGTTCTGCCTGGAGTGCCGCCAGGCCCTGGTCCGGAACAAGCACGGCAAAGCAGAGAATGCCTTCACCGTGGGCACCGACAACTTCCAGCGCCACGCCTTGCTGCGCCACGTCACCTCGGGAGCCCACCGCCAGGCCCTGGCTGCCAACCAGGGTCAGCCCAGCTTTGAGGGCCCTGCCGAGGAAGAAGGGGCCTACTCCAGTTTGGCTACCACCCCCACCTCCAGGAGCATCAAGGCGGAAGTAGATCCGGCCAAAGTGGCTGTGCTGACAACCGTGTACTGCATGGCCAAAGAGGATGTGCCCAGTGACCGCTGCTCAGCTCTGCTGGAGCTGCAGAGGTTCAACCTGTGCCAAGCACTGCTGGGTACCGAGCACGGCGATTATTACAGCCCCAAGAGGGTGAGGAACATGCAGGTGGGTGGCAGCCGCGGGTGGGAGGGGCTGGAGGAGGGAAGCATTGAGCCACCTGGGAATAGCTCAAGCATGCCAAACCCTTGTCCACCAGCCAGAGCACTTCATTCATGCCTCCCCCCTTTCAGAACCATCACTGAGGGCCTACTATGTGTTGGTGCTGCGAAAACTACAGGGGAGGTGCATTAGGGAAGAGGCTAGACCTAGCTCTGCCATTGGGTACACATGGGTGGCTCTTAGTTATTTCCTAGGTCATAGGCCACACACTGGTGACCTCTAAACCTGGCAGGCCCCCAGTTGGGTTTTACTTGTGTTCACTATGTTTCTGAAAAAGCCAAAATGAGTTTGTAACTTAAAAAAAAAATTAGGAGAGGTGACATATAAAGATGTAGCCTTGTGACTTCTATTGAAAAGTGAGAGCCACAAGCACTAGAGTACTAGCTTTGAGCAAAAGAAGCTCAGGGACAGTGCCCAGGCCCTGAGTTCAAGCCCCAGGACTGGGAAGGGAGGAAGGAAGGAAGGAAGAAAGGAAGGAAGGAAGGAAGGAAAGAAAAGAAAGAAAGAAAGAAAGAAAGAAAGAAAGAAAGAAAGAAAGAAAGAAAGAAAGAAAGAAAGAAAGAAAGAAAGAGAAGGGGAGGGAGTGGGAGGGAGGGAGGGAGAGAGGGAAAGAAGGAAGAAAATCAGGGCAGGGATTGGTGGAGTTGGGAAGCAGAGTATGAGCTTTCCTGTTCCCTTGGCTGGTCTCTGGCTCACTTGACATTCAAAACCACACTCAACCCCTGGAGATGTGCAAGTTGCAGCTCTGTCTGAGGTTCAGCTACATGAGTCCTCAGGTCTGGTCTTATCTATGGAGAGATGACCCACAAATAGCACAAGGCCAAGACCCTGTGTAGCTGCTCAGGAGTTACTAGTGAATATGTCTGTAAAGTAAGCCCTGAGTTGGAAAGTAAGGGAGACCCCAAGAATAAGGCAAACTGAGGCAATGCTGCAGGAAAACACTAAACTCCCTATAGAGCTCTTCATAGTTCATAGAGCGTGCGCGCGGCATGTGTGTATGTGTACTGAGAACTTTATATTTTTGAATGTGTACTGGGGTTTGAACTCAGAGCCTCATGCTCTTGCTTGACTTTTCCCCTCAAGGCTGGCACTCTATCGCTCGAGCCACAGCTCTACTTCCAGCTCTGTGGTGGTTCATTGGACATTAGAGGCTCATGGACTTTTCCTGCCCAGGCTGGCTTGGAACTGTAATCCTCAGATCTCAGCCTCCTTGAGTAGCTAGGATTACAGGTGTGAGCTACAACTGCCCTGCTCATAAAGCACTTTTATAAAGTGCAACATCATGGCAACCCTTTGAAAAGACAGGGCAGGTGGTTATTCACTGATAGGTATTAGAGCTGAAGAAACTGAATCTCAGAGGAGTGGAGCACAGGGTAGCACAGCCAAAAAGTCACCAGGCCAAGATGAGTCTGTCAGTCTGTCTGATACTTAAGGCTTGTCTTCTCCTCACTACCCTCTACTGCCTGCCTTCCCTGAGTAGGACCAGTCTAATTCTATCCTCTCTCCCTTTCTCTCCCTTGCTGTCCCAGGTGGCCATTGCCAGTGTCTTACACACAGAGGCCTGCCAGCGCCTGAAAGCATCCCCGTATGTGGGGCTGGTGTTAGATGAGGCCAGGGACTGGCCTGAAACCCGCAGTCTGACCCTGTTTGCCACTTCAGTGTCCCCATGTGATGGCCAGCCTGCTACCACCTTCCTGGGCAGTGTGGACCTACAGGAGGGCGAGGCTACTGCCGGACAACTCCTGGACGTCCTACAAGCCTTTGGTGTGTCTGCCTCCAAGCTGGCTTGGCTCAGCTCCAGCCTCCCCAATGACCGCCTGGAAAGCATCAGCCTGCAGCTCCGGGCCATCTGTCCGCTGCTCACAGAGCTTCACTGTCTTCCTGGCCGGACAGACCCAGAGCCCCCTGCCTACCTGGGTGAATATGAGAGCATCCTGGATGCCCTCTTCCGTCTGCATGGTGGCCCCAGTTCCCATATGGTGCCTGAGCTCCGGGCAGCCCTGGACCTGGCGGCTGTGGACTTGGCAGGGCCCCGGCCAGTACCCTGGGCTTCCTTGTTGCCTGTCGTGGAAGCGATAGCAGAAGCCTGGCCTTGCTTGGTGCCCACCCTAGAGGCTACTGCTCCAGCCTCACCCACAGCTGGGGTGCTGGCCTTGGCCCTGCGCCAGTTCACCTTCGTAGCCTTCACGCACTTGCTGCTGGATGCTCTGCCCTCGGTGCAGAAACTTACCCTGGTGCTGCAGTCTGAAGAGCCAGACTTGGCCTTGCTACAGCCCCTGGTGATGGCGGCCATGGCTTCCATCCAAGGTCAGCATGGCTCAGGAGGCGCTCACCTCCAGCGCCTGCTGCAAGCATTGGCATCTTCTAGCCCTGGTGAGGAAGGGCAGCACTGCACCTACCACGGTGTGGAGCTGGTGGGCTACTCCACAGCTGCACTCCGGGGCTTGGAGCGGCTCCGGGGAGATCTTCTGGACTCCATGCAGAAGGGACTGCTGGACTCCTACCCTGGACCCTCCCTGGATTATGTGGCTGCCTTTGCAGCCATCTTCGATCCCCGCCACTACCCACAGGTGCCCGAGGAGCTGGGCATGCATGGCGAGGAGTCACTGAGGGCGCTGCTGCGGGGCTTTGCGCCGGCCCTGGTGCCCCCGCGTGCCCTGGGTGACTTTGCACTGTTCAAGCGTGTGGTGTCCAGCCTGGGGCGGCTCAGTCCGCGGGCCCTGTGCACCAAGCTGGCATGCAGGCATTCTGAGCTGCACGAGCTCTTCCCAGACTTCGCCGCCCTTGCCGCCCTGGCCTTGGCACTGCCCGTGGGGGCTGGGCTGCTGGACAAGGTGGGCCGCAGGCGTGAGCTGCGGTGGTGGGGACAGAGTGGGGCCGGGGACAATCGGGGTGACCACATCGTGAAGATTGCTGTGGATGGGCCCCCTCTGCACGAGTTTGACTTCCCGCTGGCTGTGGAGTTCTTAGAGAGTGGTTGGGAGGAGGGGCTCCTGGGGGCTCAACTCACCTGAGGGCCATTTCCTCTTGTCCCAGCCAGCCTGGGGCCCTAGACACCCTAAGGGCTAACTCAGGTGGACTTGACGGAGCTCTACTCATACTGACCTATCAACTGTGCTCTGTGGTCCTCTCCTTTTCTTCCCTCCCTGTGGAGCCATGCAGGCACCCCTGGACTGTCCAGAAAAGTGGGCAGAGGTGCCAGCAAAAATCTGGGGATCCTCAGCCTTTTCCAGTCTCTCAGAGTTTGCTGAGGAGAGCTTGCCCTTTCCCCTTCTGGTCCTTGTCCATATATGTATATATATTTGCCAGTCCTGGGGCTTGAACTCAGGGCCTGGGCACTGTCCCTGAGGTTGTTTTGCTCAAGGCTAGTGCTCTACCACTTGAGCCACAGCACCTCTTCCGGCCTTTTCTGTGTATGTGGTATTGAGGAATCAAACCCAGGGCTTCATGCATGCTAGGCAAGCACTCTAACACTAAGCCACATTCCCAGCCCCTCCTTGCCCATATTTTGAGCCTAAGAATGCAGGGGGGGGGGGGGGAATGTCTTGAGAATTGACGGGCTAAGGGGAAAGGAGAATTGGTCCTTAACTGTCTCCTAGACTGGGGAGCACATGGCCCTGCTTGGTTCTGACACACAGCCCAGCACCCTCTCT
The DNA here is from genome assembly GCF_023159225.1 of Perognathus longimembris pacificus. Classification (NCBI taxonomy): domain Eukaryota; kingdom Metazoa; phylum Chordata; class Mammalia; order Rodentia; family Heteromyidae; genus Perognathus; species Perognathus longimembris. Next base: position 39,112,814 of record NC_063177.1, on the reverse strand, counting down.
GTGCATAAGCTAATGGTTCAAGGGCACAGTGTTTCAAGGGGGGTAGTGATGCTCTTCCTCCAGGCCAATAAGCTTTTCTGCATATGACTAGACATCGCATAAATCTGTACATATGAAATAAGGATATCCTGTCTTTCACAGTGTGAAGACACAAAAAGCAAAAAGGATTTCCTTTAGTTTTGCAAGCGCAGAATGCAAAAAAAAAAAAAAAAGTCCTAAATGGATTGGATTTAGTTCAGATTTCTCCCTTCTCAAAGTCTGGTTGCTTTCAGTTCCCAGCTCTCTCCTTCCTGCCCTTGCTTCAGACTTTTCAGACCAAAGACTACAAAACTGCTGCTGGTGTTGGGCTGCCCCGGATGCCTGGGGAATTCTGCCTCCTGAAGGGAGCAGCTATGGCCTTCACAGAGCTTGGGTGTGCATCTCTTCAGGCTCCCGTGGATTCTGTATTACCTTCTGTCATCCCTTCCTCTGAATGGTGTGGGACTCGAGAGAAAGAGAGAGAGAGTAAGGATAGAGAGCAGGAGAGAAGGGGGCTAGCCAAGCCCTGGGTTTTGTTTAATTGGTAATAAAATGGAAACCCAGTACATCATGCAGTCTCCATAGTAGTATGTAGCAGCTCCACTTCCTCTGAACCGTTCCCTGGACCCCATCCCCCCGGGTGTTCATTGGGGCCTCTATAGTTTGGGGGAGGATCATTCTCCTGGGTTGAGAGCCTGAGCAGTGGACCCCTTGGCCTCGGCCTCCCCAAGTGGGTTTGTCTGGTGCATCTTTGTGAAGAGGAAAACAAAAATGCCTGCCCTGGCTCCACATCCAAGAAGCTGATCAGCATTCAGTGCTGGCCTCAGAGGTAGGACAGAGCCCCCGTGGCTCCCCATTTCAGACCCTGCCCTTCTTCCTCCCGCAGCAGGCCCTGCCTCCAGCAACCCCAGTCCCCTGCTGGCCTCTCTGCCCCTGCCCACTCGGCCTCTGCAGCCCCCGCTGGACTTCAAGCACTTGCTGGCCTTCCACTCCAATGGCACCACCCCGCTCAGTCTCTTCCCCAACTTCAGCACGGTACGGGCTGGGCAGGAGGGTGGGGGGCATTTGGCCAAGCCTGGGGGTGGGCAGGGAAGGTGCCTCAGTATCTGGGGCACTATTCTCTAAGATCCTAGAGAGTGGCTAAGTGTTCACAAATAGGGACCCTTGGGTCAAGCTGTCTCTAAGGCTAGCAAACAAGATGGTGTCACCCTAAAGTTACCCCCACCTCGCCATCACAACTGTCCAGAGATGGGTGCTACCACTTGAATTTTTGTAGCTGATCCACGCATGTCTGTGTGTCCGTGTGCAGTTGGGATGTACCTTTCTGTTGCTGCCCGTGTCTCTACAAGTCTTGGTGTACTCTGTGTGGTTGTGAGCTCATGTGTTGATGTCCTGTATGTAATGGGTAACTGTATGTAAATAACGTGTGCATCTGTTTTTCTGAGGGTTTTTTGGTATGTCTGTGCGCCTTCCATGCATGTGTTGGGGATGTGTCTGACTTCTCAGCCTGTGTTTCTGTGAGGTTTGTTTGGCTGTGAGTCTTCCTGTATGTGTCTTTTGTCTGTAAGTGTGTACATGCTGTAAACTTACGCGCCTCGTGGCCGTGCCAGGCCTGTACATTTCGGTGTGTGCACGAGTGGAGGAAAGTGTTGTCAGTGTGGATTTTACTTTATTCCATGAGGCATAAGAAACCATCCCCATTGTTTTCATACTTGCTTATTTTTATTTTGGGGGTAATCTTGGGGTCTAAACTCAGGGCCTCACACTTTCTAGGCAGGCGCTCTACCCCTCGAGCCACCTCTCCAGCTCCTATTTTTCATTTAGAAAAACCTAAATAAAAATTATGGCTAAACCCCACCCCATCCTTTGAGACTGGTGCCAAAGGCCATTTCAGGCAACCTTAGGGTCATTTGGACCTGGTCCTCTGGGCTACAGAACCCATTCTTACTTGCTGACATGCGCACTCTTCAACACAGGCCCTTAACAGCAGGCCCAACTACTGTTCTCATTGGAGGGGAGAGCTGTAGGCTCCTCCCTCTGAGATCCTGGCCCTGTACCCTTCCACCTCTTTCTGTCCTCAGCAGTGTCTCTGCAGGGAGACCTACTCTCCACTCAGTCTCTGTTCTCTTCCTACTGGAAAGTTCCTCTTGACAAACTTCTGCTTTTGGCCCAACAATCTAAGAGCCACTCTCCCCCCCAAAAAAAAAAATTAAAATAAAAAAGGGAACATAAAGCCTTACTTGGCTTGATAGAAAGAAAAACATAATAAAAGGAGAACACTGCTGTTAATACTCCAAAGAAATGAATCTGCTCAGGGAACCCCCCTGTCTCCCTAGCTTCTCACTAGCTGGTGAGAGCCTGCCCAGGGATGGTGTGGTAAGATAGGATTCCCACAGGTCCATGCACAAGGCTAGGTGAGGGGAAGGAGGAATCAACAGGAGTTTTTTTGTGCCATCCTTGTCTTTTCCTACATCAATTCTGTCTCAAGTGATTCTTGCTAGTCTCGGTGGCTCATACCTACAATTCTGGCTATTTAGGAGGCTGAGATTTGAGGATTATGGCTTGAAGACAGCCTGGACCGGAAAGTCCATGAAAATTTAATCTCCAAATAACCACAAAAAAGAAGAAAGTGGAGCTGTGGCTCAAGTGGTATTCTAGCCTTGTGCAAAAAGGTTTGGGGACAGTGTCCATGTCTTGAGTTCAAGCCCCAGGGCCCACACATGCACAGAGACACAAAGTGATTTTTTTTTGCCAGTCCTGGGACTTGAACTCAGGGCCTGAGCACTGTCCCTGGCTTCTTTTTGCTCAAGGCTAGCACTCTACCTCTTGAGTGAGGAATTGAACCCAGGGCTTCATGCATGCTAGGCAAGCACTCTACCGCTAAGCCACATTCCCAGACACCACAAAGTGATTTTCTTTTTTAAATATGGAACACTTCACGAATTCGTGTGTCATCCTTGCACAAGGGCCATGCCAATCTTCTCTGTATCGTTCCAATTTTAGTCTATGTATTGCCGAAGCGAGCACCACAAAGTGATTTTTGCAAAACAAAAAAGCAACAAAGCTGGGACCAAATGCCAAAGTGATCACTGATGAATGTCATGCAACTCACCCTAGCCAGCCCCTACCTCCAAGTAGACAGGTTGTTTCTTAATCTGGCATCCACAGGATGGGGAGGTTCTAGGAGCTGACCCCTCACTAGCTTTCAGTTTTCCCTATTTTAATAATTCCCTGATTCCTCAGCCAATGCCAGAGCTATTGTGCCCTCCCACCTCCCTCACAGATGGACCCGGTCCAGAAAGCCGTCATCAGCCACACATTCGGGGTTCCCTCCCCTCTGAAGAAGAGGCTCTTCATCTCCTGTAACATCTGTCACCTGAGGTTCAACTCAGCGGTGAGAGGGAGTCATGGAAACAGGGCTGGGATTCCTTCCAAGGTATTTCTGGAAGGACAGGGGTGGTGAAGGGGCTGCAGAAGAGGCGCTCATGGCCCTTTCAAGGCCCCGTCCTCTTCCCCTCTCCTGCTCATTCCCATCATCCCCTGCCGCCCCAATCTACCCGTCCAAATCTACCCCCCTAGACTTCTACATCCTTCCCTCTGCCTTGCTCCTATGTTCTGGATCCTTCTGCAAGAGAGAATACCGCCCTTCTCCAGGATGGGTACTGTGGGAGTAGAGCTGAGATGTTTCTAGAACTTGTTTGTACCCAGCATCTTGATACACTCTCCTATAAGAGGGATGGAATACTGTTTCCTCTCCTCACTTGTCATAGGAGGAAACGGGGTCTCAGAGGCTAAGTGACTTGCCCTAGTACCACACAGATGGTAAATAGCAAAGCTAGGATTTGAAGCCAGTGCCAAAGGCTCACACCTGTAATCCTAGCTACTCAGGAGGCGGAGATCTGAGGATTGCAGTTCAAAGCTGGCCCGGGGAAGGAAAGTCTGTAATAATATTCTTATCTCCTGTTATCCACCAAAAAGCTGGAAGTGGAGGTGTGGCTCAAGTGGTAGAGTGCCAGCTTTGATCACACAAACTCAGGGACAGTACCCAAGCCCTGAGTTCAAGCCCTAGGACCAGCATGCACGCACGCGCACACACACACACACACACACACACACACACACACACACACAAAGGATTTGAACCCAGCAGGGTTGGCCTTAAAGCCTGTATACATTCTGCAGCCTAACCCATATAGAAAGAAGAGGAGCCTCTTTCTGGCCTCCTGGGAAAGCCATTCTGGGGGACGGGCTACGATTGACATTGAAGATGTCCACTGATGGCTCACAACTGTAATCCTAGCCACTTAGGAGGCTGAGGATCACAGTTCAAAGTCAAGCCAGGCTAAAAAAAATTCATGAGACTCATCTCCAATTAACCACCCAAAAAGCTAAAAGGGGAGATGTAGTTCAAGTCATAGAGTGCTAGCCTTGAACCAAACAGCTAAAGGACAGCACCCACACCCTGAGTGGCCTTGTTACTGACACATACACACTCACAAAAGAAGAACCTGTCCATGGTGTGGTCTGCGTCCTGCTTCCTTTTGACGTTGTCCCTCCACTCAGTCTCAGTGTGTGGATGGGGCCTGTGGCCATGGTGACCCTCTGCCCTCCTCTCTCCAGAACCAGGCGGAAGCACATTATAAAGGCCACAAGCATGCCAGGAAACTCAAGGCTGTTGAAGCTGCCAAGAACAAGCAGAGGCTGCAAACCCTGGCCCGGGATGAGGTGGTGGTACCCCCAGCCCCAACTCCGGCCAGTGGGACCCCTGGAGAGTCGCAGAGTAAAGGTCAGTCCTGATCTCTTCTCCTGTCCTCACCCTAAGTTTGGCTTCCGACAAGGGGTTGGGTGAGACCTGCTTGTTACTCATCTAGGAGTGATGCATACTTATAGGCAAAGACACTCAAGGCTGCAGCTTAGTGAACTTCTCTTGCCCAAACATTTCCAGATTAGGAGACCTGGAACCAGCATCCAGAAACTTCCAGGTCCCTTCCTACCCACCACCTTGCTGTATTTGTTTCATAGGCTGCCAACAAATGACTATAAATCAGGTGACTGTGAACAACAGAAATGAATGTTTCCACAATTCAGATGTCAGAAGTCCCAAGTTGGAGCTGGGCATCAGAGGCTCACTCCTACTATCCTAGCCACTCACAGAGGCTGAGATCTGTCAGGTCATGTTTCAAAGTCAGCCAGGGCAGAAAAATCCACAGGACCCCATCTCTAAAATAACCAGCACCAAAGCAGGGCTGGAGGTAGGCTCAAGTGGTAGGCTGCCACATTAGCAAGTGTGAGGCCCAGCTGAAAAAGTCCCCAGTTAAGATGTCAACGAGGTCTACCTGTAGCCTCTGCTTCCATCTTCATTACAATTTCTCCCCCATGTGTCCCTGTGGCTTCACATGATCTTTTCCCCCTCCTCTCTCTCTTCTCTCTTTCTTCCCCACCCCCTCTCTTTCTCTCTCTCTCCAAGCCCTTGCTATGTAGCTCAGTCTGGTCTCAAACTCACTGTATAGTTTAGACTGGCCTCAAACTCTCAACCTCCTGCCTCACCTCTCAAATGCTACTTTGTATCTGTAAAGAATGTCTCCAAGGTCACATGCTCAGTTCCATAAGGATGGGAATATTTTGGAAGACAGTACACAAGCAGCTATACCAAACTCCCACTGCTGGGGTAACTCTGCTTCTGGCTTTTCTCAGCATGGATTAGTTCTGCTTGGTTTTGCTGAATCACAGAGTACATAGGTTTCTGTGCCTGGCTTCTGTTCCTCTCGCAAATATTCATCGACACTGGGTATTTCTATAAGCCTGCTGCACGTAAATGTAGTTCCCCCTTTTTATAACTATGTACTACTCCACTACATGGACATACCACTGCCCTGTTTGATGAATATCTGAATAGATTCCTGGGTTTTTTGTTTGTTGTTTTCCAGTCCTGGGGCTTGAACTCAGGGCCTGAGCACTGTCCCTGGCTTCTTTTTGCTCTAGGCTACAACTCTACTTCTTGAGCCACAGCACCACTTCTGGCCTTTTCTGTTTATGTGGTGCTGAGGAATCAAACCCAGGGCTTCATGAATGCTAGGCAAGCACTCTACGGCTAAGCCACATTCCCAGGCCCAGCTTCCAGTTTTTTTGCTTTTAGTGTTCTAAGAATGTTCTAGTCCATCTTTCTGGTGACTTCTGCTTACTTATTAGCAAATAACTACAGTATCAGAAGTGTGGGGGTTTCCTAAGACTACAGTCATCCCTCACTATGTCATGGTTCACTTACTGTGGCTTCACTGTATCATGGGTTTAAAAAAACAGAATAATAGTGATCCCTCACCTATCTCCAGAGTCATGTCCCAGAGAACCCCAGTATAGGTGGAAATCTGCAAAATGAACCATGATATATTGAGGACAACTCAGATTTTCACTATGGCAGGGGTCCCTGGAACCTAACTCCCAAGATAGGTGAGGGATCATTGTACTCTGTCCAACTTCATTTTGTGGAAGGAAACTGAGGCCCAAATCCTCCCAGTGAATTGGTGGTAGAGAGGCCTGGAATTCAGTGCTGGTCATCCCAGCCACAGGGACCCTGCTGAACCTCAGGGGCTCAGAAAGGGCCCTGGGCCTCCCACCTCAATGACCCCTCTCCCCACAGGTCCAGCGGCCCCTCCCCTCGGCCCTCCACTCCAGCTACCACTGACCACAGACCCACCAGCCAGGGAGCCAGCCCACTCAGACCTCTTGGATGCCGCCTCCTCTTCCGCTTCCTCCTCCTGCCCACCCCGCTCCCCAGAGCCAGGCAGGGAGGCACCAGGGCCTGAGCCCACCGCTGCAGCTGTGGGAAGCGGAGTAGGCGGGGAAGGCAGGAGTGAGAAGGGGCGCCTCTACTGCCCCACATGTAAGGTGACTGTGAACTCAGCCTCTCAGCTGCAGGCTCACAACACAGGTCAGTTGCCCCACCCCCAGGAGGAGAGGGAAGGGCAGGGAGGCTGACCTCACCAAATGTGGGCAGCTGAGCCCCTGGCCACTTTGTGCCAGGGCTGGGTGACAGAGGCATAGTGTCTGGCTGTTACTGTAGCCAGGGGTTTCTGGGCCCTTCCACTGATCCCTGGGGAGGGGGCCCTGGGAAGTGTGGGGCAGCAAGGACCGAAGGTTACTAAATCTCTGAAGTCTTTCTAGACTCCCGGGGATGGGAGGTACCCCTGCCATTTGCCTGCCTCTCTCCTTAGATCAGACCAGCAGGGACTGCTACTACAGCAGAGGGGAGCTGGCCAGCGCCACCGGGGGACATTGGCAGGAAGCCAGAGACTCGAGAGGGAAAAATCTGTGTTGTGCAGAGGCTTAATGAAAGGGCCATGGCTACACTGACCTAGTTTGAGGGGGCCTCCATGCTGACCAACTCTATTCCCTCCTTTCAGGAGCCAAACACCGGTGGATGATGGAAGGTCAAGGTGGGGCTCCCCGGAGGGGCCCTGGCCGCCCAGTGTCGCGAGGTGGGCCTGCACACAAGACCAAGAGAGTGACCGGAGCTCGGGGGCCCCGGCAAGGGCCCACTCCGCCTTTCCACTGTGCTCTCTGTCAGCTCCAGGTCAATTCAGAGACCCAGCTCAAGCAGGTAGAGGAAAGGCGGGATGGGGTGGAGCTGGCGATGGCCATGGCGAAGGTGGGCTGTGGGTAGAGGGTGAGGGAGTAGTTTTTTTTTGGGGGGGGGGTGTCTGTGGGCCTTCTCCTCTTGTTTCCAGTCTGTCTGTCTGTCCATCAGCACATGAGCAGCCGGAGGCACAAAGACCGCCTGGCAGGGAAGCTCCCCAAGCCCCCCAGCCAGTACAGCAAGCTGCAGAAGCACGCGGCTCTGGCTGTGAGCGTCCTCAAGGTATCTGTCTCCAGGCAACAGCGGAGGGGCCTGGGTCTCCTGGCAGAGTTGTAGAAAGGGGGGAGGGGGCACCTGGGGAGCTGGGCTTGAGGCAAGAAGGGCTGGAAGGAGGTCACCTGCTCTGAGGCTACCTGGGTAGAGAAAGAGGCGGGGCTGGGCCCTGGGCTCCCCTGGGATCTGCTCAGAGGAATTTCCGGCAGGTGGGCTGGGTGTGCATCTGGAGACCATGTCTACCCGGCCCCCACAAGCCTTCTCCCTTCTTCCATGCTGAGGCTGGCCTCCCTCAGGGCAAGAAAACAGGTGGTGGAGAAAGCCCTCCGGAATGACAGTTTGGGGGTGGGAAGGGAGGAAGATTTAGGGTTGGAATGCTAGGAAGCACGTTCCCACGAGGCAAAAGCCCACGGGACAGGGCCCTCAGAGGGGGCGGGCTTTCTTTTCCGGGGTTAGAATTCCTGTCCATTGCTCTTTTCTTTGTAGTCTAAACTGGCCTTGCAGAAGCAACTCACCAAGACGCTGGCAGCCCGTTTCCTGCCCAGCCCGCTGCCCGCCACGGCTGCTGCCATCTGTGCCCTGCCGGGGCCCCTGGCTCTCCGGCCCGCGCCCACAGCCGCAGCTGCCCTCTTCCCAACGCCCATCCTGGGTCCAGCTCTGTTTCGCACCCCAGCAGGGACAGTCCGCCCTGCCGCAGGACCCATCCTCTTTGCCCCCTACTAGCCCTCCTGGAGAGGCCAGGGCACACTTCCCAGCAGCTACTGACCATCTCCCTCTGCCCCCCAAACACCTGTTCTCTGTGCCCCACAGGGCACATTAGGGGATCCTGTATGGTACAGGACAGCTGCCCTTTGCTCTGTCTGGAACTGGGGATTCAGCTAATTCACCTGGTCCAACTAGTGGCCACCTCCACTCCTTTCCTGGCCCTTCCTGGGCTAGTCCTAGGCTCCCCTTCACTTCCCAGCCTGCTGAATCCCAAGGACCTGTGCAGAACCCCAGTCCCAGCCACGTGGTGCTTTTCCCCAACCAGACACCTATACACCCAGACTCTGGTCATCTTAGCTTTCACAAACCAGCGTTTTCCCCCCCCCCCATCCCCCCTTGGGCTGAGGACACATCTAGGACCTCTACTCCTGTACTCTGGGGCCTCACTGGCTCTAGATCACTGGAAATAAGGGATGGGCTCTCAAACTAGAGTGTGTTTGAAGTGAACAAGGGGTACCACAGGGCACAGTAGGAATGAAAAGGGGACTGGTCAAGCAGTGCTAAAGTAGGGCAGAGCCAAGGATAACTTCATCTGTTCGGGGGGGGGGGGCAGGGTAGGAATAGGTGAGGGAGGGTGATGTTTGGGCTGGGCCTTGGTTTTAATGAACGTGACTCACAGACTGAGGTGTGGTGGCTCACACCTGTAATCCCAGCAACTAAGAAAGCAGAGAGCCGGGATATCATGATTTGAGCCTAGTCTGGACAAAAAGTGAGATTCCCATTTCAATCAAGTGTTGGGTGTGGGAGCAGGCACCTAGGGTGCCTCTGCGCAAAATGTAAACTCCTATCTGTGGAAAATCAAAGCAATAAAATAGGGCTGGGGGGCAGGCATGGTTCAAATGGCAGAGCACTTGCCTAAGCAAGAGTGAGTCCCAGAGTTCAAACTCCAACAAAATAAAAAAGTGAACAGCCCTACCAAAGCACTCCCTTCTTAGGCTTTCAGATTCCTCCTGAACCCAGTCCCTTGGGGTGGGGGGGGGGGTTCATCGTGTTTCTCAGTTAACACCAAGTCCCTCGTTACCTGCCGGCCCCTTGAGCTCCAAAATGAAGAGCTTTCTTCCATCGGTCCCCACTCCAGGCTGGACCCCAGCCAGGTACAGCTATCCTTCCTCTAGCCAGCCTCATGGTGAAGCCGAGTACTGATCAGATACACCCTCCAGTCCACACTCACGCTGCCAAAGTCCATGGCACAGAACTGCCCCTGCTCGTTCAACCGCCAGTATGGGACTTCGCCAGTATCCACCTGCATCTTTTCTTTTTCCTCCAAGTTATTTCCAGTGGGAAGACAAGAAGGGGGGGGGAGGCTTTTTGATAACAGCAGTTGTGGTTTTATTGTGTCCAACACAACAATAAATGAACTTTGAGCCTGACGATGCCCTGATTCTCCTTTCCCAGCCCTGGGTACCAGCCCCTTTACCTCTGGTTCAGTAGAGAAGTATGAATTAGAGGTTGCCTGGTTGTAGTGTCTCACCCGTGCTAGCTATGCATACTAGAAACAAAAAGTGGGCATTGGAAGTTGGGGTTGTAAGCTCACTCGATAGCATGACTGCATAGAGCCTCCCTTCTGAACCCCAAAACACAAGGCCCATTCGCTCAGGAGGCTGCTACTGGTTTGCCTGGTTCTGGTCAGGCATCTGAGGTAAGAAGGAAGGGCTAGAGGAGCACCTTGTCCAGCCTTCACCATGGCAGCAGGCATATAAATACAAAGAATATAAATATAAGTCCAGCTACTAACTGAAAACAACCAGAGAGAGAGGAATGGAGACCAGCCCTTATGGGAAGGTCTGCAGACTGGGTACTAGATCGCCACAGGCAACGGAGAGTGCACTCCTGCCCCCTAGTGGTTGGAGGAGAGAAGCCCAGCCTCCAGGGCTGGTAGGCATAGCACCTTAAAGAGAGAAAAAAGCAAGGGGGCAAAGCCACAGCCTTTAGGAAATCATAGAGCTAGAAAAGATCTAGGAGATGGATTAAGCAACTCCTGTCAAATTGCAGATGAGAAAAACAAAACTCACATCCAGAGGGGAATCGCCTTGCTGTGTCACACCATCAGCTGGTGACTCACAGCCCAGTCATCACCCAGTTCAGCCTCAACCAAAGAGGCCCGTCTACTCCCAAAGCATGAAGAGGAAGTGGAACAGCTGGGGGAGAGGGGGGAGAGCTTGAACACAAATTGACACTCCGAGGAGTCTTGTCTTCTTCTAGCCAAGGCCTGGCTAGGGGGAAGGTCAGGGTGAGGGATGAGGAGCCACCCCTATCACCAGCATGCCTTTCCCAAGTCCAGGCAGGTGCTTTAGATGCTTTAGATACATATTACCGGCAGGAAATGCAGAGGGTTGGGACCCTTGTACTAGGCACAGACCTGTGATTGGGCACTTTGTATGGGAGCTCATCATCCTTCCCAGGGCAGATGGAAGGGAAGGTGACCTATGAGTGCCTCTCCCTCCACTCCCTAGAGTTGAGAGGAGGCCACTTTTGTTGGTCCAGCTGCCTGCCTGGAGTGTGCCCCCCAAAGCTTGCCTATGTACCCCTTGCTATCAATCCATCTTTAGGAGCCCCCAGAAGCTGGAAAAGGGTTGGGAAAGGGAAGAAAGAACAGCGGGTGTTCAGCCATCCAAGGAGCCACTGCCCTTGTTCTTGCGGCTGAGGGGAAAGGCAGACTTGCTCTGGGGTTGGGTCATCTTGCTGGCCAGGTAGACGAAGGGCTCCAAGAGGGAACGGCGGTCAGCCACTGAAACCTCCCACAGCTTCACCTTCTCTGACTTGGCCCAATGCTGAGCCACATCTGGGTCTACACGTCGCTGCTCCTGCAAGTCACACTTATTGCCAAGGACCACGATGGTAACCTGGGGAAGAGAGACAATAAAAGTTTGTGGGTTGCTGGGTGATAGTGGCTCACGCCTATAATCCTATTTGCTCAGGAGGCAGAGATCTGAGGATCCTGGTTTGAAGTCTGTGAGATTCTTATCTCCAATTAACTACCAGAAAACTGGAAATAGCACTGTGGCTCAAAGTGGTAGAGTGTTAGCCTTGAGACAGCACCCAGGCCCAGAGTTCAAGCCCCACAACCAACAACAATAAAATAGTCTGTACATATACCATGGACCTGAAGTTCTAGTGTCAGGTTTTGGCTAAACAACTGGTTGATCCCTCTGGGAAGTGATTTCAAAGTCCTGCACAGACCTGTAATCCCACCTCTATTCAATTCTTTGCTCAGACCACTCTTTTACATGGTGGCTTTCTGGGTGTCTTCTTATAACATACACTGCTAAAGTTACAGCATACTCAGGAGGGAGGTTGAAGCAGGAAGATCTTGAGTTTGAAGCCAGCCTGGGCTACACAGTTCTCTCAACTGTTTAGAAGATAAGAAAGATTAGGGGGAACTGCATTTGTTAGATTGGGGGCCCCCTCAAACCAAAGAGAGCCCTCTTTGGTGGAGCTGCCTTACATGGGGCCACCACTGAGCATGAATATACACTCTATGATTTCCACCCTCTTCTCAATCCTAACTTACCTCTTGGCAAAGAGTGAAAGAACAGAGCCATGTTGGACACTCTCCCACCAGAAGATCCCAGCAGGAATCTAGAGCACACACCTCCTTCTTGTCCTTGGATTTGTCAATCTCCTTCTTGAGCAACTCCACACGCTGGAAGGACTCTCGGCTGTCTGTGCTGTAGACCAGGACGTAGCCATCGGTGCAGGAGAAGCAGTGCCGGGGCAGCTCAGCCCCGTCTCGAAGTCCCCGGGTGTCATAGAAACGCACCTGCTCGCGTACTCCCCGGTCTGTCTCGATGGAGCCCACGTAGATATCCTCCTGGGTCTCAATCATCTCAGAACCTGGGAGAAAGCGAGGAAACCCATTTGAAGTGGGGAGATGGGAAATATGAATGATGGGAACATGCTAACAGGCTAGCCAGACGGGGAGAAAGGAATGTGGGGGCTGGGGGGAGGTCAGACTTGGGAGTGTGACAGGACTAGGATGATTTAGGGAAACAGATGTGGAAGTCACGCTAAGCAAAAGTGTAACACGGGAGTTTTTTGCTATCTTGGATACTGGATGTCTTCCTTTCGGGTTTGTTGTGGAGTAGGGGCTATTATTTTAATTTGACATTTTTGTATTTGTGGTATGAGAATTCAAACCTAGGGCTTCACACACATTAGGCAGGGGCTGAACCATGAGTTACACCATAGCTTGGTTTTACTCTTGAAGGTACAAAACCACCGGCAAGTATGGCAGGTTTGGTGTGATCAAGCTCTTTTTCTTTGTTGTTGTTTTTGTTTGAAATTGTCTAAACAACTGAGAGAACTATGAAGCCCAGGCTGGCTTCAAACTCAAGACCTTCCTGCCTCAACCTTCCTCCTGAGTATGCTACAACTTGAAAAGTATATGTTACAGGAAGACAACCAGAAAGCCACCATGTAAAATTGAGGTCTGAACAAAGGGATGAATAGAGGTGGGATTACAAGTGTGTGCAACTATGTCAAATTCTATTCCCCAATTCTTCTTTATCTTTCACTATTCCCCCAGTTACAACCACACTCACCTACTACATGGTTCCCGTACAGAAGCTGCTCCAAGATTGAAGTTTTGCCCACAGATGCTTGGCCACACACAACCACCTTGCAGCTCTTCCCCATGCTTAGCCTCCAACCTTGAGGAATAAAAGCATTCTGGGTAAAATGAGGGAAGAGGCTCAAAATAGAGGGTAGACCTCTCATAACCAAGCACCCATATTTGGACCTCAATGTAAAGCTCCAGGGATTGTGCACTGACTCTAGCTAGGGAGCATTGAACTGAAGTCTAAGTCTGCTATAGAACAGTGAGCTGGACTGCATTTCTCATGTTATTCCCAGTATGTGGTCTGCACCTGCCACAGACTAGGTGCTCACCACATGTGGCCCCAATGGCAGAGAAGAGCCAGTGGTTTAAAGTTTGGCCAGTTCCTTTCTTCCTTTCTCATGCAGGTACTAGGGCTTGAATTAAGGATCTGGGAGCCGTCCCTTGGCCTTTTTACTGAATGATGGCACTCTACCATTTGAGCCACAGCTCCAATTCTAGCTCTTTTTGGTGGTTAATTGGAGATAAGGGCCTCACAGTCCTGCCTGGGCTGGCCTGGAATCTCAGATCTCTGCCTCCTGAGTAGCTAGGATTATAGGCGGAAGCCTTGGTTCAGGTTTCTTTCTGTGCACAGGATGTGCACACCCTACTTTAACGACCTTAAGTAGAAATGAGTATACTTTTTATGACCAAGACTTAAATCACCTTCTTGAAGAGACTGGGCAAATAAAGAGATTTTGCTTTCTTGTATGGCTTACTCAGATGACAATCCTTTCTAGTCCCTAGTTAAATCCGTGGCTAAAATGAAGCACAGTGGAGGGAAAGGGAATTCAAGGGGAAAAGAACTTCGGAAAAGGAGATACATTATTCCGCCCTTGGATTGACAGAACCAAAGGAAAGGCCCAGTCGCAGGAACTTTCTGACTAGACCCCCAAAGACCCATCTCCCTGAAGGCAAACTTCGCTCCCAGGAGCTGCGCACAAAAACCCCTCCAGAGAGCAGAGATCCAAAGGCTGCTCCCCAAAGGAGTCCCCAAAAGATCTCTCTCCAGAAAGGAACTCCTGACACTGACACCCTCCCCCCCCCCCCGCCCTTATAATTAAAGGACGCCCATGACCTATGAGAGATCGCCAGAGAGGTCACGGCCAGATTCCCCAGGAAGGAACTGGTTCTCCCTGGGAACCAGAGGCAGAGGACAGCCAGTCACCTAAAGAGGCCCAGGGGCAGAGGCCGGTTCTGGCAATGGACCGACACCGCCTTCCAGCTCTGTGCCTCCGGGGGGTCCCCTCTGCACCCCGGGTGGGCCCCTCGGGTCACGCAGGCACCTGAGGAGGTGTGACCCCGGCTTTAAGGGGTTCCCTCTTCCTCCGGCTGGAAGCAGGCTCCGTGGGCCCGCCCCCTTTGCGTGCCGCTCCGTAGCTTCCGGCTAGCAAGATGACTTCCGGCGACGGAAAGCTGGTACTGCTTGCTTAGCGCCCCCTGAGGCGGGCGGGGGGAATGTCAGGCAGGATCTGGCCTAGTACTTGGTTGGTTGGTCAACGTTCTAGGTTCTCTGATGCTAAAATGTTCTCTCTCTATAGTCAGGCTTCCTTTACTCAAATCATTTTATCCGTCAAATGTTTTATTTCTTTTCATTGCTGGGACTTGCATTAAGATACAGCCCCAGCCCTCAAATGTTTTCTGAGCCTTGCAAGATGATACTGATCTATAAATCCTATACTCAGAGGCTGAGGCAAGATTGTGAATTTGAGACCATTCTGAGCTACATTTTGAGAGAAAAGACAGGAAGGAAAGAGGGGAGGGAGGGAGAAAGGAAGGAAGTTTCCTGAACATCCCCTGTCTTGTCTGTGTAGGGCCATTTGCTGAAGAAAAGCTGACAAGTTGGGTAGGATAGCCTCCCAGGAAAACTTCACCATCTAGAAGAGCAAGACATCCAAATCAACAATGGTAGTACAGCATGGTGAGTACTAATACAAAGGTCCTATAGTAGAAAAAAATGCAGGAGAAATGGCATTTTCTGGAACTATAAGTAATTGGGTATTGGTGGTGGAAAGGGACCAAATAATCAAAAGTGTGGTGTGGTAGGCTACAGAGATGCAACTCACCACAATAAAAGCTATTGATAGGTTTTGTGCCAGTGAAGTGACATGATCAAAATCTGGCAGAAGAGACAAGACTGGAGAGAGATGAGACTAGCAGCCTATTAGGAGACTACCATAGCCTTCAGAGTTATTATTTTTTGTTTGTTGGTTGGTTGTGGAGATTGAACTCAGGGTCTGGGTGCTGTCCCTGAGCTCTTTTTGCTCAAGGCTAGTGCTCTACTGCTTTGAGCCAGAGCTTTTGGTTTTCTGGTGGTTAATTGGAGACAAGAGTCTCATAGACTTTCTCCTGTGATCCTTACATCTCAGCCTTCCAAGTAGCTAGGATTACAGACGTAAGCCACTGAGATCCCAGGATAGAGGATTGAAGCCAGCTGGGGCAGAAGTCTATGAGACTCTTCCTGAAAGCACAGGTATCGGCCATCCCAGAGGACTATGCGGAGATAATCACAGACAGAAGAAGGTTCATAGGAGTTTTATTAGTGGGGCCATAGTTCCCACGGGAGAGGGAGCTACATGGCATCTGCACCTTATCCAGGTGGCAGCTTCTCTCCAGGGAGGTAAAGGGGGAAGTAGTTAGGTAGTGAGTAGGAGTGGCTCATTAGGTATGGGTAGATCTGGGGGCTAGTGGGAGGAGCTGAGGACCTGAGGCTAGGGAAATGCTAACACTTCCCTTTAGTTAACCAGCAAAATCCTCCAAGTGGAAGTGTGGCTCAAGTGATAGGAAGGCTAGCCTTGAGTGAAAAGCTGAGTGAAGCCCTGAGCTCACACACAAGCACACACATACACGCTGACATAGGAGAACACAAAGCCGGGGACAGTAATCAAAGACAGGCGGGCTCCTGGATTAGACTACAGACCATGGGCCTCTAGCAGGCAGGGTAGATTGAAAGTCTGCGTGGTCTCCCTCCTAACTAGTAGTGTAGATGTTTTGGAAAGGTCTCCTGAATTATAGGCTTCCGTGAATGACCTCTCCCTTCCAGACCACAGAGCCTCACCTCTCCTTCACCACCCTCTGTCCTTTTAATTAAGCTTCCCAGTAGCTTTAAGAAGCACAGTCCCAAACCCCCCAGATTTAACCTCAGAAAGTCTCAGCTCCGTTCACTCTCACAAATGCTCTAGGTTTGGGGGTGGGGTGGGGGATGCTATATGCATATATATACATATATATATATGTGATTAAACTGTGCCCTTGTCCTCGCTGAGAAGTTCCTCCTTCGGCCTGCGTCGGGCTAGACGAGCGTGCTGTATGGAGTTTATGAGAGGTGGAGGTGCTGAGGCTATTGGGGAGCAGGGACCTCACCCCGTGAGCCGCCTGCCTTATAAACTCCGAGGGGGTAAAGGGGGCCCGGGGCGCTGTGTCACGCCAGCCTCCCCGGTCTTAATGCTGAGACGGCACTCCCCGGGAGGCTGACATGAAAGCGGCCTCATAAAAGGGTCCGCGTCATGGGGGTGATGAACCGGGGGGGGGGGGGGAGATGTGTGTGTGTGTGATTGGGGAGCCGGGAAGGATGAAAGGTGCGGGGTGAAGACGCCCCGCGTTCCTCCCCCACCCCCCACCCCCTGGCTTGGCTGGGCAGGGCTTCCAGGGAGCGATGAAAGCTGGGGAGCTGGGTTCCAAGTGTCTCTTGTTCTGCCTGAGAAGCAGCTGTGGACACACTCTGAGGTCGGGAAGGTAGTCAGGCGTAGGGGCTCCGGAGTGTCGGGCGACCCGATTCCCACCCTCCCACCCCCCTTTCCTCTCCTCCCACCGCGCCATCCCCCCCCCCCCCCACTACCAGCCTCATTAACTAGCATCGCAAGCGGTTATGGCCACTAGGTGCCTAGGATACTAAGGGAAGCGCAAGACTTTGGCTAAGGCACCGTCCTCAGGCGGCCCCTTCCCACCCTCCGGGAAAGTGGCGCCCCCGACGCCCAGGAGCCGGCCCTGGTGCCGGGGCCCCGCCCCCGCGCGGAGACCACCGTGGACCTCCGGGGAGGGGAGGCCGCTCTGGCCTCCAGCGGAGCCTCTCGTTGGTAGACGGGCTCGAGGGAGCCCCTCTGGGCGCGGCGCCGCGGAGCAGCTCGATGCTCCGACCGGAAGTGCTCTTCACCGCCTGCCTCCCACTCGGCTCTCTGGTCCCGGCGGTAAGATGGCGGCGGCCGCGGAGTGCGATGTGGTAATGGCGGCGGCCGAGCCCTCTGAGCTGCTTGAGGACGAAGAAGTGAAGAGGTAACGGGGTGTCGGGGTGAAAGGAGGAGGCGAGCGTCGGCCTCGTGGCTCTGGGAGGTTCGTCGAGGCGGCGTGGCCGCCCCTCTCCCAGCTGTGGAAGCGACGCCCCGCCCTCCGCAGCCTCCCCCCTCGCGCCCTCCCCGAGATGGAATGGGAAGGGGAGTCCCCCGGCCCCGCGGGACGCTCTCGTGGTGGTGGTGGGGGGGCGGCCTTCCCCTCCGGCTTCCGCCGGGCGCGGGGACCGAGGCCGGGCCTGCTCCGGCCCAGGGGAAGGTCGTCCTTGCGGTGGAGGCCGGGCGTGTGGAGGGGGTGTCTCAGGTTGGATGGCGGGGCGGAGTGGGGGAGGCCGGCGCGGCGTCGATGACGACTTCCTCGCGGCGCCCCGACCCCCCGCCTCTTCACTTCTGCGCTTTGTTGTCGGTCAGCCCGGGTCGCCTTCTCGTTCACAAACCCCCTTCCCCCTTCTCCTCCTCCCCTGTTCCTCGATCCACTGCCCCGTCCCGTGTCGGAGATGATTAGGTACCTCGTTATGGCCCCATGATAGCCCAGGAGTTAAAGAGAAGAGCGGGTGGGGTGGGGTGGGGACGACACTTGTCTCGCCTTCTGCACGCCAGATTTCCTCTCCCTTGCTCACCTTCCCGGACGGAAGATCCTTACAGTCTTAGGGTAAACACGAGGAGGGACGCAGGCTTGCTTGGGTGCAGTTGGCACTGCCGGTCAGCCGCAGTGACTTGAGATTGCCAGTCCAGCTGAGGGAGCTGCCTAGTGAGTGGATTTCGAGAACACGCTGCATTCTGGCAACATACATCTAAGGCACTTGTTGGGAGTGATGTTGGAACACAGTTGTGTTAGGTATATTTATTTACTAAGACAGTAAGGCCAAACTCAACATACACGTGTGTACACGCACGGATATAAAGGCTCTGGAAGTTTGTAGCCCTTTTTTCCTTATCAACTGCAGGTTAATCTGATCCTTTTTAAGTTCAGGATTGACTACAGGGCCTTCAGTCTCCCCACAAGCCTTATATCTTTGTATCATGTCTGCTGTGTCTTCAGTCTTGGGTCATTTGAGGTGGTGACACGGGATTGGTTTTGGAGATGTGAAATTAGGATCATGAGATTTTTACTGTCCCATGTTAGGAACATAACTGTTACTCAGTGGGCACAGTAAATGTGTAGTTAACAAGCTTTAGGATATGTACCCTGACCAGTATCTCTTAATTCCTGACCTCTTAGAAGCCCGGAGGCTTTTGACAAAGTGTAATAGGCTCCTGGGATATCAGGGGGAAAAAAAAAGAATACTATAATCTGTCTCTTCTTAGGCTTGAGCTTTTGCATCATTTCATTATTTAGAGTTAAAACAACTAGCTTAATCAGTTCATTGGAAACTAGAACTCCCCAACACAAACTGAATTTAAATACATTATAAGGATTTACGTACTTGTATTTGGAAAGAGTTTGGTAGTTCTTAGTGCTATAAGTAGGGACTTTGATCCTATGTCATTTAGGAATCTTGCCCTACTCAGTGTAAATCTGTTGCAGGGAATGTCCTTAATTGGGTTTCACTTTGGAGTCCCTCTATCTAAATCCCTTAACCACAAAAATCAGCTAGGTGCTGGTGGCTCATACCTGTAATCCTAGCTATTCAGGAGGCTGAAATCTGAGGAGCACAGTTCAAAGCCAGCCTAGGCAGGAAAGTCCACAGGACTTGTATCTCCAATGTATTGCCAAAAAAAGCTGGAAGTAGAGCTGAGGCTTGAGTGGTAGAGTGTTATCCTGGAGCAAAGAAGTTTAGGGATAGTACTCAGGTCCTGAGTTCAAGCGTCATGACTAGCACCAAATAAAACAAAATCAGAGCTTTAGAGGATGCCATATTATAAAACTGCAGCAAAGGAACCTGAAAATATTTTAAGAAATGCACAAGATAATGGTATATGGCCATATTATGCAAAGCATGGTCAAAATAATGGCAGTTATTGACTTAACTGTCTTATTTCTTGGAATTTTAGATATAATTTATTGTAAAACACATCACTGTTTATCTGATATATTTTGGGTTACCACTGAGAAATTACAACTGAAAATAATGTGTTCTTACCAAACATATGTTATATATAGAGAGAGAGGGTTTTTGTGTGTGTGTGTGTGTGTGTGTGTGTGTGTGTGTGCCCATTCTGGGGCTTGAACTCTAGACTTGTTGCTGTCCACACATTTCCAGCTTTTTTTTTTGCTGGTTAATTGGAGAAGAGTCTCAGGGACTATCCTACCCAAGCTTGCTTAGAACCATAATCCTCAGATCTCAGCCTCTTGAGTAGCTAGGATTACAAGTGTGAGCTGCAAGTGCTCAGCTACAGCTCTTGTAGACATAGTAAAACACATTTATTATATGCATCATCTGTGCACAAATCAAAAGGAAAATAAGTGAAATGAAAAACCAACAACTTTAAAGGAGGATCTGTTAGTATGAAAAAAGCCTTGTTTATGGTTTTCCAGTGGTGAAAATGGAATAGAGATTTAGAAGTTTAGAAGGAGGACATTTTTCATGTTTCCTGGAATCCTGTGTAGCCATAATGGAGAACAGGGTTGCAAATGCTCATTTACTGGTTGGCTTGGTTAGCGTCACTTGGCCAAGTTTCTGTTTCTCTTGTTACATTCCTACTACCAGTTCATTTAGGGACACCAGAGTTGATGGATCGCTTTGGTGTTTTTTTTGGTGAAGTCCGCAAGGAATCTTTCCTTTACATCTTGTCTCCTGTGCATCTTCCTGCTACTGCTAACTTGTCAGAGTCCCACGGGGGTAAGATGAGAGAATGTTCAAGATACTGGGCCTAAGGTTGCAGCATTCTAAATGGCTATATTATTTCCTTAGCTTTAGTATATCTAGTGAGAAAAGACATTTTTTTGCATGGGCTTATTCTGACAAAGTTCTCTTTTGCCACAACAGCTAAGATCCTAAAGTAAAAGATGTTAGTTGCAACTCCAGAATACATCAGAGTTCTGTGCATGAGGGTGTTTTCTTTTCCCACTGGAACAGACAAAGCTACTTAGGAGCCAAAGAGTTAGATTTCAGAGTTTGTACATGTTAACTAACTTAAGACCTTAGATTTTCCTGAGAAGTCTCAAGGGAGCCATTGATCAAGGAGCCCACAACACCTTCCTTAACAGCTTCCTTGTCTGCTTCCTAGAGCTGGTATTCTCAACTATCTGTATCTCTTTGCTGATGCACACAGACAAGAACAGTTTTATTAGTCTTTTCCTACCTAGTATTGCAAACACGTGGATTAGGAGCTTGCTCTGTAATTTTCTAGTCGTACTGTTGATAGGAAGAACTGTGTCCCAAATTCATGTTCTGTGTTCTGCTATAGTTCTACTTGATTACTGCAGTTTCTTAGGGCTTTCTGGAGTTTATGGCCTTGCTTAACTGAGGAACTTCCAGAAGTTGCTCTTGCTTTTCTTTTACCTTGTTTAACATTATTAGGAGTTTGTCTCCTCCCTCCCCCCTCCCCTTTCTCTTTTTTGGTTGTGGGGCTTGAGCTCTGGGTCTTCAGCTCAAGGCTAGCACTCTACCTCTTGAGCCACAGCACCACTTCCAGTTTCTGGTGGTTAATTGGAGATAAGAGTCTCACAGACTTTCCTGCCCTGGTTGGCTTTGAACCACCATCCTCAGATCTCATCCCGAGTAGCTAGGATTACAGGCATGAACCACTGGAGCCCGGCCCCCTTACCATCTCTTGACATTCTAAGGCAAGAAACTGGACATATCAGTAAGCCTACAAACTGAAAGACAATTTTTTCTTTGACCTGGAACTCAATGATATCAAACAACACTTAATTTTGGTTTACTTTCAAGTGTGGGGTTAGAGTTGAAGAAACAGATGAGAGAAATGAGTTATGGTTAAGAAAGGGATAAACCTAGGAACACAGTCCTGAATATAGCTAATTAATTGAACCCTAATACTAACAAGTGGCAAGATAAGATCTGTCTTATTTCTGTAGTTTAGATTCATGTACTAACCAGTACTAAATAAACTGAACAATTTTAAGGTAATGTTGAGTTAATGTTGGGAGGCATGGCTCAAAAAGTAAAGCCTGTCTAATATGTATAAGGCCCTGGGTTCAATCCCTAGTACTGCAAGGAAAAAAGAAAGAGAAGGAAAACAGGGGTAGGAGGGGGGTGGGTGGGAGAGAAAAACCAAAATGAAAATGTTGGGTAGAGTGGCAGTTGCTCTAATGGCCTAGTCCATTCCCAACGACCAGAATTCTGATTGGCTTAAAGCTCAACCTTATAGTACATTCCAGCCAATCAGGGATTAGTTGAGTCATTGAAACTAGCATTTTAAAAGTTTTTTAAAAGCTGAATACTGGGCACTTGCCTTTGCTTTCTTGCTCTAGGACTTCAGGAGTCTGGAGAACAATGGTCAGCGGCTGTGTAGATGCCCTCTGGCCTGATAAACCATCCCTCTGAGAGCACACATTTCTTCCTCCTTACATTAGTGTTTGCTTCCCTTTCTCCAGTGCTGAGTGATGTGGAAGTTACGTAGAGGCCGTTCCAGGTATTCTTTTAAACTGAATTTCAGCAGTAAGAATAAGTTTCAGAGTATAGTGATTATAGTAGGCCATTTGTTTTACTAGAGTGACAGTTTCTAACCTCAACCAGATAAAAATGGCAATTCTATGTTTTAACTCCATGATCGTCATGAGTGTTGAGTGTTTGGGACTTTTGATGAGTGGTAATCTGAAAAGGAATATGTGACTTCCCCAGTCTTATTCTGACATCTGTTATTGGCATGTGACAAGGCCGGGGGAGTTGTCAGGCAGTTAGTGTTAACCACCTTAGTACTTTAGAGGAGAATGCGAGGAGACAAACAGGACCCTCTGTTCTTCTTGCTCTTATTTGGCTTTTTCTGGTTAATGCTAGCATCCTACCACTTCAGCCTCACCTCCACTTTTTTTTTTTTTTTTTTTTTTTGGCCAGTCCTGGGCCTTGGACTCAGGGCCTGAGCACTGTCCCTGGCTTCTTCCCGCTCAAGGCTAGCACTCTGCCACTTGAGCCACAGCGCCGCTTCTGGCCGTTTTCTGTATATGTGGTGCTGGGGAATCGAACCTAGGGCCTCGTGTATCCGAGGCAGGCACTCTTGCCACTAGGCTATCTCCCCAGCCCCTCACCTCCACTTTTGGCTTTTTGGTGGTTAATTGGAGTTAAGTGTCTCATGGACCTTCCCGCCGAGGCTGTCTTTGAACTTTGACTCTCTGATATCAGCTTCCTAAGTAGATGTGATTACAGGTGTGAATCACCAGTGCTTGGCTTGACACACAGATTTTTTTTTTTTTTCCAGTCATGGGGTTTGATCTCTGGGCCTGAGCCTGCCCCTGAGCTATTTTTAGCCTTGAACTAGCACTCTACCTCTTTGAGCCACAGTCACTTCTGTGATGGTTAATTAGAGATAAGAATCTCTCAGACTTTCCTGCCTAGGCTGGCTTTGAACCATGATCTTCAGATCTCAGCCTCCAGAGTACCTCTCAGCCACCTGCACCTGGCAACCCACAAGATCTTTGAGAAGCAAAATAAGAGTGAACAGGGCTGGGAATATGGCCTAGTGGCAAGAGTGCTTGCCTTGTATACATGAAGCCCTGGGTTTGGTTCCTCAGCGCCACATATATAGAAAAGGCCAGAAGTGGTGCTGTGGCTCAAGTGGTAGAGTGCTTGCCTTGAGCAAAAAGAAGCCAGGGGCTGGGAAGATGGCCTAGTGGCAAGAGTGCTTGCCTTGAATACATGAAGCCTTGGGTTCAATTCCCCAGCACCACATATATAGAAAACGGCCAGAGGTGGCGCTGTTGCTCAATGGCAGAGTGCTAGCCTTGAGCAAAAAGAAGCCAGGGACAGTGCTCAGGCCCTGAGTTCAAGGCCCAGGACTGGCAAAAAAAAAAAAAAGAAGAAGAAGCCAGGGACAGTGCTCAAGCCCTGAGTCCAAACCCCAGGACTGGCAAAAAAAAAAAAAACAGTCCAGACTTCTCTAGTTTCTATTTCTAAACTCCAAACCCTGACAACCATAGAAGCAGCCTTTTTTTTTTTTTTTTTTGTACTCTTCTTTTTTTTTTTTGCCAGTCCTGAGGCTTGGACTCGGGGCTTGAATACTGTCCCTGGCTTTTTTTTGCTCAAGGCTAGCACTCTGCCACTATGAGCCACAGCACCACTTCTGGCCTTTTCTATATATGTGGTGCTGAGGAATCAAACCCAGGGCTTCACGTATACAAGGCCAGCACTCTTGCCACTAGGCCATATCCCCAGCCCAGCCTTTTTTTTTTTTTTTTTTAATGTAGTTTCTTCTAGACTTTTGAGGGGTACTAGTGCCATAATTAGGGTAGAAGTAGATGTTACTGAATGGAGAAAATAGATTTGAGGATATATTATGAACACAAGCCTCTGGCTAATCCTGAAAAGCTTGTGGCTTGGGCACTAAAATGGCTTCAGAGAAGCTCATTACTCAGAGGTAATTTTGCTTTGGTCCCCTCTCCCCAGGGTCAAGTAAAGACTTGGTTGCCATAGATTGTGATGCCTCTTAAGGAACTGGTA
Source organism: Perognathus longimembris pacificus (assembly GCF_023159225.1). Lineage (NCBI taxonomy): Eukaryota > Metazoa > Chordata > Mammalia > Rodentia > Heteromyidae > Perognathus > Perognathus longimembris. Next base: position 39,088,745 of record NC_063177.1, on the reverse strand, counting down.
TAAGTTTAAAATTCACAATTGAGGTAGCAATTTCTGTGTGAATATCAGCCTGCAGTGTTGGGATTTCTGTTGGACTGGATTGGCTGGTGGCTTTCCTCCAACTAAATAAGTCTTGGCCAGCCTGGTGTCTTTCACTTCTCCAGCAGTAGGGAGTGCTGCTGCTTTATAGAGACTCAGTACATGACCTCTGGGTATACTTGGGCCCCCTCTGACTCTGCTTCTATTAAGGCATCTCCCTGAATGTTCAGAAAACAATTAAACTGCTTTGTTAAGGGATTTTTTTCCTCTTCCAGGTAGAAGACAAAGACCCTCTTTTTGGGTGTGTGAGGAAGGCTCTGTGTATGTGTGTGTACTGGTACTGGAGCTTGAACTCAGGGCTCCCTGTCCCTTAGCTTTTTCACTCAAGGATGGTGCTCTGTCAATTGATCCATACCTCCACTTCCAGCTTTTTGGTGGTTAATTAGAGATAAGACTTTCCTGCCCAAGCTGGCTTTTAATCGCCATCTTCAGATCTCAGTCTCCTGAGTAGCTAGGATCACAAGTGTGAGCCACCAGTGCCCAGCTAGGAGGACTTGTTTTAATTGTCCTCTAAAGTGAAAACAAGCAACTCATTCTGTAGAAGGTTGTAAAGCAAAGTGGTTTCGCTAATACATAGCAGATAGAATCCAATATATTTTTCTGATCAGATATAAAGCATTCCTCATAAGTACATTGCAAGCACTACATTATTTGTCAAATTGACATTCAGCTCCTAGATTAGATGATTTTGGTGGGGGGAGTGGCTGGGTTTGGTCCTGGAGCTTGAACTCTGGGCCTGGCTGCTGTCCCTGAGCACTTCAGCTCAAGGCTAGTGCTCTGCTCTACCACTTTTTTTTTTTTGGCCAGTCCTGGGTCTTGAACTCAGGACCTGAGCACTGTCCTTGGCTTCTTTTTGCTCAAGGCTAGCACTCTACCACTTGAGCCACAGCGCCACTTTGGCTATTTCTATATATGTGGTACTGAGGAATGGAACCCAGGGCTTCATGTATATTAGGCAAGCACTCTACCACTAGGTCATATTCCCAGCCCTCTGCTCTACCACTTGAGCCACAGCTCCACTTCCAGTTTTCTGGTGGGTAATTGGAGATAAGAGTCTCACAGACTTTCCTGCCTGGGCTGGCTTTGAACCTCCATCCTCAGATCTGAGCCTCCTGAGTCGTTAGGATTACAGGTGTGAGCCACCAGCATCAGGCTATGATGTTTTTTAAAAAGTGGAATAACTTGCTTTTTGTAAGATGGTATGGAAGTTAGGTTCTTGGGCTTTTTTTTTTCCTTAAAAATTCTCTCATGAAGGTCAGGGAGAGTACAACATGAAACAAGCTCTGTGACATGCCATTGGGGACAAGAGGTCTTAGGCAGTGGGAAGGAGAAAAGAATTTTTACTCTGAGACTGGCCAAGATCCCATAAATTCTGAAGGGTGGAGGACATTTCTAGATGTACAAGCATCTAGTAAATTTGGTTGAATAAAAGAAATGGGGTACAACAACCAGTCAATTGACATTTTAGAGATAGTAAACGTAATAGGAACACCTGAAGAAAAGTACCTTCCTATAAATGGTGGCATATACCTGTGATCGCAGGAAGGTTGCTAGTACCAAGCCAGCCTGGGCTGTTTAGCAAAACCCCTTTTGAATGAATGAATGATGAACTACTTAACTCACTAGTGGAATAAAGATCAATAACCTGTAGAGTCTCAGACCTCTAAATATTTCTCTGCTTCTACCAAATGAACTGTTTTGTCCTCAATTATAATTTTAGCAAACTGGATTTTGCTTTCCACTTCAGGAATAGTAGAAAATAGGTCAAGAAAAGTGCAAAAGTTAAAAACCCGTTCCCTTTTTTAAGTTCCTGAATGTTTTATTTTTTTAGGAGGTGGGTGCAATGGCCAGTAAAGGGGGGGACTATTTGCTTGGCTTACTTACTTGGCCTGTACTCTACCACTTGAACCATAGCTCCAGTTCAGCTTTTTGCTGATTATTTTGGAAATGGAATCTCAAGGACTTTGCAGCCCTGGCTGGCTTCGAACCTCAGTCATCCGGACCTTAGTTTTCTGAGTAGCTAGTATTACAGACATGAGTCACTTGAACTCAACAGCTTTTTTTGTTTAAACCAGTATTAGTGTTAATGGAAGGGCATAAATATTAGGAAATATTTTAGCCAAATACTTGAAGTAAAAGCAGCATGGTATTCTTTTGTCTTGTAAAAATTGAATCAACTTCCTAGGTTACAAATGTTAACATATAAACTATGCTAGTGTTTATTATTTAGTTCACTGGAGTATTTTTTTTCCCATTCCTCCTACCCTCTAGAACAAATCTTTAGATGATAAATACTATACAGCTGATGAAGAATCTCACCCCTGTTTTAACAGTCAACAAGTATGCGCTATGTCAAAAAATCCAGAGAGAATCCACCTATAAAGACATTTTTAAAAATTACTAAATCCAGCATAACCTGAATACTTCTGTTAATGGCTAAAAAGTTAACTAGCTGGCCTAAGGATATATTTGGCTTAGTAATTTTAGAGACAAAATAGAAAATTTTGTAGGACATCTATTTTGTGGCACATTGCAATGTCAACCCCAATGTTTTTGTGTGGGCTTTTTTGGGGGGGGGGGGGGCAGTCCTAGGCCTTGAACTCAGGGCCTGAGCACTGTCCCTGGCTTCCTTTTGCTCAAGGCTAACACTCTGCCACTTGAGCCACAGCGCCACTTCTGGCCGTTTGCTGTATATGTGGTGCTGGGGAATTGAACCCAGGGCCTCATGTATACGAGGCAAGCTCTCTTGCCACTAGGCCATATCCCTAGCCCTTTGTTTTTATTTTTGTTTTTGTTTTGTGTGTGTGCTGGTCCTAGGCTTGAACTCTGGCCTTGGGCTCTGTCCCTGAGCTTTTGTGCTGAAGGCTAGCACTCTTATCATATGAGTCACAGCTCTACATCTGGCTTATTTTGTAGTTTAGTGGAAATAGGAGTCTCACAGACTTTCCTGCCCGGGGTTCTCTTTGAACTGTGATCCTCAGATCTCAGCTTCCTGAGTAGCTATAATTATAGATGTGAGCCACCAGCACCTGGCTTCTAATGTGTTTTTAATTTAGCTGAGCCATAAATGCACAGAATTGGCCAGTAGGTCCAAGTAATCTCATTTTATCACATGATCCTGAGCCATGCTAAGACCTATGTGGTATCAAATGATTTCCTGTGATGGTATTCATTGAAGTAACTGGTGTCAGCAATGAAGGAATACTAAATTGGGAGATAAAACATACACAAAGGATAATCATTTTCAGACATACAATATAGAACAAGTTTTCTTGTTTTTGTGTGTGGTCCTGGGGCTTGAACTCAGAACCTGCATGCTGTCCCTGAGATATTTGAGCTCCACCCTTAGGTTTGTTTGTGGGTTTTCTTGGTAATTTAGTGGAGATAAGAGTCTCAAGTGCTTTCTTCCCTGGGCTGGCTTTGCAATCTTCCAATCTCAGACTCCCTAGTGGCTAGGTTTAGGATTACTTGATGGAGCCATCAGTGCCCTGCTAGGTTTTGAAAGCCACGGTTTTGTGGCCCGTGAGGTTATTTCTGAGTAACAAAGACATTTTAAGATAGCAAAGCAGGCCAAGAGAGAAGTATATTCTGTTTACCCACATCTGTCAGAAGGAAAACTAAGCCTTCTGGTGCTGATCTTGGTGCAGAAAGGACAGATTTTTTTTTTTTGAAAAACCTTATAAGAAAGTGGTAGAGGTAGAATCATTTCAAGAATCTTGTGGTGAATCAAAGCTGTAGTGCTTAATCTCCTTAAAGTTGCCCCAAAGATTTGATAGGGAACTGGATAGATTCATTTTAATTTAAGAACCATGACAATGATCTGGGGGAAAACATAGGCCTTCAAGGAAAAATGATAAATGTCTGAGCCAATCTGATCATTATGTACATGTATTGAAATATTACTTACAATACTATCATGCACAGTTATTTATCAATTAAAATAAAGATTTTTTTTCTTTAAAAATAGAACAACAAAAAGCAGCTTCTAGGAGCTAGGAAACCTATGCAGCCACTTTAGGTACTTAACTGGCACCTCCTCTGTTGGAGGCTTTTGAAAATCTGATAAAACACAATATGCATATTGTAGCTTGGTAGCAAATGGCCAAGTCTGTATTTTGTTGTAGTTTTTTTAGGGTTTAGTCTCAGTTTAAATCTGTAGTCAAAGAAAATACCCTGTAGTTGAGTTTGGTCCTTTGGGATTTTTTAAGTTGGTCCAATTGGAAACCAATTTTAATTCTTCTTTCCCAGTACTCGTGTTTCATTTGGTTGTCAAATAAATTGACCCTGGCAGTGAGTAGATGCCAGTGCTAGGTTGCCCTTAATTCCGGTGTTAACCAGCTCCTCTTCTTCTTTTCTAGTCCCACACCTTTGACACCTCATCCTTCAGTCACTTTGCTGTAAGGGCAACTTGAACAAGCTTCAGCCCTTTCTCAGCGGGACTTGAATGGATTTGACCCAGGAATCGTTCCTGATGGAGCCTTGTTCAGTTCTTGCTGCTACCATGCTGGATTCCAAAGGATCCACTCTTTTCCTCGGCTGGTTTCGCAGGGTCAGGCCTATTGGTTAAAGCTTGTTGTGTATTTTGATGGGGAGGTTCAAAATGAAGGAGGGTCTCCACTTTGGCCCTTGGATCTGAAGGCAAAAATAAGCATTCAGTCTAGAAGCACTAAGTGCCCATTGTTTAGGCAGCTGTTAATCAGCCATGTTTCTATGAAAATAAGTTCTTTTCATGAGGCAGTTGTGTGGGAATAGCTAATTCTGGCCCAGTGCTGTACAGTGTGAGGTTAAAAACATAGTAACTTGTCACAACACAATTCTTGTTCTTTTTCCTGTGGGCTGACTCTACATTACTTGCTTTGTTTGCTCTAGAATGGAATCTACTCATCATTTACTAAAATGAAATGCATTTCTTGGGGGAGGCAAAGTCCATTTCTCTAGGTCTTGCATCTTAAAGAGAAAGGAGCCCTACTCTTTATGACTATTTGTTAGGAATGCCATTTAGCTTGTTTCAACCTAAGTTTCAGTTTTTGGGGTTGAATTTTATATGGTGTAAAAGTTTTATGTCTTTTAAAGTATTGTATTTATTACCCATGTGACATTTCCAATAATAAAGTATCAAGTAGAAGTGAGTGTTAGACAGAAAGCCAAATGTAGTTAAAGTGCACATCACATTCCTGATTTGGGGCAAGTTATTAAGATCTAAGCCTTAATTTCTTTGGAAATATGGGAGTCGTGATACCTGGCCAGTTGTTTGTAGAGTATAAGATAGGAAAATATTTGCCCTTAGTAATTATTAATTATTTCCAGAGATTGTCCTTTTGATTTTTACTAGAAGTCACTACATTTAACAGCAGCAGTGTTTGGGGAAAGATAGGCACCTCTCAGTAGTTTTAGGCCTTTTTTCACTTGTGACTAACAAGATTTATACTGCTGACACAGTAGCTGCCTTACTACTGATACCTTTGGTTTTCCATAAGGATCTGTATATTCTTAGCCACTAGCTAATTAAGGAAGAAGCAAGGGTTGGAGGTGTGGCTCAAATGGTAGAGATCCTGCCTGTACAAAACCCAGAAATCAAACCCTAGTTACCCCCACCAGATAAAAGAAAGAATTTAGACACACAGGAGGCAGAGGTGGAAACTGTGACACAAGGCCACCTGGGCATAAAATTTCTCGAGATTCCATTTCAATTAGTGACTGTTGTGCAGCGGCTATCTCAGCTATGGGAGAAACAATGGCTGGGGGTACATGGCTTGCATCTGTCATCTTCAGCCACACTGGGAAGCCTAAGGAGGATTGCAGCCCAGCCAGTCCTAACATAAAGCAAGACCTTGCCCCCAAAATAACCAAGGAGCTAGGTGTCTGTGTCTCTTGGCTCCAATCCTAGCTACTTGGTAGACTGAAATCTGAGGATTGAGGTTCGAAACAGCCTGGCAGAGAAATCTTTTGAGACTTATATCCAATTAACTAGCAAAAAGCTGGAACTTGAGGCATGGCTCAAGTGATAGAAAGCACCAATTGTAGTTTAAAAAAAAAAAAAGTCAAACGAGAGCCCCCCTCCCCTACACATACAACCAAGCTGGGTGCTTGTGGCTCACGTCTATAATCCTAGCTACCCAGGAGGGTGAGATCTGAAGATTGAGGTCCAAAGCTGGCCTAGGCAGGAAAGTTGATGATGATGATGTGTGTGCGCATGCGCGAGTGCCATTTCTGGACTTGAATTCAGCCCAGGAGCCATTCTGGAGCCCTTCTTTTGCTCCAGGCTGCTACTCTGCCACTTGAACCATAGCTCCACTTCTGACTTTTTAATGGTTAATTGGAGATAGTCTCACAGACTTTCCTGCCTTGGCTGCCTCTGAACTGCCGTTCTCAGATCTATCTCATCCTTCAGAGTAGCTAGGATTACAGGTGTGAACCACTGGCACCCAGCTCCTTGACACTCTTGGTCTCCAATTTACCACCAAAAAGGTAGAAGTAAAGCTGTGGCTCAAATGGTAGAGCAACAGCCTTGAGCAATAAAGCTCAGTGACAGCACCCAAGTCCCTGAGTTCAAGCCTCAGGACCAGGGGGCAACAATATAACAGCGACAACAAACTTGAGCAAAAGGGGCTGGGCACATGGCTCAAAATGGTAAAAGTGCCTGCCTTGCAAGCACAGGGCCTCACTTGAGGACCACCAGAAAAGAAAAGTCAGATTTTCTCAGATAAAGTTTGGACCGTTCTCAACTGTTTTGGAATTTATTATTATATCTCTTCATAGCAGGTTGGCTTCTGAAATCCAGTTTTGGAGGAGCTCTTCAAATTTCTTGGCTGGCCTCCTCTTGATTCCTTGTAGTTTAATTGTACCTTGCTTAATTTAGATTTGTAGAACTTGTAACTGTGTAGTAAGATTTTAGTTGGTACTTACAATCACAGAGGACATTTCACCGCATCGTGACAATTAATAAAATTAACTCAAGCAAGTTTAGATCCATCATAGTTCACACCTGCTAACAATTATAGGCCCTTCCATTTTCCTCCTTCTTCCAGCAGTCTTTTCATGTTAGTAGGGCTTGCCAGGACAGTGATAGGAAAGAATGGAAAGGGATGATCACCTCAATAAAAGGATGGTAGTTTTGCCAGTTTGTAGTTTAAAATGTGTAAGTAAACGAATCAGGAATCTCATCAATGTCCATGTCCATAGAACCAAGTTGTAAATGCTCGTGTCATCACCATTGTTAATAACTATGACTTTGGACTGGGAATGTAGCTCGATGGTAGTGGTAAAGTACTTGCCTAGTGTGAACACACAAGCACTAGATTTGATGCCCAGCACAGCAAAACAACAAACAAAAAAAAATCCCATATAGTATGTATGTATCTTTTGTCTGCACACCACACAACTCTAAACTGATTTCTTTTTTAAAAAAACATGTATGGAGGATAGAAGGAGAAAAAAACCAACCAAGATTTTCTTGGACAAAAATGCTCATTTTACTGGGTGATGGCTACCAGCCTGGGCAGGAAAGTCCATGAACCACCAGAAAACTGAAGGCTCAAAGTGGTAGAGCATTAGCCTTGATTGAAAAGCTCAAGGACAGCACCAGACCCCATGACTGACCAAAAAGAAACACTCATTTATTTATAAATTAGATGCGTTGGCACATGCCTGTAATCTTAGCTATAAGGTAGGTATATAGGTAGTAGGATCATGGGTGAGACCTGTCTGGGGGGGAAAAAATGAAAGACCTTATCTGAAATATACAAAAAGCAAAAAAAGGTAAACACATTTATGTGCAACAATTATGTTGCAGTAGTCATTTCAGTATTATCATCTCAGTATTGTCTTTATCCTTAAGGTGGGCAGTAGAATGATTTTTGGTGCCTTTGATAGAGGTTACTGGTTCTTTTAAGATTCTGTTTATCATGTCTTGATTTGAATCTGGTTACTGGAGGGTGAGAGAAATGGGCTGTAAGAATCCTTGTAGACAGACAGACAAGGTGGGCAAAGGAAATGCCAGTGATGATATTGTGTACAGCATGCATCTGGCAACCTGTGCCTCATCTTTCCCTGTTCAAATGCTTAGTCTGTGCTGTCACTCAACTTATTAAAACTCTTATTGATGTGACCCATTTCCCATAGAGAAGTCAGCTGTCTCCCATGTAATTTTTCTGGAAGTTTGTGAAAGAGGCAGCAATTGTGACACATTGGAAATAAAACAAAAATTCTGTATAGGTTGTGGTATATAGCTCAGTAGTAAAGCATGTACATGTGCATGCACAAAGCCATAGATTTGTTTCCTAGCATTGCCAAAAAGAATTATTCAGTTTAAATTTACAAGCTCTACAGGAGGGTGGGCAGTGGTTGAAATAAGGAGCGAGGCAATGTGAATTTTCTTGGTTTAGTTTGAATGTCTCTAAATGAAGAAATAAATAGTATCTTGGGATTTTGGATTATTTTATTAGCACCTCCTTTGGGTCCACCAGCCTATTGAACAAATCTGTAAATTTCTTCTAGTATCCACTAACCTTCAGCTCCTTGTGCTGGGAGCTGTAGAACAGATTGTTCCTATGAGGCTACAGAGATTATTCCTGGAGTATAATAACATGATTCTTTTTCTCTTTCCTTTTCAGGGAAGCAGAGTCCTTCAAGGAACAAGGAAATGCATACTATGCCAAGAGAGATTATAATGAAGCTTATAACTATTATACAAAAGCCATAGGTGAGAAGGATCTGGTAGTTGCACTAGAAAATATTCCCTTGCCAAATACTATTATAAATTGTCGTCCCCGAGGAGTTGGCTTTTGCTTAGTGGGCTGATAACTGTTGTTGGTAAACATCAGGCTTAATGATCCTGTGATAGATAACTTTTTCTAGTTGGAGTAGATCTTTTGGCAAATTAAAGATAATTCTTGAAATACTGAAAGCAGAAAAATGCTTACCTAAATGCATTCAGTTATTGGAGTCTTATCTCCATGTTTAGTTTGACAGCTGATATTTTAATTCCCTATCAGTCATGGCAATGACTCCTTCCTCCTTTCCTCCCTCTTCCTCTTTCCACTCCCTTCCCTCTCTCTCTCTTCCCATTCCCAGTCTTTTTCTCCCTCTTCCTCCTCTTTCTCAGTATTGAGGTTTGAACTTCAGGCTTCTTGCTCTGCTTAGCTTTTTCACAAAGTCTGGCACTCTGCCACTTGAGCTACATCTCCATTTCAGGCTTTTTGCTGATTAATTAGAGATAAAGAGTCTCAGGTGTGTCTACCCCAGCTGCTTTCATTCCTCAGTCTGAGTAGCTGCGATTACAGGGATGAGCCACCACTTCCCTTCTGCATTCTATTTGGGGGGTGGGAGGGGTACTAGAGTTTGAACTCACGGCCTTGCTTTTGCCCGGCAGGTGTTTTACCCCTTGAGCCATATCCCCAGCCCAGCAGTCTTACCTAAATTTTTTACAGACTCCTGTACCAACTCAGCAAATGCCAGTTATTTTACTATCATTATAAAAGACACAGTTTATTAAGGGATATATACTATCCCTCCTAAAAGATTATCAGTGCACTTTAAAACCATACTTTGCGCTCTTTTATTTTGTTTCATTACTGAGAGAAAATGCCATCTACCATTGAGGTATACCCCCATTTCCCTAAATCAGAATGAGAACCTCTTTTCTGCCCAGGGTCATTTGGATATTCGTTTGTTTGTTGTTCATTGTGCCAGTCCTGAGGCTTGAACCCATGGCCTGGGTTCTGGGTTCTGAACTTCTTTAAAGCTCAAGGCCAGCGCTCTACCACTTGAGCCACAGCAGAGCCACAGCACCATTTCCAGATTTTTCTGAGTAGTTTATTGGGAGATTAGAGTCTCACAGACTTTGCTGTGTGACTTTTTTTTTCTTTTCTTTTTTTTTTTTTTGGTGGTACTAGGGTTTTAACTCCGGGCCTCAGCTGCATCATTGCTGTTGTTCATTTGCACAAATGGTCAAAAATTTGACCTTTTAAAGAGAGTGTTAACAAGCTGTGCGTATATATATATGGGGGTGTGGGTGTGATGCAAGCCATGGAGTCCAGGGCTTCTATCTCTAGTGCAAGGCAAGTGCTTACCACTGAGCCACACCTCTAGCCCTCTTCAACATTGTTTTTCTGTTTGTGTGTGCGCATGCATGTGTGTCTGTGTATGTATACGTGTGTATGTATATGCATGTGTATATATATATGCATACATGTGTACGTGTACTGGGGCCTGAACTCAGTGCCTGAGCTTTTTTTGGGGGAGGGGGTGCCAGTCCTGGGGGCTTGGGACTCAATGCCTGAGCACTGTCCCTGGCTTCTTTTTGCTCAAGGCCAGCACTCTACCTCTTGAGCCACAGCACCACTTCTGGCCTTTTCTGTTTATGTAGTGCTGAGGAGTTGAACCCAGGGCTTCATGCATGCTAGGCAAGCACTCTACTGCTAAGCCACATTCTCAGCCCTGCCTGGGCTTTTTCTCTCAATGTTGATACTCTGCCACTTGACTCATAGTTCTACTTGTAGCTTTTTAGGTGTTAATTGAAGATGAGAGACTTACAGAATTCATGAAATGCTTAATGCCTCAGCCAAATGTATCTTATCTCCATGTTTAATTCACCAGCATATTTTAATCCCATATTTCTTTGCTGCACGCACGTGTGTGTGTGTGTGTGTGTGTGTGTGTGTGTGTGTGTGTGGTCAGTTTAAGACCATTGTATTACAGCCTTTCCTGCCTGGACTGGCTTGGGATTGTGATGCTCAGATCTCAGCTTCTTGAGTAGCTAGCTAGCATTACAGGTGTGAGCTACCAGTACCTGGCTTTAATATTCTTATAGTTTGAACCCTTTGGCAGTTTCAAGAAATGGCCCTTAAGTTTTCCAGTCCATGACTTCTGCTGAATTTTGTTTTTTCTTACCTACAGATATGTGTCCTAAAAATGCTAGCTATTATGGTAATCGAGCAGCCACGTTGATAATGCTGGGAAGGTTTCGGGAGGCTCTTGGAGATGCCCAACAGTCAGTGAGACTGGATGACAGCTTTGTTCGGGTATGTAATAAGGTTCTTTGGGGAAGATCAAGTTGCTATGGTTGAATTCTCTAGCCTAGAACTTTTTCATCTTGACAGTATTAACATTTTGGGCCAGATAATTCTTTGTTGAGGGGTGGCTGTGTGTGTGTGTGAGTGTGTGAGAGTCCATCTCTCTGTTTGTGTGTGTGTGTTTATGTGTTTGTGTGTGTGCTGGTAGTGGGACTTTTTCTTACTTGGCTTTCTACTTCAAAGCAGGCACTCTATCACTTGAGCCACAGCTCTGCTTTCAGCTTTTTGATAGTTCATTGGAGATAAGAGTCTTGTGGACTTACCTTCCTTGCCTGGCTGTGAACTTCAGTTTTCAGATCTCAGCCTCCTAAGTAGCTAGGATTACAGGCATGAGCACATCTATGGTGGTGCCCAGTTGTGGGGGTGCCCAGCTATGGGGTATCTTATCTTGTGCAGTATAGACTGTGTCGGCATCTCTTGCCTTAACTATTGAGTTTCAGTATCATTCCCTCTTTCCAAATGAGACAACCAAAAACAGCTTCTAGCAGTGATAAATGCCTTTTCCAGAGGAGTTTTCTCTAGTAAAGAACCACTGTTCCTGCTGTAGTTTATCTTTGTTTTTAAGCTTGTGGTACTGGGTTTTGAACTCAGAGCCATGTACTTGCTATACCACTTGAGCCACACCATTAGCCCTGCTTTTTGCAGGTTATTTTTGAGATACAGTCTAGAAACTTTTCTGCTCAGGCTAGCCTTGATCATCGGAGCTCAGACCTGTGTAGTGTGAACCATCAGTTCCCAGGTCTTCCTTTTTTTAAAGAATAATTTAAAAAAATAAAATTAGGAGGAATTTTAACCCTTTCTCTCCCCACCCCCCCAAGCAGTTATTTTCATGGCTGTTGGTTTTTTGTGGATGGGTATATTCTTGTCTTATACTTGTACTTGGTGATTCTGGGATTTAAAGTCAGGGCCTCAGCTTGCCAGGAGGGCATTTTACCACTTGTGCTACTTCCCCAGCTCTCATGTGGGTATTTTCTGCTGCTGCTTATTTCTTCTGCCTGACCGTTCATGCTCTTTTCCTTCCCTCTATGTATTTCTTCTAGGGACATTTACGAGAAGGCAAGTGTCACTTGTCACTAGGGAATGCCATGGCAGCATGTCGCAGTTTCCAGAGAGCCCTAGAACTGGATCACAAAAATGCCCAGGCACAACAGGAGGTAAGGGTCTGATGCAGTTAATATCAAAAAAGTCATTGTGGGATATTAGAAGGAGTGATGACTGAACTCTATAGTCCTACTTCTGCTATCAGCCACATCTGGGGAACATTAGGCAAATTGCATAGCTTCTCTGACCTTCAGCTTCTATCTGTCAAATGGGTTTTGAATATGATTTACAGCTATTTTTTTTGGTTATTGTTTTTGTTTGAGGGCAATGCTGAGGTTTAAACTCATAGCTTTGCACATGTTAGGTCAGCACTTTACCACTTGAGCTACATCTCTGCCACCAGTGACTTACTAGGACCAGACTCTTCATGATTTGATGACCAAACTACAGATGTTTAGTCAAAGCCCTTCCCTCTCTCTCCCTTCTCTCTCTCTCTCTTTGGTGGTGGTTTTTGTGCTGGTCCTGAGGCTTGAATTCAGGGCCTGGGTGCTATCCCTGAGATTCTTTTACTCAAGGCTAGCATTCTACCACTTGAACCAGAATTCTACTTCTGACTTTTTTTTTTAACATACTTTGTTGGAGATTAGATTCTCAAAGACTTTCCTGCATGGGCTGGCTTTGAACCTCAATCCTCAGGTCTCAGCCTCTGAGTAGCTAGGATTACAGGCATGAGCCACTGCCCCTTTCTTTTTCTTTTTTCTTTTCTCCCTTCTTTCCTTCCTTCCTTCCTTCCTTCCTTCCTTCCTTCCGAGAGAATAGCCTTCTATTGTAGCCCAGGGTGTCCTTGAACTTGTGATCCTCCTGTCTCAGCCTCCTGCATACTGAGATTACAGGCATGTGCCACTACTCAGTGGGTCTTAGCCTTTCTCTTAAGTAATATTGGCTGATTTGTTTAAAAAAAAAAATTGTGGTTATCCCCAGGCACCTGTGACCCTGTTACAGGCTCACACCTGTAATCCTAGCTTCTCAGGAGGCTGAGATCTGAAGATTGCAGTTCAAAGCCAGCCCAGGCAGCAAAGTACATGAAACTCCAATTAACTACCAAAAGCTTTAGAAGTAAAGTTATGGCTCAAGTGGTAGAGTGCTAGTCTTGAGTAAAAAAGCTCAGGGACAATATCCAGATCCTGAGCTCAAGCCCCAGGACTGGTATATATTCATTCTCTCTCTCTCTCTCTTTCTCTCTCTGGTGACAGGCCACACCTTGAATCCAGCTTTTTGCTAATCAGTCTCAGACTTCTGCTTGGACTGGCTTTAAACCAAAATCATCTTCTCTCAGTCTCCTGAGTAGCTAAGGTTACAGGCATGAGCCACCACTTCCCTGCTTGAACAATGTTCAAAGAGATTCATCTAGACATTGCTTACTGTTAAATCTGTAATTTCAATAAAACTTTTCCTGTTTGATTTTCTCATGTAGTTCAAGAATGCTAATGCAGTCATGGAATATGAGAAAATAGCAGAAACAGATTTTGAAAAGCGAGATTTTCGGAAGGTAAAGTACATCTAGAAGATAATCTCATCTGTCTTTCTCACAAAGGCCCAATGTGTACTTAAACATGACTGTGTTCTTGATGACAAACATATTAAAAGAATTGGCAAGTCTGAAACATGTGAAAGGTTTAAAAGTTCCAAATATCTTTCTAAATCTTGGAGTTAGAAATAGCTTTCACTAACGTCTCAGAGGGAAAGTAGATGGCCCCCTAAAGTTAAAAACAACTATAATTTTGCAGGGTATTTTTACTTGGCAGAGTATCTGATTAGTTTATGTAGTCCTTATATTAACGTATCATCCCTCTTCTAGCAAGAGTTTAAAAAAAAAAGTCTTGCTCGTGTGATTCATGTTTGTTTTGTGTGTTTGCGTATGTGTTTGGAGAGCAGTTCTGCCTGCTGTCTCGTTTTCTGAGTTTTTATAGGCAAAAGCTTTGTCTTAAAAGGCAGTCTTTTGGGATACTTTTCTCTCTTGCACACCCTGGAGCCAGAATCCTGAGTTTGTGACAGAAACCTCTGTTTGTGACATCCCAGCCCCCCCACTGTAGCTCATGGTGATGTCACAAATGAAGAATTATGACCCTGGCAGGGGAAACAGATGAACTTGGAAGAAACAAAGATCTTTTTTGCCTGCAGCTGTCTCTGCTGGGGACACAGGAACGTGGGGGTGGGAACTGAAGCACTGAGCCTCTAACTGATGCTCCTCACGAAGAGCAGAACCAGCTCTGCACAGAACATTGTCCTTATGAAGCTGAAAGGGTGTGGTAACTGAAATTTTGGCTTTTTCTTTACTCATTCTTTTTCCATTGGAGGAAGTCAGCATTGCAGTTCTACTTACATATTAACATTACATTTTAATAGTATCCTTAGCCCTTCCAAGAAAGTAATCTGTGCCACTGAGGGAGAGACACCTTGTCATGCTGTGTTGGCATCACAGAAAATCTCTGTGAACACATAATGTTTATCTGCTTGCTATATATTTTTTTTCATTTAAATTCTGATAAGTGCCTTTTCTGGTTCAGAAGCTAGAAAGTTGCTGGGTACTGGGGCTACTCAGGGCTGAGATCTGAGGATTGTAATTCACAGCTAGCCTGGGAAGGAAAGTCTTTGAGACTGTTTATCTCCAAGTAATCACCTAAAAAGCCCAAAGTAGAGCTATGCCTTAAAGTGGTAGAGCACTAGCTTTGAGCAAAAAAGCTTAGGGACAGGCCCTGAGTTCAAGCCCCCAAGTTCAGCACACAAAAAGCAAAAGCTAAAATGTATATTTTTTCCATACTTTTTTTCAGCTCTTACCCGCTTGGTTCTTACCCCCTAGTGTTCTTTTTATTTTTCTCTCTCCTCCTCCCGATTCTGGGAATGGAACCCAGGACCTCAGCTGTATAGGCTTATCACTGATCTGCACCTTTAACCCCACCCTCTGTTCCCATATTTTCTGTTTTCTTCTATAGTTGTACATGTATCAAGCATAGATTTATTTTTGCCATTCACAGTACATACCTTATTTTTCCATACTAGTACATGGAAGTTTTTTTTCATTCCATTCTGGTGTGCCATTGTATGAGTGCTTATGTTAATGGAATTTCATCTTCAGATGTGGTCTGTTCATGTTCTCTATGGCCAGATTCTGAGAGGAAATAGATATTTCTTAACTTTAGTCTTTTGCGTCAATTATTCTAAGAACACTGGTTCAGCAAGGATCTCCCATGAATAACAGCTAAATAAAAATTGAAAGCTCAAGAGAACAAATTATTAAAAGGGATAGGGAATATATGGAGACCCTTTATGAGGCTGAAACAGTAAACTAATCCCAGCTCTACTATTTGTATGTAAGATACTTGGCTTCTGGTTTGTATAGCAGCATATTGGGAATAGTAATGTGATAGACTATTTAAACCAGTCTTCTAGGGGCCACTACAATATGAGACTCTGGGTACAGAAGAAGAAACTAAGTTTCAATAACTTTAAGGGTGTATTGATTCTGTACCTGGTTATTTTTGCTACTCTGTCTTGCTTGACAGGCCAAAGCTACATCTGGCTGCTATATCTGTCATCCCTTTGATTGCCAGGGTTGATGTGACTGATTTGCCTGACTAGGTGGATGTTTCCTTCTTCCCCCACTGCTTCACATGTGCCCTTCCCAAAGCTGTCAAAAAGGATAGCCTTTCCTGATACAGGAGGACCATTCTTTGGTCCATGGTACACAGCTGTACCCCCCTGCTAGAACCTCCAAACAAGCTTTAAAATAAAACACACAAAAAACAGACACTAAGCCTGATAAGTTATGCAAAATAAGAAATAGCAGTATTTATGAGAACATAAGCTTTGATCAGTCAGTGGATATGGATTCACCATGGGAGCAGCTTAGCATGGTGATGGTTATAAAGTCTGGTGCATCTAAGATCAAATCGTGTTCTGTCACAAGCTTTGGAGAACTACCTTAGTTTCTGTTCCTTAGTTTGATCACTAAAATAAAGGTGAGATTATCTTGTAAAACTGTGAGAATTAAATGGATTAATACATAAAGTGCTTAGTAAATGTTTATTGCCATCACTGTGTAAATCAACTGTTCTCTTCATTTTAGTGCTTTAAGTGGATTAATGTGTTTTAAAATATTCTTCCAACTCAACAGTAGAGAAATTCTCAACAGGAATTTCTTTGAGCTTTGAGTCTCTCTGTGGCTGCGACCAAACTAAAGTGGACACACTTCTAAAATCTAGGATAAAGATCCTTATTTTTTTCCCCTCCCCAGGTTGTTTTCTGCATGGACCGTGCCCTAGAATTTGCCCCTGCCTGCCATCGCTTCAAAATCCTCAAAGCAGAATGTTTAGCCATGCTGGGTCGATATCCAGAAGCACAGTCTGTGGCCAGGTACACCATCAGGCCAGGTCATCATGGAGATGCCAGATACTATTGAATTGATACTGACTGGCTGCTCTCTACCCTAGCAAGGGTGGATCTGACCTTCCTGGGACTTAAACCCAAAAGTTAGACCAGATTGGAAATCCCACAGGGCTTATAGATGTTTTAGTATAGCAGATATTTGAGCTGTATATGAAAGAAGAGATGTTATATGAGGGTTTGGATTTTTATCTTGTTTGTAATCTTTTTCCTTCTCCAGAACTAGCAAACTCGGTAAAGGGCCAGATGGCATTTTAACCTTTATGAAATGTCTCTATGGAGTACCTCAGCTCTGTCATTGTAGTGTAAAAATCAGTCAAATAATAGCTGAGCAAATGGGTATTACTATATTTCAGTAAAAATACTCTGGTTTCTCTTCAGATCGTATAAATCTTTCACCTTTTACTATATTTCAGTAAAATTTTATTTACAAAAACCAGAGGTGTGACAGAATGATGATGGGGATGAGTGTGATCAAGGAACACTGTGCATATATGGACATACCAAAATGACATCTAATACTAATAGATACTAATAAAAAAAATGTGGGGGGGAGGTAGAACAATTAAAAATCAAGGCATGAGCTGTTTAGTTTATAAAGTCTTAGCAAATGAAGTAGAATCATCCTAAAGGAAAAGTTCTATTTTGGAGGAGTTAAATATGTTGCTAAGCTAAGAAAACAGTTGTTTGTAAATACAAATATAAAAGGAAACAGTAGCAGAGGGACTTTGGGGTTGTGGAAAGTATATGTTTAGCATGTACTAAGTCCTGTCTCCAATTCCTAGCTCCATGAAAAAGGCTGCAGCAGCAGAAGGGATTGAGCTCTTTGGACTATAGTTGTTAAACTATTCTAGTCAGGTGAGGATTGTGAGACTCAAGAAAGGTATTGAGCTAGGGGTATAGGGCAGTGGTCAAGTGCTTACCTAAAATGCATGAGGCTCTGGGGGTGGGGGGAGGGAGAAGAAGATGGAAGAGGAGGGTAAAAAAGTATTAAGGTAAATACAAGTAGCTTTTTTTTAAAAAATAGTTATTATTACTTGCTAGTCCTGGGGCTTGGGACTCAGGGCCTGAGCACTGTCCCTGGCTTCTTTTTTGCTCAAGGCTAGCACCTCTTGAGCCACAGCACCACTTCTGGTTTTTTCTGTTTATGTGGTGCTGAGGAATCGAACCCAGGGCTTCATGCATGCTAGGCAAGCACTGTACCATTAAGCCACATTTCCCAGCCCAAGTAGCTTATTTTGACAAGGGTTGGGAAGCGTTATGGGTAGTTTGTCTACCTTGGATTCTTTCAGTATTGATCACACAGACATGTGGTCAAGGGACAAACTGGCCACAGATGGTGGAATGATTAGGATGTTCCAAACCACAACTGAATGTGTCCTTTTCTGCTATTTCAGTGACATTTTACGAATGGATTCCACCAATGCGGATGCTCTATATGTACGAGGTCTTTGCCTTTATTATGAAGATTGTATTGAGAAGGCAGTTCAGTTTTTTGTACAGGCTCTCAGGATGGCTCCTGACCATGAGAAGGCTTGCATTGCTTGCAGAGTAAGTTCTAAGCATGGAAAAGAAAGGTTCCTTTAGGGCCTTAAGGTTAAGTGGGGCTTAGGATGTGGCTCAGTGATGGAGCATTTGCCTAGTATGTGCAAGAACCCTAGGTTTGATCCACAGCAAGGGAGCTGGGGGCAGGGGGGAAGATGGTTGGAGCAGAAAAGTTTTGACTCACAAGGAAAGTGATTCTAAACTATCACTGTTTGGGGAACATCACCGATCAACGATGAGTTCAGGTGGTGAGAGTACTCAGGTGATAGCCAACTACTGGAATAGAGGAATTGAAGAGAGACTGCAACCTCACTATACTGCGATCCAGAGGCTTTATGTGTGTGAACTCACTTCTTGCTTTCTTTGTAGAATGCCAAAGCACTTAAAGCAAAGAAAGAAGATGGGAATAGAGCATTTAAGGAAGGAAATTACAAGCTAGCATATGAACTGTACACAGAAGCCCTGGGAATAGACCCCAACAATATAAAAACAAATGCTAAACTCTACTGTAATCGGGGCACAGTTAACTCCAAGGTAAGCACTTAGTCTGGATCATGAGTAATATTTTTAAGGGATCTCAAAGAGGTCTTGGAAAATCTGCTTAGTGAGAGAGAAAAAGAGTTGGTTTGGAAAAGTTGTTTCTCAGCTTGTTAGGAACAGCCTTCCTAGAAGCAAGCTTATCGATTCTGAAATTTAGAGGTATTTCAGGAAGTTTGAAAAATATTTCCTTCTTGTTTTTCCTCAAAATTGTTTTCTGCCACTAGAGCCTTGATATATATATATACACACACACACACACACACCAATCCTGGGCTTGAACTCAGGGCCTGAGCACTATCCCTGGCTTCTTTTTGCTCAAGGCTAGCACCCTACCACTTGAGCCACAGCACCACTTCTGGCTTTTTCTACATATGTGGTGCTGAGGAATCAAACCCAGGGCTTCATTTATTCGAGGCAAACATTCTACCACTAGGCCATATTCCCAGCCCCTGAGATAATTTTAAGGAAATATTTCTTCTCTTTGCCTAAGCAGTGATATGGGAGAAATTAGATATGGAGCAAGCTTAGTTTTTCTCTGCCTTAGTTTTTTCTACCAGCATAACTGGTGGTGCCCCTATGTATGGTTAAAAGTGGCTAGAGTAAGCTGGGCGCTGGTGGCTCATGCCTATAATCCTAGCTACTCAAGAGGCTGAGATCTGAGGATCACAGTTGGAAGCTAGCCTTGGCAGGAAAGGCCGAGAGACTCTTTGTTTTGTTTTTTGCCAGTCCTGGGGCTTGGACTCAGGGCCTGAGCACTGTCCCTGGCTTCTTTTTGCTCAAGGCTAGCACTCTACCACTTGAGCCACTTTACCACTAGGCCATATTCCCAGCCCCTCCGAGAGACTCTTTATCGCCAATTAACCACCTTAAAAAAAAATACCAAAAATCCTGGAAGTGGAGCTGTGGCTCAAAGTGGTAGAGTACTAACCTTGAGCAAAAAAGCTCAGGGACAGCACCCAGGCCCTGAGTTCATGCCTCACAACTGACCAAAAAAAAGGCCAAACTACTCCCGTGGCCCTACACCATAAGAAACAATGATCAGGATTCTTGCCCTAGAATTCTAGTAAAGAATTCATTGCACCAATGGCTCTCACCTGTAACTCTAGCTATTCGGGGGCTGAGATCAGAGGATTGAGAGTTGAAGCTAGCTCCTGTCAGTAAAGTCCGGGATTCATCTCCTGTTAACTACCAAATGCCAGAAATGAAGCTGTGGGTCAAGTGGTAGAGCACTAGCCTACCTAGTGCTCTAGCTAGCTACTAGCCTAGCTTAGGGACGGACTGGGGATATAGCCTAGTGGCAAGAGTGCCTGCCTTGGATACACGAGGCCCTAGGTTCGATTCCCCAGCACCACATATACAGAAAACGGCCAGAAGCGGCGCTGTGGCTCAAGTGGCAGAGTGCTAGCCTTGAGCGGGAAGAAGCCAGGGACAGTGCTCAGGCCCTGAGTCCAAGGCCCAGGACTGGCCAAAAAAAAAAAAGCTTAGGGACAATGTCCAGGCCCTAAGTTCAAGCCTCAGTGCAGACCCCCCCCCCCCCCAATGAAAGAATTGGACTCGTTCTGAACCCTTTAGTTGGCCTCTAAAAGAATAGAGGACAGGAATTACCTTTGTTGTTGAGCACTAATGTGTACAAGTGGTTTATCCTTGCAGATAATTGTCTGGCTTGCATCACATAGTAAATTTGGTGTCCTGAGCTTTGAGATATTGGCTTTCCTAGTGATCAAGAACAAGAACTTAATATGATAGAGGGTCACAATGATTGATCTTATTAAGATTTTGAAGCCATTCTCATGGTTTTTGGGCTCTTCACTGAAGATGTGAAATGTGACTGCTCTCTCTCTCCTGAAGCTTAGGAAACTAGATGATGCAATAGAAGACTGCACTCAGGCAGTGAAGCTTGATGATTCTTACATAAAAGCCTACTTAAGAAGAGCTCAGTGGTAAGTGGCTCTGGAGGGCAGGGGGAAGAGGGATTTGCCACTGGCCTACCATGGGAATTGCATTGTGGATGATAAAGCAGACCCAGGGATGTTGTGAGGTCATTTGGTCCTTCCCCCTGCCTCTAGGTGGGATTGTTCCAGCCCTAGACTATCTTTATAGACCTCCAGCGGAGGAGATTGCACAAGCTCCCTCAGTCTCCCATGCCTGTGTCTAACGCCCCTCACGGTCAGTAAGTTTCCTCTGATGCCTGACCCACATTCCTTTTGTTAAAGTGTAAATCCATTTCCTTTAGAGATTTTATTTTGTGTTCACCTTTGCTCTAACTTGGCACAGTGCTTGGCACATCAGTGTTCACCAAGTAAATGTTTTGTTGAGTGAATGTATGGACTTGGGAGAGGGAAGAATACAGTATGTCTTGGAGGCAGTTGAAGGTTGTATCTGTTCTGGGTGAGGGATGATAATCTTGTAGTTGAAAGAGATTTAATCTGCCTCAGCTTCTCAGTAGCAGTGTAAGGAATCTTCTGAAATATTCTGGATGAGTAGACTATATGAGTGTTTTGAACTGACAGGTCTGTGTTTGACAAGGTGATTTATAAATCAGGATTATTATGCCTTCTGATAGTGCTTAGCTTTTCTTCAGAGTTTGGGTCCTCCCAGCTTCTTTGTTCATCTTACTCTTGAACACACAGGAACAGTATCAGGGACTAGGATGGACTGCTTTCAGAATTCATCTCTTCTGTACCAGCTGTGGTGGCACATGCCCATAATCCTAGCACTCTGGAGATGGAAGCAGGAAAATTGTGACTGTATCGCCAGCCTTGATGACATTTCCACAAAGTTATAGAAATATAGCTCAATACTAGAGTGTTTGTCTCACATACACTAGGCCTTAGGTTCAATCTTCAGCACTACAAGAAGAGAGAAATCTTATTATATATTATTCCCAAGCAGAGAAGAACTTAAAGAGCCTGAAGGAAAACGTATTTGTTGTATGCTGTCTTCCAGCACTTACTCCATCCCTTCTTAAAGCTTTCAGGTCCAAAGAATAGGGACAGTTGCCGATGCCTGGGAACTAGTTGTTAAAAGCTCCTCTGTCACATTTCATTTTCCCAAAATTATCACATTTAAAATGGAAAAAATTGCCACTGTTTGTCCTGCTGTGTCTTTTAAGTGAATTTTTTAACTGGATTACAGATTCTGTGAGACCAACTCCCTCATTTCATCTTTGCATACTACGAGTAGACAAAAGAGGAAGCTTGGGCTGGAGGTGTAGCTCAGTGATAAAGCATTTGCCTAGTGTTCACAGGGCCCTGGGTTTGATTCTCAGCATTCTCTCTCTTCCTAAAAGAAAAGGCAAGAGTATAGATGATTTAAAAAAAACAAAAAACAAAACTACCCTTTCTGGCTGGGAATATAGCCTAGTGGTAGAGTGCTTGTCTCACATACATGAAGCCCTGGGTTTGATTCCTCAGCACCACATATGTAGAAAAAGCCAGAAGTGGCCCTGTGGCTCAAGTGGTAGAGTGCTAGCCTTGAGCAAAAAGAAGCCAGAGACAGTGCTCAGGCCCTGAGTTCAAGCCACAGGACTGGCCGGGGGCGAGGGGTGGGGCGGGGAAGACCCCTTGATCCAACTAAAAACCTGCTTAACAGATACAGAATACTCTATAGATGAGGGTGTTCCTGCAGTTTTATATAAAATAGTAAAAAAAAAAAAAAAAAGGACTACCTAATGTCTAGTGGGAAGGGGGTAACTAGACACATGATTACTATGTTGGCCTGATATAATGAATGCTCTGTAGTGTTTAAAGAAGGACTGGGGAGCCAGGAATGTGGCTTAGTGGTAGAGTGCTTGCCTAGCATGCACGAAGCCCTGGGTTCCATTCCTCAGCACCACATAAACAGAAAAGGCTGGAAGTGGCACTGTGGCTCAAGAGATATAATGCTAGCCTTAAGCATAAAGAAGCCAGGGACAGTGCTCAGGCCCTGAGTTCAAGCCCCAGGACTGCTTTAAAAAACGGGGTGGGGGGGTGGGAGGTGGGACTGGGAAGAAAGCTGCTAGCAGATTCTGGATTTGTTAGGAAGACCATGAGATGAAGACTTATTTTCTTCCAGGAATTGCTTCTGATTAGATAAGTCATTTTTATGTTAGGAACAGGGTTGTCCTCGGAGTTGCTTTGCCTCAGATCCCATCACAGGGTGACAGCATGCATTGTTTTGCACAGCTGGCTGTGCATTTGGCAATAGTCCTCTCAAGCAGCTGGGCTTGATAAGACATACTGGAAATTAGCCCAGGCTAATTTACCAAAGAAGCCTGACCATTGCCCCAATCTATCATAAAACTATAGGCAGGCAGATGCCCAGTGTTTGTTGCATCTTACATTATAAACCCATTCTTTCCTTAAGGCTCTACTTATTTTTAAATTGGAAGTATTTTGAGGTTTTGAAAAAGTGTGCACTAGAATCCCTGTAGAATGGCTTTACAGATCCAAAAAGGTTGTCAGATCTATACCCAGGGGCTACGCTGTTTTCTTTTACTCTTACTACAGTACAACTTGTAGTTGTATTATACCTCATTCTGTAAATTGGTTCACTGAGCTCACAGAGCATTGGTTCTTTAAAGTTATAAATCAAGATATTTCCAGTAATTCAGAGATGTATTAAGATGCTGAGCTTCTTACATTGATAGCAATGTCCCTGCCCTGCCCCAGTGTGTGCAGAGATGGGATCTTGTGATGGCAGTGTCAGTCGAATCTCTTGTATGCAGCACTGTGGGGCTCTTCCATTCCCTGGCTGATGGGGTGTCTCTGGAGCAACCTCAGCGCATTAGGTTGGAAGCCAGTCTTGGTGCCAATGATCTTATTGGAACAGGGAAATGCTGTTTTCTTCTTTGGGAAAAATATTTTAAAGGTCTGGTAGTCAACCTAAGTTAGTTAGATTCTACTCATCTTAGCCAGATCCCCTCTTCTTTTGCCCTACTTGAAATAGTAGTAACACTGTGTTTAGAGTCCTTGTCTCTCAGATTGGTTGATCTTAATGGAACCATTTGCCAGCAGCTGCCACCTGAACTCAGTCATTTAATGGCTCACTAATCCCACCTTGACCCCAATTGGAACAATCCCTGCATGTTTATGGCGCCAAAGATTTCAAAGCTCTTTTGCAGCCACTTCATCTCACTTGGTAACTTTTTTTTCTTGTGTTTCAGTCCTGAGTAACCAAGTAGGTACCTTCGTGTTGCCTTTCCTGAGGCTATCCAGGTGCCTCTGGGGCTGCTCTGTACCACAAGGAACTTCTCAGCACTCAGAGCAGAGCATCACTCTGTTGCTTGGGTACAAGTTTCATGAGGCCTGTCTCTCTTTTTTTCCTTGAAGTCATAGCTAATTCTTTTTTTAAATTAAGGATTCTTCTGTTTTTCATGAAGCATCTTCCTAGAAGTGTGCCTCTTTTGCTTGAGCCATGCCTCTTTTCCTAGAATGATCCTTCCGACCATTGCTGTTTATATCTGAGCACTGTATTGCCCTGTACTTCCTTCTCAGTTACATGGACACAGAGCAGTATGAAGAAGCAGTACGGGACTATGAAAAAGTATATCAGACGGAGAAAACAAAAGGTAACAGGGTTTAAGAGCACTCATTTCTCTGAGAATGTGTGATCTTACTGTAGACCCTAAAACTGGACATAGGGTCATTTGAATCAAGGCTCAGGAATGTACTAGAGCTTATTTGAACACACCAGCCCAGAAGAAGTGAATGGAAGTCCTGGTTGGGTGCTTAGCACCTGTGTTCTGTTCCCATGTCTTCCCTACCACCTTCACTTCCTTCTTCTCCAGAAGAAAGCATCATAAAAGCCCCTTGCTTGGTTACCAAGACTTCTATTTTCTGGGCAGTTGGGTTTGGGACCTGTTGCTGGAAGCCAGAGTTGAATTTGTCCATTGATGCCATGTTCTCCCTCCAGAACACAAACAACTCCTTAAAAATGCACAGCTGGAACTGAAGAAGAGTAAGAGGAAAGATTACTATAAGATTCTAGGAGTGGACAAGAATGCCTCTGAGGATGAGATCAAGAAAGCTTACCGGAAACGAGCCTTGATGCATCATCCAGGTAGAGCTGGTGGAGAACGGTGCAGTGGGAGGAGCTCGGGTGGGCTTAGTTCACAGTAGGTGTCTCAGGTGGCTCTTTATTGGAAATAAGGGAATGCTGAGTTCTGTTATCTGCTAGATGATGGGAGGTACCAAATTGCAAAGTTATGCCCAGGGTGATCTTTTTCTTTTTCTTTTTTTTGGCCGGTCCCGGGCCTGAGTACTGTCCCTGAGCTTCCTTTTTTTTTTGTTTTGCCAGTCCCGGGCCTTGGACCCAGGGCCTGAGCACTGTCCCTGGCTTCCTTTTGCTCAAGGCTAACACTCTACCACTTGAGCCACAGCGCCACTTCTGGCCCTTTTCTGTATATGTGATGCTGGGGAATTGAACCCAGGGCTTCATGTATACAAGGCAAGCACTCTTGCCACTAGGCCATATCCCCAGCCCCATCCTGAGCTTCCTTTTGCTCAAGGCTAACACTCTACCAGATGAGCCACAGTACCACTTCTGACTTTTTCTGTTTATGTGGTGCTAAGGAATTGAACCCAGGGCTTCATGCATGCTAGGCAAGAACTCTGCTGCTAAGCCACACTCCCAGCCCGTGATCTTTTTCTTAAACTTTGTTTTCTTGAGATTGTAATTTCATGTGAATTGTTGTTCTTCCCTTCAGATCGGCACAGTGGTGCCAGTGCTGAGGTACAGAAGGAGGAGGAGAAGAAGTTCAAGGAAGTTGGAGAGGCCTTTACCATCCTCTCTGACCCCAAGAAAAAAACTCGTTATGACAGTGGACAGGACCTGGATGAGGAGGGCATGAATATGGGTGGTGAGTTGTTTGGGGCACCTGGGATGAACCTCATAGCCTGTGAGATGTTAGGAGCTTTTTTCCTCAGAACCCTCAGGGAGTCTGAGTATGTGATTCGTTGATATTCCCTCAGTGAGTATAAGTGTGAGACACTGTGTTGGGCCCTGGAAATAACAGAGGAATCAGCTGGGTGTCCCGACCTTCAGGGGTTTGTGAACTCCAGCTCCTGGGCCAAATCTGATCCTTTACCTAAGCAGAGTCATAGACGTGAAGTCAACCAAATAGGCACAGCAGGTTCACAGACTATAGAGTGAACTGTACAGAGCTCTGCAAGGAAAGGCCTACAGTATAGAAAAGTATCCCCTTCAGGGACAGGCAGAGAGCTGTGAGAAGAAAAAGAGGGTACTAGATGCAGTCATTGGTAGTGGTGAAGCCAGCAAGCAGCTGGATCAGACCTCAGAAGGCTTTCAGGGTTATATGCAGTAAGGAACATGGACCTCTTCTATTAGCTGGAAGTTCTTTTATCTCACCACAGGACTGTATGCCAGCTGATATTTGTATGTGTAAACCCTCACAGATGATAATTTCCAAAAGAGACAACATGACATGAACAAATGTCATCAATGTTTCTGCTCACAGAGGGCTTAGTCAGAGATAATGGAAGTCCTGAGCTTGGCATGGCAATGAACCACCATCTCTTTGGCCAGCCCTTTCTCTTCCACTAAGAAAATCTGTGCATCTTGGGGATATGGCCTAGTGGCAAGAGTGCTTGCCTCGTATACATGAAGCCCTGGGCTCAATTCCCCAGCACCACATATACAGAAAACGGCCAGAATTGGCGCTGTGGCTCAAGTGGCAGAGTGCTAGCCTTGAGCAAAAAGAAGCCAGGGACAGTGCTCAGGCCCTGAATCCACAGCCCAGGACTGGCAAAAAAAAAAGAAAAAATATGCAGATCAGCAGTAAAGCCAAAGCCCTTAGATATTGTGAGAGAAGGTTTTATCCCTAGCACAATCAATACAAAGAAAGCTGGTAGCTCCTGGGTTACAAGTGCCTTAGATTCTAGAATGAGAGATGTAAAAGGTCTATATAATAACTATGCGCCAGTGGCTCACGTCTATAATCCTAGCTACTCAGGAGGCTGAGATCTGAGGTCATGGTTCAAAGCCAGCATGGGCAGGAAAGTCTGTGAGACTTACCTCCAATAAACTACCCCCAAAAAAGCCAGAATTGGAGTCCTCTCCAGTTAGGGGTGAGATTGTGCATATGTACTCCAGTAATAAAACATCTTGCTCTGCCCAGCAGTTGAAATTAGCTAAGCAATTGAAAGCTGTTGAAGTTTTTAAAGTGGGAGTTGTGTGGACTAGATTTTGGCTCTTGAAATACATGGTGGGGGATGGTGTTAAAGATCTAGATGGAGGGAAGACTCATTAAGTAGGAAAGGGTTGTAAAATGGTGGCAGGTGTAGCAGGCGTTGGTTGTTCATAACATTGTTAAGGTCGAAGGAGAGGACTAGTTGAAAGAGACTTTGCTACTGGGAGCCACATCTGGGCCAGTGAATCCAGGAAGATGAACACAGGAGATGAACACAGGGATCCGCTGGCGGAAATTAGGGCTGAGGCCCCTAGGCTGCTGTGGCCTGGCGAAAAGAGCACAGTGCCATTTGCAGGTCGTGTGAGCTGTGCTTTTCCTACCCATGTGATCTTGTACCAATTACTTGAAACCCCTCCATTTTCTACTGCATGCAATTGAGAGTATGTAACATTTCCCTGGTAATTGTTACTGAAAGTAAGTAATAACCATTATGCAGAGTGTTCAGAACAGTCATTAGTGCAAGTAAAAGATGTGGAATCAGACAATATAGTAAATCACATATCTTATCCCTAAATTGACTTTGGTAGCATTGAAGTGCTACAGGTTAGGCTGTACTGTAGCAGCTCCAGCATTTCAAGGAGACAGTGTGAAGTGTAATTGGCATTCCCAGTGAGACAGTCTAGCTGAGCAGTTAGAAGCCAAGAAATCTTGGGAGGGGGAAGGGACCGTGTCCTGTAGCTGGGAGCAGCAGCACCGTTTGCATAGGTTGGGCAGATTTGCTGTCCTCTAGGCTGAAGTGCTAGGGAAGGAGGGAAGTATTACTCTTAGGGAATAATGCATCGGAGACTCCATACTTTTCTAATTTTTCTCCTTTCTGTTCTTCCCATGCTCTTCATCAGATTTCGATGCAAACAATATCTTCAAGGCATTCTTTGGTGGTCCTGGGGGCTTCAGCTTTGAAGGTAGGTGTACTGCTGTTCTTAGGAGTTCCCACATCATAAGTCAACACCAACTTTGACTAGGCAGCTCTTTGTGCAGCTGCGTAGTGTACCCAGGGCATCCATCCTCTTAGGTGTTGGTGAGGAGGCTCCCGGGCACAGCATGCTTGGGGATTATTAGTTGCATATCCTGGCAGGGTCAATAGAGTCTGTAAATGGAGTTACCAGGCTTCTCTATGAGATTGAAAACACTCATAAAATGTTCTCTCCCAAGTGTGGTGTGGCTGGGTGTCAGTAGTTCATGTCTGTAATCCTACCTATCTAGAAGGCTGAGCCCAGGTAGAAGGGTCCAGGAGAATTTATTTTATGTTTATTGGTTGTGGGGCTTGAACTTGGGGCCTGGTTGTTGTCTCTGAGCTCATTTGCTTAAAGCTAGCACTCTACCACTTGAGCCACAGTACCACTTTTGGCTATTTTTGAATAGTTTATTGGAGATAAGAGTCTCATGGATAGTTTTCCTGCCTATACTGGCTTTTAACTGCAATCTTCAGATCTGACTCCTGAGTAGCTAGGATTATAGACATGAGCCACTAGCACACCCAGTTTCCTGAGACTTTTTTTTTTTTTTCTTGCCAGTCCTTGGGCTTGAACTCAGGGCCTGGGCTCTCTAGTCCCTAAGCCTCTTTTTGCTCAAGCCTACTAGCACTGTACCACTTAGGCCACAGCACCACTTCCGGCATTTTCTGTTTATGTGGTACTAAGGAATGGAACCCAGGGTTTCATGCATGCTAACCAAGCATTCTACCACTAAGCCACATTCCTGGCCCTCCATGAGACTTTTATCTCCAATTAGCCACAAAAAGCTTTGGAGCTTTGGCTTAAGTGGTAGAGGACCAGCCTTAAGTGAAAAAGCTAAAGAAGAGTGCCTAACTAGACTTTGAGTTCAAGCCCTAGTACTGGCACACATATGTGTGTGGTATGCCACATGCAGTGGCTCACACCTGTAATCCTCACTATTCAGGAGGCTGAGATCTGAAAATTACGGTTCAAAGCCAGCCTGGGCAGGAAAGTCCATGAGACTCTGTCTCCAGTTAACCATTAGAAAACCAGCAGTGGGGCTATGGCACAAAGTGTAGTAGAAGGGTGGTTTGAGCAAAACAGCTCAGGGACAGTGCCCAGTTCATAAGTTCAAGCCCCATAAATGGCCAAAAAAAAACCCCAAAAAAACAGTAGTAGTAAGTGTAGTGTGGCTATGGTATAGAACAATTCTCCAGTCCTAGATTCCATCCCAGCACTACACACACACACACAACTGTTCCTTCTTGCACTCCAGCCTAGGTTATTTTATACACTTAGGGTTTCTGTGTTGGAGCTGTAGCTACTTTTGAAGATTTTTACGTAACCATCAGTGATCTTCTCTGTAATAACTTCTGTGAAACAACTAACAAGTCTTTCTTTTTCTTTTTAGCATCTGGTCCAGGGAATTTCTTTTTTCAGTTTGGCTAATGAAGGGCAACCATCTAGAACCCAGAAAATGCAGACTTGCTCAGTTTAACCTTGAATGTGGACACAGTTCACCACCTCCCTTCATCACGTTTCTGTGTACCTAGAGCAGTTTCGTTTTCTCAGTTGGGTGCCCTGTGTCTGTGTGAGTGGGGTGAAGGAAAGGGAGCCAGCACCGAAGACTGGGGAGGGGAGGGAGGCTGGGGGGTGGACAGGGAGGCAGCTTGTGAATTTTTGTTTTACTGTTTAACTTTATTAAAAAAGAATAAAATGTTTTGACCCTTTGTGGCCCTTTGCTCTGACAGTTGCTTTGTGTCCTTCCAGTCTGCTGGGCAGGGCTGAGCCCCCAGTATGGAGCTGACCTCAACATGGGGTTGACAGACAAGAGGGACATGAGTCCAGAAAGCATGCTCATCTTACATTGGGGCCACCAGAGATCACGTGTTCAAAGCTCACATAGGAGCGTTAGGCAGGTGCTAACCTGGATGGGACTGCTCCCACAGTTCTCACTGCCATTAGAGGCTGAGGGACACTGAGGCAGAACAAAATCCTGCCTCTTTCATGGTGGCACAGGCATCTCCAGAGCTCACGTCTAGTTACTGCATTAGGCTTGTGTGTTTAGAAACCATTCTGCAGATACCACTTCACTTCCTTTTCTGTAGACAGGAGATGAGCTGAGGAAGGAAGCCATGGTGTGTGTCCTGCTGCTCTGACAAGCTGTTCAAGACAAGAATCCACCTAGGTGCTCTGGGCAGATGGACGTGGGGCTCTGAATCTTGGGTTTTTTGGTACTCTTAAAGAGTAGAGACAGCTAAGGGGAGATCTTCAGCCAGAGCTGAGACATGATTTCTTTGAACTCTGCCCTTTACAAAGGTCTACTGTCTTTTGGCACCTACGGCCATGCTGAAATGATTTGGTTAGGCCTAGGACATTTCTTAGACAAGCCCTGTTGGCCTGCAGCTGTTGCACATTAGGTCTTTGCATGTGTTTGAAGAGCACTGACTTTAAAATGGCCTTCCCCATGGAACTGGGGGAAAAACCTGTGCTTAGGAATCCTGGGTCTTGCTGGGAAGTGTTTCTGATGAGCCTGTGGCCCTAGTTAATGGGAGGGATTTTGTGCTCTGCATCCCTGGCTTCCAGCCACCCCCCGCCTTCTGAATGTGAAGCCAGCCTCTTTTATTCTGACACTTTCATGAAAGCCAACACTGTTCTGCTGCCCAACCTCATTACAGCTGTGCCCAGACTGGAGAAGGGAGACAGGACCGATGGCCCCAAGCAATGGGACAAAGACAGTCCTAATGTACCCAGCCCTAGCCCTAGGGAAGGCTGAACTGGAGACAGAACGGTAAGCAAGACCACGAGTCTAAGATTAACATGATTTATTTATTTCATTATCAGTCTTACAAGTTGCTGACATGGGGCAACCAGGATAGGAACTTAAAACACTTTTGTTGAGTGACAGCTCGATTAGCATGGTCTGGTTATTAAGCTGTGGAAAGCACCTCAAGAAGCACAGCACATGGAGCAGAAGAGCAGATAGTACTTGCCCTCAGCTAGTGGTCCCGGGACCTCCGCTGGCTCTTAGTATCCACCAGTCCCCTTGAGGGAAGGCCTAGGCAGTACCAGGGAGGCAAGATCGTCTAGACAGATAGCAAGGAAGGCAGTTAACTTCCCTGGTCATGTGTCTTTGGCTTTGATCTCTCAGGCCCACAGCAGAGCGCATCCCCTCTTGGGGTGAGGCCAGTAAGCAGTCTTGGACATGGCTACTGCTTATCACTCTTTTTTGTTTTTCCCTAGTTATCAAGGGCCTAGTTACATAGGGCCTTGGGACCAAAGGTGAGAGGGTAAGCCCCTTTTTCCTACCCTGGCAAATAACCCCAGCCTTCCTAGAGCTATAAATGAGTTAAGAAATGGGATCAGAGCCCAGGGACCCTCTCCAAAGTCATTGCCTCTTTCCTCCTCCGGTCAGCAGGGTATGTGCAGCTGTGGACAGTTCTGGGCTCCGGGCCGGTCAGCCAGCTCTTGGGGATCAGGGGCAGCTCCAGCCCCAACACCCCAGCATGATCAGCTCAGATTCCTGAATGGTGTCCACCCGCCTGCCCACCTTGTGTTGAGAGCTTGAGTGTTAGGGGAACGGGGCAGGGAGGGAGAGGCAGTTACTTTACAAGTTGTTTTGGTTGGGTTTTTGTTTTGTTCTTCAAAGTTACAGATAGGTTAACAGTAAAAACAAAACACGAAACAAAAATCATAACATAAAAACCAAGCCGAGGGCATGGTTGCCCTACACCTGCTCCCTTCTACAGAGCAGGGGTGCAGAGTGGGAAGCGCCCTCATATGATGGTGCAGGACTGCAAGGCACCCCCCTTCCGGCTGCCATGTGTGGGCACAAGTTTGCCCTTCCCGTAGTAACCGGTGAAGATGGCCTTGACCTCGATCTTCTTGGCCAGGTTCAGCATCCAACACCCTTTGCCCAAGGAATAGAGCTTGCCCCGGGAGAGCTGACCCACCTCCTCACCTTGGCTGCCCCCCTTCTCCTGCCGCACAATATCCAGGAGGTCTAGGCCTGTCTGGTTGGCCTCCACATCGGCCGCACAGCCCAGGGTGATGTGAGCGCGGCTCCCCCGGGGCAGGCTCTCTGCTAACAGCTTGTCCACATCATTTGGCCACAACTGCAGCTCCTGCTCACTCAATTCCACCCGGGCCCCTGTTGTCCTGGGTGTCACAAAGAGGGCAGAAATGGTCAGTGTGAAGGCCTTCATGTAAGATTTCTTCACCACCTAGGGGAGAGTGAGAAAAGAGGGGCTCGAGTTAGAATGACAGCTGGCCAAGAGTGGGTGAGCCCTGGAGAACAGAAAGGTCAGCCCTGAAGCAGGTGTGGAGGTCTTAGATACTATGTTGAAAATGAACTCTACAACTTGTGGGTGAGGACTGAGGGGGAAAAACAGAGGGTGAGAGAAGGGGTGACACTGTCCAAAATGTATTCTTAGCCCACCACTGGTGGTTCGCGCATGTAATCCTAGCTACTCAGAAGGCTGTGATCTGAGGATCACAGTTCAAAGCCAGCCTCGGCAAAAAAAAAAAAGTCTGTGAGACTCTTGGCTCCAATGAAATCACACAAAGCCAGAAGTGGCGCTGTGGCTTGAGGGGTAGAGTGCTAGCCTTGAGCAGAGGAAGTTCAGAGACAGTGACCAGGCCCTGAGACTGCAAGCCTTGGGACTGGCAAAAAGAAATGTATTTTTCACCTGACAAGTTAACTGTAACTCCTCTGTACATCACCTTGATGATAACAATTTCTTAACGTTTAAAGCATAAAAAATAAAATCTTGCAGCGCACAGCCTTGCTGATGGCACCTCTCAGGTTAGTGTAAGGACAGCCAGACTTCCTGCGCCCAGACCTCGTCCCCCCACTTGCTGGGCTCAGGGCTTTGAACACCCTAGCTTTTCTGCCTTGATCTAATCACCTGCGAACCGAGGAGAACATGAGAGCCTTCCTTGGGATTAACTAGTTGGCTCAAAAGCCTGGAGTGCACCAGGCTCACCGTACCTGCTACTGCTGTGACTACTCAGATCCTTCCGCTACCAGGTCAACACCCAGAGGGGCTGCTCAGAATCTCCTCTTCATACTGTAGTTTATACCTGACCATACGCTGGATTTTACCTGATTCTTGGAGATAACTCATTTTCTCCCATCTGACCTAACGGTTAAAATTGGTTTCATTCCCAGATCTTTGTCCTGACAGTGTCTGACATGGAAGATGCTTTGTAAGTTTTGCTAAGTGATTGGTCAGAGATGTGGTGCCAGATATTATATACTTGTCATTCCACTTGGCTAGGTGAACAAAAAAAAGGGAAACAAAATGTGGCCCTGCAGGAGCTAGCATTTGAGTGTGAGGAGGCCAAGCAGATCAAATGGTGCATGAACCTACCAGGGGAGGGGACACCGGGCCACTTAAGGCCTACAAAGCCACTCAGTACAAGATGGGACACATACACTTCCCCACCAGCTGTCTGTATGGATCATTCTGTGTGGCCAAGAATGATATAAATACCAAGATGGCTCTTGGCAGATAAAAAAGTTCCCCACCCATGATAGATGGGAGGTCAGGGAACCTCCTCAGGCAGAGGAGGCTGCCC
Source organism: Perognathus longimembris pacificus (assembly GCF_023159225.1). Taxonomy (NCBI): domain Eukaryota; kingdom Metazoa; phylum Chordata; class Mammalia; order Rodentia; family Heteromyidae; genus Perognathus; species Perognathus longimembris. The sequence continues at coordinate 39,055,323 of NC_063177.1, read as the reverse complement.
ACTGCCCGCCATTGGCTGTGGCACAGTGCCATCCAGGTGGTGGGGAAGGGTCTAGTACTCGAGCCAAATCTACTCCCTCCCTCTGGACCAAGGCTAGGTCCTAGGCCAGGACTAAACCAAAGCCTCTGCACACCCAGCTTCCCAGGACGCCTAGACTGTAGGATTTATCACGGGTTTCAAGATGCCACCCAGCATCCCGCTGAAGCTACAGACCAGAAAGGCACACCTGGGGGGGGGGGGGGGCAGGCTCCTGAGAATGGCATTTGAGGTGTAGGAACGAACAGTGGGAAGGGAAAAGTGTGGGGCTGGAGGAAGTCTGTTTCTATCCAGCTGCTGCTTGGTGTCTGCTCCTGCCTGGCTGACTGGCACCAGCCCCAGAAGATACTGCAGCCCGTTTGCCCCCCACCCTCCCATCTCTACCCAGTGTCTTCAGAGAACACTTACATCCTGCTGGGCATATTCATCGGCCCCAGGGGCCTTCCCATAGTCACAGAACTTGGTTGTGCAATGCAGCACGCCTGGGGGTCTCTTTTCAAAGTAGCTGAGCAGTTCGATCTTTCCGTGTTCATCCCCAGAGATAACTACAGGAGAGAGAGGACGCAGTCAAAGCAGGGGAGCAGGGCCTACCCACAAAGACCCCACAGGCCTAGGGGAAAAACCCCAACATGGTGCACAAATCTTAGAGCAGTCCACTACATCACTCCTGTTACTTGAGCGCCCTCATAGCAGCCTTGGCATTATGAAGTGTTTGAGGGCTGGTGATAAGAGTGGTGGATTGGGGCTGGGGATATGGCCTAGTGGCAAGAGTGCTTGCCTCACATACATGAGGCCCTGGGTTCAATTCCCCAGCACCACATATACAGAAAACGGCCAGAAGTGGCGCTGTGGCTCAAGTGGCAGAGTGCTAGCCTTGAGCAAAAAGAAGCCAGGGACAGTGCTCAGGCCCTGAGTCCAGTCCCCAGGACTGGTCAAAAAAAAAAAAAGAGTGGTGGATTACTTGCCTAGCAAAGCCTTGGAAAGAAGAGACCACAAGAAAAGAAAAAGCCAGCAACCTCCCTGGCTTCCGTATGTAGATTTCTGTGCCAGTCCTGAAGCTTGAACTCAGGGCCTTGACGTCCCTGAGCTGCTTTTGCTCAAGGCTAGCACTATACACGTAAGCCACAGCTCCACTTCTGGCTTTTTTGGGGGTAGTTTATTGGAGCTAAGTCTCACAGACTCTTTTACCTAGACTGGTTTCGAACTGTGATCCTCAGATCTCAGCCTCCTGAGTAGCTAGGATTAGAGGCGTGAGCTATAGGTGCCTGGCTAGTGTGCAGCTCTTTTACATTTTTTCCCCCTAGAATCTAAGGCATTTGTAACCCAGGGATAGGCAGCACGAGCCGAAGGACTGTGGATATCCACATGTCACACCTAGGAGGGGAAAGTGAGTTGTGAAAAGTGCACAGAATGAAAAGGGGTGGTGGTGGTAGAGCTGGGAACAATGGGATCAAGTGGGAAGTGCCAGAAAGCAGAAAACATAAGAACATCCTGCCACTTACTAGCCATTTGGTCTGGGGCAAGTGGTTGATGCTTCCCTCGATCCACTACGATAATTAGGGTCACACACCCTAATTTCCTCAGGACCACCCAGAACTATTAGTGCCATTTCACGGGAGGAGGAGGGATATGTGTGATCATGATGACCACAAATACACAGTGTGTGCAGGCTTGCTGGGAGGAGGAGAACCTACAGAGGGCCTGCTGTAGGAAGAAAACCCCAGGGCACAGTGTGTGAACTTATGAGTGTCTGAGTTCATGTTCCAGACTCCAAGCCTTGAGGCTGCCTTCAGAGTCACTAGCTTTTTCCTGTTTGTTTCCAGATTAATCCCTGTAAGGATGTCTGTCACCATCCCCTGGGGAAAAAGATGTCTACTCCAGAGCAGACCTGGTCGTCCAGTCTGACACCTGTCTGGATGCATCTCTGGCAGAGCACAGTGTAGCAGTCACACCCAGGGAAGTGGCACCAGCTCGGAACAGCGGCCCTCCTGGGGCTTTTCCCCTCATGCTCTTCACGGGCGCAGGGCTGACTCCAGGTCCTGGGCACTGTAAGCACCATGTTAGCCTGCAGAGTTCCAGCCCAGGAGCCCGTAACAAGTTCTCTGAGAACTTACACAGGCAACAAAGAGCTACCTTCCGAGTAGTAGGGGCAAAAACAAAAGAAAAAAAGGAAAGAAACAGGTTATTTCAAGTATGCAGGCCATCTGAAATTGGGGGGACTAGAAATGGCTTAAAGCCATCGGTAGGTTGGTTAGTGGGTGACTTTCGTCCAGTCGGCCACTGCAGAAAAATGAGGCCCACCAAGACCCTTCTCAATCTGAGACAAAAAAAAAGGTTATGTTGGAGCCTTTTAAAAGGCTCAGGGTGGGGCCGGATATGGCCTAGTGGAAAGAGTGCTTGCCTCGTATACATGGGTTCGATTCCCCAGCACCACATGTATAGAAAACAGCCAGAAGCGGTGCTGTGGCTCAAGTGGCAGAATGCTAGCCTTGAGCAAAAAGAAGCCAGGGACAGTGCTTAGGCCCTGAGTTCAAGGCCCAGGACTGTCAAAAAAAAAAAAAAAAAAAGGCTCAGGGTTCAGGAAAGAACCCTACTAGAAAACTGGGAGGGGTCCCAGACTCCAGGACACAAGAGTCACCTCTGAGCCAGCTTCTCCATGTGGAAAGGGAGAGGACCTGCACTGGCGTGAGATGGTTCTTCAGAGCCACAGGGGTGTGCCAGCCAGCCAGGCCTGCGATCCATCCCTAGAGAAGCCACAGCAAGACTGCTTTCAGGTGTAGGGGTGTGTGTGTGTGTCCGTGTCCGTGTGTATGTATTTTTGTGGTTTGAGAGCATGTCATATTGTTCTGAAACTTGGTTCTGTTTTAAAAATGCCTTTGACAACACTGAGCTACAATCTCCCTCCACCGTCATATATATGGTCACATGCCTTGTGTCATTTGTCTTTCCCACCTCTCAGATTGGGATGGCAGTCTAGATCCAGGATGGCAAAGGGTACTGGGGAAACAAATTGCTAGAAAGAAAGGTGCTTTGGCCAGGCACCGGTGGCTCACACCTGTAATCCTAGCTACTCAGCAGGAGACCGAGATCTGCGGATCACAGTTCAAAGCCAGCCCAGGCAGGAAAGTCTGTGAGACTCTTCTCTCCAATTAATCACCTGTGGTGCTGTGGCTCAAAGTAGTAGAGCACAGGGACAGCGCCCAGGCCCAGAGTTCAAGCCCCATGACTGCCAAAAATAAATGAAGGAAGGAAGAGAGAGAGAGAGAGAGAGAGAGAGAGAGAGAGAGAGAGAGAGAGAGAGAGAGAGAGAGAGAAAGATGCTGTGGACAGTACCCATATTCCTACCCGAGTCCCACTCCGCAGTGCTACCTCTGGTGGGGATCATTTTGCTTCTGGCTGGTCCTGGTGCCTGGTGAGCCTCCCTCTGCCTTCCCTACCTCACACCCTCTCTCCCTAGAGCCCAGCATCTGTGCCCGGCAATGCCAACTTACAAATGAGACACAGTGCGCAGGGGCTTCGCCTCCCCGCCCCCCCACCCCCGTCCCCCATGCCACGTACAGTGTTGCAGCTCCTTCTTGAAGGCCTTGTGGCTCCCCAGCTCCTCCAGGAAGACCTGGCCAGCTTTGCGTAGGGTGTCAGAGCACTTCTGGGTCAGGAACCAGCCGAAGTAGAGTGGCAGGAAGTCCTTCTCCAGGCCAGGCTTCAGCTTCTTCAGGTCATCGGCCGACAGCTGCCACTGGTTCTTCTCCTTGAGCTGGGCGCAGTCCAGTCTCCACGCGGTCTTGGGTTCTACCAACGCCACCTGGTACTGGTACTGGTCGGCCATTTCGAAGAGCTGTTCCAGCCGCTCCCGCTCATGGTTGGTGTCATCCAGCACAAGCACTCGTATG